>NC_090752.1:59503797-59516297 GCF_036898095.1 Palaemon carinicauda | reverse complement strand
GGCTCCAAAAGAGGATCCGGCACCAAAAGGGACCCTAGCTCCTAAAGGGACCCTAGCTTCAAAAGAATCCCCTACTCCAAAAGAGTCCCCGGCTCCAAAGGTGACCCCGGCTCCAAAAGAGACTCCGTCTCCAAGAGTCCCCGGCTCCAAAAGTGGCCCCGGCTCCAAAAGTGGCCCCGGATCCAAAAGTGGCCCCGGATCCAAAAGTGGCCCCGGCTCCAAAAGTGGCCCCGGCTCCAAAAGAGTCCCCAGCTCCAAAAGAGTCCCCGACCCCAAAAGAAACCCCTGCTCCAAAAGAGACCCCTGCTCCAAAAGAGACCCCTGCTCCAAAAGAGACCCCTGCTCCAAAAGAGACCCTGCTTCCAAAGAGTACCCGTCTCCAAAAGAGGCTCTGGTTCCAAAAGAGGGTCTGTCTCCAAAAGAGGCTCTGGCTCCAAAAGAAACCCTGGCTCCAAAAGAATCCCCTGCTCCAAAAGAGTCCCCGGCTCCAAAAGAGACCCTGGGTCCAAAAGAATCCCCTGCTCCAAAGTTCCTGGCTCCAAAAGAGTCCGCGGTTCCAAAAGAGTCCCCGGCTCCAAAAGAGTCCCCGGCTCAAAAAGAGTCCTCGGCCCAAAAGGGACCTCTGCTCCAAAAGAGACTCCAGCTCCAAAAGAGACCCCTGCTCCAAAAGTGGCCCCAGCTCCAAAAGTGGCCTCGGCTCCAAAACTGGCCCCGGCTCCGAAAGAGTCCCCGGCTCCAAAAGAGACTGGCTCCAAGAGAGACACTGGCTCCAAAGGAATCCCTGGCTCCAAAAGAGACCCCGGCTCCAAAAGACTCCGTCTCCAAAAGACTTAATGAAGACCAAACGAAAGAGTAATACTGAATAGGGGCCTGAAATAGTTTGTTTTTATTTATTTTTCATCTGTTGTTTAGAATTCAATATAGTTATCAAATTTAAGGGCTAAAAACTGTTGAGAGAGAGAGAGAGAGAGAGAGAGAGAGAGAGAGAGAGAGAGAGAGAGAGAGAGAGAGAGAGAGAGAGAGAGAATTATGCAATTTGCTGTTTAATAAATTGTGACAGATAATTAAAATTTTCATCATTTAATATCAATATCATTATCATTATCATTATTGTCATTGTCATTAAACAAACACTTAATGCTCATCAACTTAATCATCACGGTTATCTACTAGTCTACAAATTAGTCTACGAATTATTACATGCACTGTTAAAAAACCCGCAATTTTAATCAGAAATTCTCCGTAAAAATACTGTATACTGCTCTCAGTCATAATTCAGTAAAATATAGACGACCGTAATTATACCCTACTTTGTTATTATCTTTTACGGCTTAGTGACCGTAATATCATTCCTTTACGTCGATATATCCGTTTTTAAAACGGTAAATGCCGGGCAACATTTATTCCAGGATTTTTACCGTTTTTAATGCAAATTGCTAACAGTGTCTGTCTGGAAACATTTATTTCAGGATTTTTTATCGTTTTTTAATGCAAATTAGTTAGATAGTCACCGGCCTTCATTAAAAAGAGGCATTAAAAAAGAAATAAAGAAAAAAAAAAGAGGAAACGAGCAATTAATTTTGTACTCACCAAGGACATTTTTCTCCCGAGGAACTCATCTCCGTTGCTAATTCGATAAGCCTGAAAGTAAATGAAAAGCACAAGTTGGGTTTCATCTTTTAGTTCGGAAAAAAAAAAAAACGTGAAATTCTCAGTTTTCAGGGTTCTTTTAACATCCTTGATAACGCTCGTAAGAGTTCCTGCTTTGGAAGTGCATCCATGATTTTGACAATTCGTGTCAGGAAAAAAAATCTTCATTACCACCGTTATCCCTACATCAAGGGGTCGGTTGCCTGATGGGCCCTCTCCAATGCTTTCTATCTGAGTCATTCTTTTCTCTCCATATTATTCTTCTCCTTTTTTTCATCATTCAATTCTCTGCCTCCCTCTGGATCTTCTCCCCTTAATATGTTCCTCCCAAGCCCTCTTCACTCCCTCCCCACCATCCATCCTCAACACATGTCCAGACCATCTCAGACGTGATACCCTTATCACCTCTGTAATCTTTACTACGCCTGCCATTCTTCTCATTTCATCATTTTCCAATCTTGTGTGAGCAGCAAGATTTATCCCCAGTTGCACCTTGGCCCTGTATGGCTTCCCATACATTCATAATACCCTTAGCCGAATTTCTACCCTTAATAATCAAATTCTCCCAACTGATATTAAAGATGTTTTACTTTGGACTTACTACACTTAGAAACTCAACTTCGAACCCATAATCATCTACAATCTGAAACTTGGGAACCATCTTTTGATGTATAATGATTCACTTCGTAGGAACGTATGAATCTCATGCGATGTCTGTTGGCATTACTTAACCCTTTCTTTCACTGCCATTAGTGTTTTAGTCAAAATTTGAAATAGGAAACTATCTTTTAAACTCATCCAAATTATAGAAAATTTGCATTCAACGGAAAAGTCTTAATAAGAGCATTCCAATAAACCAATAAATATCAACAACCTTGGGTTTTTGTGTGGTCTAAAACGATTTTGCTACATCAGAAGTTTCATTGAATTCACCACTGGCAATGAAAGGGTTAAGGGACTTTGCAGATAGCTGCACCTATTCCTTGGCTTTCTGCCTTACCGCCATTGTCGCTTCCTCTCTTCCATCTATGGATAGTAGATGGAGAGGGTTTGGGCATGCTCTTCGCACTCCCCAAGAGATTAGTTCACCAAACGTTCACCTGAGCTCCCCAAGGCACTTGAAAAGTTTGAAGACCCATGCCTACATGCCTCAGGACTATAAAGCACGAAGTAGGAGATGATGAATGGAGAAGTATTGACTTGAAAGGTCAAGATAGAGACTACTAGCGAAATCTAACCAAGGCCCTTTGTGTCAGTAGGCGCAGGAGGAGATGATGATAATGATGATGGCTAGTACAGTGGTTACGTGTTTGCCTAGCAATCACATGGCGGCAGATCGATCCCAGCACGGGACCGTGAGTTTAAGCTGTTCACTGGGGAGGCCACTGCTGTAGTTGGGCACTACAGTGTAGGGGGTGGGCTTTTAACACATCTTAATTTCTCAATCGAGATAACAACTGTAGGATTTACACCTTGGCACTGAAAGCCCTCCAGCACCCACCTGGCCATGATCCTCTTATTCCATTCCAATCTTCTATCCAATATCTTAAATTCTCATTCCAAATAACAACTGCAGGATTTTCACCTTGGCACTGAAAAACATCCAGTGCCTCCAGTTGCCACCTGGCCATGACCGTCACATTCCATGCCAATCTTCTATCCAATATCTTAACTTTTCATTCCAAATAACAACTGCAGGATTAACATCTTGGCCCTGAAAAACCTCCAGTACCCACCTGGCCATGATCCTCACATTCCATTCCAATTTTCTATCCAATATCTTAATTTCTCATTCCAAATAAGAATTGCAGGATTTACATATTGGCACTGAAAAACCTCCAGGGCCTCCAGCACCCACCGGGCCATGATCCTTACATTCCATTCCAATTTTCTATCCAATATCTTAATCTCATTCCAAATAACAATTGCAGGATTTACATATTGGCACTGAAAAACCTCTAGGGCCTCCAGCACCCACCGGGCCATGGTCCTCACATTCCATTCCAATTTTCTATCCAATATCCTAATTTCTCATTCCAAATAAAAACTGCAGGATTTACATACTGGCACTGAAAGACCTCCAGTGCCTCCAGCACCCACCGGGCCATGATCTTCACATTCCATCCCAACCTTTTATCCACCCATTACCTCAATGATTGCAGGAGCAACGAAGAACAAGACCAGGCTGACAGTGAAATAGGAAGACGCCATCTTCAGTGGCGACTAACCTATTACTGCCACGATCCTCAAAGCTCTATTGAAGACAGTCGAGAGGTTCCGGGCAATTAACTACCGAGACGTCTGGTCACTGATGATGATATAAAATGTTTGAAGTCAAAATGAGGTTTCGTAAAACTGTGCCATATACTGATTTTTAATCTGGCCATGAGCGATGACTTTACCTCTGTTATTACAAAGTTTAATAAGCAATAATTATTTATGCTAATCATATAATTATATCTAGGGACATATGGCGACATATATTTCTCGTTAGAATTAATTTTGTCCTTTTTGTATAAGGTTGGTTGCGGTTTTATAACATAAAAGTTACATTAGAGTGGATATTTGCTGTTTCCCTTCACTTGAGGTGTAGGTTTATTAAAACTACTACTTTTTGTTTTTTTTAACCAAAAAATCATTGAACTATTATTTCTTGTTGTATGAGGATAAATTTGGATGTGTTATGTCTCTTAAAGAGTAATATTAGAACTGATATACAAAGAACAAATTAATTGGAGCTATGTCATATTAATTAGGGTTTTTTATTATGTTAATGAAAGAGGTATATAACAATTATTTCTATTTTGTATCAGTTGAATTACAGTTTAGATTGAATATTCGGTTCTTAATCAAGTAGTTATATCAGAGTGAATAATTATAGTTTTGTAAGAGTTTTGGATCAACTGAAGAGGTATTTTAAAATTGATATTAGTGATTTTTTGATAATTGAAGACTTATATTAGTACAGCTAGTTACTCTAGGCCATTTCTACACTCATGATAACAAAATATTCAAAATTAAAATAAAAAAATAATATATATATATCTATATCTATATATATATATATATATATATATATATATATATATATATATATATATCTATATCTATATCTATATATACATATATATATCTATATATCTATATATCTATATATATATACATATATATATCTATATCTATCTATCTATATATATATATATATATATATATATATATATATATATATATATATATATATATATATATATATATATATATATATATATGTATATACAGTATATATATGTATAGTCATTTTATTTTGAATATTTTGTTATCATGAATGTACACTCAAAAGGGAATTCTCAAACAATATAATAAGTCTCTAGATGGACGTTTTGTTACCTCGCTCTGGTTTTTATTTCAATTTTTTTTCTCATAAGAATCACCCTTCTATTTTTTTTTTTTGAATTATATCTCCCCCATTCACCTTTATCTAGATTGTTAATTTATCCATCATTTATAAAACAAACTATCGATGAATCATATACCATCCGTTCCTCAAAATTCCTCTCTTAACACCATTCAATACACATTTTGCCAATCGCGGCCCCCCCGCCTTTATTTTAGCCTTTCATCTCTCCATTTTCCACTCGGAAGTCCTTGAGAATATATGAGATAAATGACTTTGACTTCTTAGGTGGTCCAAAAAGAAGCCAAGGTTGTGTGCTTAAGGACCCTCATCTGGTCCCTGGAACAAAGGTTGTGTGCTCAAGGACCCTCATCTGGTCCCTGGAACCAAGGTTGTGTGCTTAGAGAGACCCTCATCTAGTCTCTGGAACCAAGGTTGTGTGCTTAGAGAGACCCTCATCTGGTCTCTGGAACCAAGGTTTTGTGCTTAGAGAGACCCCATCTGGTCCCTGGAACCAAGGTTTTGTGCTCTAGGACCCTCATCAGGTCCCTGGAACCACGGTTGTGTGCTCAGGTACCCTCATCTGGTCCCTGGAACAAAGGTTTTGTGCTCTAGGACCCTCATCTGGCCCCTGGAACAAAGGTTGCGTGCTCAGAGACCCTCATCTGGTCCCTGGAACAAAGGTTTTGTGCTCTAGGACCCTCATCTGGTCCCCTGGAACAAAAGTTGCGTGCTCAAGGACCCTCATCTGGTCCCTAGAACCAAGGTTGCGTGCTCAAGGACCCTCATCTGGTCCCTGGAACAAAGGTTGCGTGCTCAAGGACCCTCATCTGGTCCCTGGAACAAAGGTTGTGTGCTCAAGGACCCTCATCTTGGAACAAAGTTGTGTGCTCAGGGACCCTTATCTGGTCCCTGCAACCAAGGTTGTGTGCTCAGGGACCCTCAGCTGGTCTCTGGACCCAAGGTTGTGTGCTCAAGGACCTTCATCTGGTCCCTGAAACCAAGTTTGTGTGCTCAGGACCCTCATCTGGTCCCTGGAACCAAGTTGTGTGCTCAGGGACCCTCGTCTGGTCCCTAGAACCAAGGTTGTGTGCTCAGGAACCCTCATCTGGTCCCTGGAACCAAGGCTGTGTGCTCAGGGATCCTCATCTGGTCCCTGGAACCACGTTTGTGTGCTCAGGGACCCTCATCTGGTCCCTGGAACCAAGTTGTGTGCTCTAGGACCCTCATCTGGTCCCTGGAACCAAGGTTGTGTGTTCAGAAACCCTCATCTGGTCCATGGAACCAAGTTTGTGTGCTCAAGACCCTCATCTGGTCCCTGGAACCAAGTTGTGTGTTCAGGGACCCCCATCTGGTCTCTGGAACCAAGGTTGTGTGGTCAGGGGTCCTCATCTGGTCCCTGGAACCAAGGTTGTGTGCTCAGGGACCCTCACCTGGTCCCTGGAACCAAGGTTGTGTGCTCAGGGGCCCTCACCTGGTCCCTGGAACCAAGGTTGTGTGCTCAGGGGCCATCATCTGGTCCGTGGAACCAAGGTTGTGTGCTCAGGGGCTATTATCTGATCCCTGGAACCAAGGTTGTGTGCTCAGGGACCCTCATCTGGTCTCTGGAACCAAATTTGTGTGGTCAGGGACCCTCATCTGGTCCCTGGAACCAAGTTGGTGTGCTCAGGGACCCTCACCTGGTCCCTGGAACCAAGGTTGTGTGCTCAGGGGCCCTCACCTAGTCCCTGGAACCAAGGTTGTGTGCTCAGGGGCCCTCACCTGGTCCCTGGAACCAAGGTTGTGTGCTCAGGGACCATCATCTGGTCTCTGGAACCAAAGTTGTGTGGTCAGGGACCCTCATCTGGTCCCTGGAACCAAGTTGGTGTGCTCAGGAACCCTCATCTGATCTCTGGAACAAAGTTGTGTGCTCAGGGACCCTCATTTGTTCCCAAGAACCAAAGTTGTGTGGTCAGGGACCCACATCTGGTCCCTGGAACCAAGGTTGTGTGCTCAGGGGCCCTCATCTGGTCTCTGGAACCAAGGTTGTGTGCTCAGGGACCCTCATCTGGTCCATGGAACCAAAGATGTGTGCCCAGGGACCCTCATCTGGTCCCTGTAAGCTACTCCCCATTCAAATGGCCTATCATGAACGGGCCAGGTAATTTGCAACAACAACAACAATAACAATAACAATTCACTCAGCCTATATGCATTGGTCTATTCATTGTTGCACGAATGTATGTAGGTTAGTGCTTTGTTAAAGATCTTGGGTCATTATTTGGCCTCGTAAAAGATCAAAGGCCATTATTTGTTAAAGATTGAAGGTCATTATTTTGCTTTGTTAAAGATTAAGGGTCTTTATTTTACTTTCTTAAAGATCAAGGGTCATCATTTAGCTGTGTTAAAGATCAAAGATCCATTTATTGCTTTGTTCAAGAATAAGGGTCATCATTTTGCTTTGTTAAAGGTTAAAGGTCATTAATTTGCATTGCTAAAGATTGCCATCATTATTTTGCATTGTTAACGATCAGGGATCATCATTTTGTCCTGTTAAAGATCATGGGCCATTATTTTGCTTTGTTAAAGATCAAGGTTCATCATTTTGCTTTGTTAAAGATCAAGGGTTATTGTTTTGCTTTGTTAAAGATCAAGGGTCATCATTTTACTTTGTTAAAGATCAAGGGCGAAGATTTTGCTTTGTTAGCTATCAAGGGTCATTATTTTGCTCTGTTAAAGATTAAGGGCCATTATTTTGCTTTATTGAAGTTCGAGGGCGATTATTTTGCTTTGTTAGCCATCAAGGGCCATTATTTTGCTTTGTTAAAGTTCGAGGGTAATTACTTTGCTTTAACTATCAAGGGACATTATTTTGCTTTGTTAAAGGTCAAGGGTCATCATTCTGCTTTGTTATATATCAATGGAGATTCTTTTGGTTTGT
The DNA here is from genome assembly GCF_036898095.1 of Palaemon carinicauda. Lineage (NCBI taxonomy): Eukaryota > Metazoa > Arthropoda > Malacostraca > Decapoda > Palaemonidae > Palaemon > Palaemon carinicauda. Next base: position 59,508,333 of record NC_090752.1, on the reverse strand, counting down.
TAAAGATCAAGGCCTATTGTTTTACTTTCTTAAAGATCAAGGGTCGTTGTTTTGCTTTGTTAAAGATAAAGGGTCATTATTTTGCATTGCAAAAATTGAGGGTTATTATTTTACATTGTTAAAAATCAGGGGTCATCATTTTGTCTTGTTAAAGATCAAGGGTAATTATTTTGCTTTGTTAGAGATCAAGGGTAATTTTTTTTGCTTTGTTGAAGTTCAAGGGCCATTATTTTACATTGTTAAAGATCAGGGGTCGTCATTTTGTCTTGTTAAAGATGAAGGGCCATTATTTTTCTTTGTTGAAGATCAAGGGTCATTATTTTGCTTTGTTAAAGATAAAGGGTCATTATTTTGCTTTCTTAAAGATAAAGGGTCATTATGTGCTTTGTTGGAGATAAGGGCCATTATTTCGCTTTGCTAAATGTCAAAGGCCATTATTTTGTATTGTTGAAGATCAAGGGTCATTATTTTGCATTGTTGAAGATCAAGGGTCATTATTTTCCATTGTTGAAGATCAAGGCCTATATTTTTGCTTTGTTAAGGGTCAAGGGTCATTATTTTGCCTTGTTAAACGTCAAGGGCCATTATTTTGCTTTGTTGAAGATGAAGGGCCATTATTTTGCATTGTTAAAGATCGAAGGCCATTATTTTGCTTTGTTAAAGATCTTCATTATTTGGCTTTGTTAAAGATCAAAGGTCATCATTTTGCTTTGTGAAAGATCAAAGGTCATTATTTTGCTTTGTTAAAGATCACAGGTATTGATACTGTCCCTACTGAGGTGAGTGGCTGATATTATTTTTGGTCTATTTATATTTCTGTGTTTGTCTGTTTATTTGTTATTTTTTTGTTTCCTTTCTTTACATAATAATTACTATAGTCAATTCTTTTAGCGAGTCAGATTTGCAGCGACTCGCAGGGGTGCACGTTTAGCTCGGAAACGTTTCCTGCTCGCTGATTGGTTAGAAAAGTTAATTCTAACCAATCACGTAGCAGGAAACTTTTTCCGAGCTAAAAGGGCACCGCTGCTAGTCGGTGCAAATTTGCTTTCTTTAATTGAAAATTTCAAGTGATTTGCACTTTGGATCAATAGACCTCACAGAAATTTGGTTATCATAGGTTTATGGTCAAGGTCACATTGACCTGAAAGGTCAAAATCATATTTTTACTATAACTCTGTCAAATTTCATCCAATTTATTGAAAATCAAAACCAAAATCGTCATTTTACAGTGTGAAAATATAAATCTTTATATGAAAATAGTGAAAATACAAAGTTTCGAAGATTTGTAGGTTCAAGGTTCAATGGTAGGTTCAATGGGGTCGAATTTTCAAGGTTACAGAATGGTCAAATTTAATTTCACCTGAATTCAACAAGTTTATTCATATTCGTTTAATATTATTGACGGATACTGCAACTATGCAAAAATATTTAGAGCAATGGTAGTGTTTAATGTAAAAATTCATCTGCAAGGGTGAGGTTTCCCGTGTCTGACACCACTTGCTTTTGTTTTGTTGAAGAAGACGGGTCATTATTTTTAATTATGCGAACGGCAGGATTTGCCGTGTTTGACACCACTTGTTTTGATTTGTTGAAAATCATAGGACATTATTTATCTTTTTATGTGGGTGTGATTTGCTGTATTTGACACCGCTTGTTTTGCTTTGTAGAAGATGACTTCATCCTTTTTCTTTGTTTATGGGGATGGGATTTTCTGTTTGACACTAATTGTTTTGATTTGTCAAAGAGCACGGGTCATTATTTTTCTGTGTGCAATAGTTATAATATGCCGTGTCTGACACCGCTTAGTTTTGCTTTGTCGACGATCACAAGTCATTATTTGTCTTTGTTTATAGGGATGTGCTTTGTTGTTTGACACTACTTGTTTTGATTTGTCAAAGAGCACGGGTCATTATTTTTCTGTGTGCATTAGTTGTAATATGTCGTGTCTGACACCGCTTAGTTTTACTTTGTGGACGATCACAAGTCATTATTTTTCTTTGTTTATAGGGGTGTGATTTGCTGTTTGACACTACTTTTTTTGATTTGTCAAAGAACACGGGTCATTATTTTCCTGTGTGCAATAGTTGCAATATGCCGTGTCTGACACCACTTAGTTTTGCTTTGTCGACGATCAGGGGTCTTTATTTTTCTTTGTTTATAGGGGTGTGCTTTGCTGTTTGACACAACTTGTTTTGATTTGTCAAAGAGCATGGGTCATTATCTTTCTGTGTGCAATAGTTATAATGTGCCGTGTCTGACATCGCTTAGTTTTCCTTTGTCGACGATTATGAGTCATTATTTTTCTTTGTTTATGAGGGTGTGATTTGCTATTTGACTATACTTGTTTTGATTTGTCCAGAGCACGGCTCATTATTTTACTGTGTGCAATAGTTGTAATATGCCGTGTCTGACATCGCTTTGTTTTGCTTTGTCGACGATCATGAGTCATTATTTTTCTTTGTTAATAGGGGTGTGATTTGCTATTTGACAATACTTGTTTTGATTTGTTAAATAGCATGGTTCATTATTTTACTGTGTGCAATAGTTGTAATATGCCGTGTCTGACATCACTTTGTTTTGCTTTATCGACGAATCACGAGTCATTATTTTTCTTTGTTTACAGGGGTGTCCTTTGCTGTTTGACACCACTTGTTTTAATTTGTCAAAGATCACGGGCCATAATTTTTCTTTGTCTATAAGGGTGTGATTTGCTGTTTGACACTACTTGTTTTGGTTTGTCAAAGAGCACGGGTCATTAGTTTTCTGTGTGCATTAGTTGTAATATGCCGTGTCTGACACTTAGTTTTGTTTTGTCGACGATCACGGGTCATTATTTTTCTTTCTTTATAGGGGTGTGCTTTGCTGTTTGACACTTGTTTTGATTTGTCAAAGAGCATGGGTCATTATTTTGCTTTATTAAAATTTGCAGGTCATTATTTTGCTTTGTTAAAGATCACGAGTCATTATTTTGCTTTGTTTAAGTTCACGGATTATTATTTAATATCACATTGTCATTATTTAAAAACGTTAGTTAATTTCCCTGAATCATCAGTAGATTAGACTTTTATTCCTACCCCAAGACCAATTATTTGTGTATTATGTATATGAATTGCACCTATACATTGAGGTTCTCAATTGCCTAGAGGTGTTGAAGGTAATAGACTTGAACTATGATAGTTTATAACTCAACACTTTAGTTACGTAGTTGCATAGGACATGAAACCTGTACTTGATACTGAAATTCCCTATTAGACTTTCTGATTGATTTTGGCGAGATATGGAACGTCAAAGTCCATGACTGGTGAACGCCAGACTGGGGTTTGAGTCGTGAGTTTTTGTAGCCGCTGCAACCTCACCATCCTTGTGAGCTAAGGATTGGGGGGATATGGAAATCCTATAGATCTATCTGCTGAGTCATCAGCAGCCATTGCCTGGCCCTCCTTGGTCCTAACTTGGGTGGAGAGGAGGCTTGAGCTCTGATCATACGGTCAGTCTCTAGGGCATTGTCCGACTATGTTCTCAAGTCCCTCTCAAACTCTTTACTTTCTTTGGTCGCTGTAACCTTACCATCCTTGTGAGCTAAGGATTGGGGGGTTAGGAAGAGCCTATAGATCTATTTGCCGAGTCTTGCCTGGCCCTCCTTGGTCCTAACTTAGGTGGAGAAGAGGCTTGAGCGCTTATCATATGGTCAGTCTCTAGGGCATTGTCCGACTAGATAGGGCAATGTAACTGTCCCTTGCCCCTGCCATTCATGAGCGCCCTTTAAGCCTCCAAATTATGTTGATGATGAGCTCTTATGATAAGGCATCTTTTGATTATATTAGACTTTTAACAACAACGATGACTTCGACAACGATGTGATTACTAGAGGACATTTGCTTGAGGGTAAACTTGGGCACACTATTCTGTCTAATTTCTCTTCCTCGTGTTTTGTTAAACTTTTTATAGTTTATATGGGAAATATTTATTTCAGTGTTGTTACTGTTCTTAGAAAATTTTATTTTTCCTTGTTTCCTTTCCTCTCAGGGCTATTTTCCCTGCTGGGGCCCCTGGGCTTATAGCATCCTGCTTTTCCAACTAGGGTTTTAGCTTAGCATTTAATGATAATAATAATAATGATATTTATTTATTTATTTATTTATTTATTTATTTATTCATTCATCTATTTATTAGAACTCACACATTCGAAACCTTTTTTAGATAAAAAAAAATGGCTTAATATTGTCTAAATATCTCGTTTGTTTTCTAAAATATAGAGGCCTACCTGGCATAACATATGTCAAATCAGTATGAAAGAGTGACACATCTAACAAGAGCCAATTAATGGTGTCAAGAAAGTTTCTACGTAGAAATACAATGTTTTTGCCCCTCATTATCAAGAGGTGATGGTGTCATTGTCTAAGGAACGCTGATGATGAGGATTTTGTAATCATAACTTTTGGCTTTGCTAGAAAAATAGACATTCAATTTATTAGAAAGGAAAACAAAGAATAAGAAATAGCTAAGATTAAGATAAAGGTAGCCTATAAATACCAT
>NC_090752.1:59461297-59493797 GCF_036898095.1 Palaemon carinicauda | reverse complement strand
GGATCTTGGCAAGGATGAACCTGCCAGAAGGTTGTGGTGGCCTGGTGGTAGCGGCCTTGCCTATTGATTGCCAGACTGGGGTTCGACTTCCGCTCAAACTCGTTAGTTCCTTTGGTCACTGCCACCTCACCATCCTTGTGAGCTAAGGATGAGGGGTTTGGGGGGAGCCTATAGGTCTTATCTGCTGAGTCATCAGCTGCTATTGCCTGGCCCTCCTTGGTCCTAGCTTGAGTGGAAAGGGGGCTTGGGCGCTAATCATATGTAATATGGTCAGTCTCTAGGGCAATGTCCTGCTTGATAGGGCAATGTCACCGTCTCTTGCCCTCTTGAAATTTATGTGTGACCTTTAAACCTTTAAAGAGTTAATGGTTTAATCGGTAGGTATAAAGCTAAGACTCGGAAAAAGCGTAATGTATTAAAAAAGCTGATTTCATACCGTACTTCTATTCTTGATTCGCTAAGCATGGGCCACGAAATCAAACCATTGTTCTCTAGTCATGTGTAGTGCCATAGCCTCTGTACCATGGTCTTCCACTGTCTTGGTTAGAGTTCTCTTGCTTGAGGGTACTGTAGGGCACACAATTCTATCTTATTTCTCTTCTTCTTGTTTTGTTAAAGTTCTTATAGTTTATACAGGAAATATGCATCTTGATGTTGTTACTGTTCTTAAATTATTTAATTTTTTCCTTGTTTCCTTTCCTCACTGGGCTACATTCCCTGTTGGAGCCCTTAGGCTTATAGCATCCTGCTTTTCCAACTAGGGTTGTAGCTTAGCAAGTAATGATAATAATAATAATAATAATAATATTAATGATAATAATAATAATATTAATAATGATAATAATAATAATAATAATAATAATAATAATAATAATAATAATAATAATAATAAATATTGTAAACAAATAAATTCTAAGTTAGAATGGGGAAAGGCATAATTAGGCAATCTTCAAAGGAAAACTAGAATTCTCTTGATTAAGTTGTGGCTTTTTAAGTTGTGGCTTTTCAAGTTGTGGCTTTTTAAGTTGTGGCTTTTTAGATTTTATAAGATTGCCTAATTATGCCTTTTCCCATTGTAACTTAGAATTTATTTGTTTACAATATATATGTACAGCTTGCTCTTTACTGTTTTAATAATAATAATAATAATAATAATAATAATAATAATAATAATAATAATAATAATAATAATAATAATAATAATAATAATAATGTGATTACCTGAAAAGTACTTTAGACTGAAATCTTCCTCTTGTGGTGCATCTCTAAAGCACATTTAATGCTGAATGAAAGTTTGGCATTAGTTATAGACCTTCCTGTATCTACACAGAATTTGGTATTAGTGCCATAATATCATTATCATCATTGCTAATAGTAAAGCTGCATCTTTGAACATCTTTAAATTAATTGTTATTATTATTATTATTATTATTATTATTGTTGTTGTTGTTGTTGTTGTTGTTGTTGTTATTACTTGCTAAGCTACAACCCTAGTTGGAAAAGCAGGGTGCTATAAGCCCAAGGGCTCCAACAGGGAAAATCGCTCAGTGAGGAAAGGAAATATGGAAGATAACATTAAAATAAATCTTTCATATATATATAAACTATTAAAAACTTTAAAAGAAAGAGGATAAAACTTCAAAATGATAAGAGGAAGAGAAACAAGATACAATAGTGTGGCTGAGTGTATCCTCAAGCAAGAGAACACTAACCCAAGACAGTGGAAGACCATGGTACAGAGGCTATGGTACTACCCAAGACTTAGAGAACAACGTTTGATTTTGGAGTGTCCTTCTCCTAGAAGAGATGATAACCAATAAGAAACTCTAAAATACATTAGTGTCTGGGGCTTTGTATGTTTTGTGTGCTGCCATTATTTTTAGAAAATGTGTTCCCAAGACGGTGGAAGACCATGGTACAGAGGCTATGCCACCACCCAAGACTAGAGAACAATCTTTGATTTTGGAGTGTCCTAAAATACATTAGTGTCTGGGCATTTGGATGTTTTGTGTGCTACCATTACTTTTAGAAAATGTGTCTTTTATGTCTATCACAGAGCATTAACACTAATAATCTATATCATTCTATTATATATCACTGCAGTGGGCCAGAGGTCTTGCATTTCTTATGATGAGGGCATATAGAAAAGTGTACCAAGCAGAGTTTTGAATACTTTAAGACTGTAAAATCTTGTCTAAAGGGTCAAGAATTATTTATTCAACCCTTTTTTTCTATTTTTCTTTAACCATTTAATTCCACTTTTAAAAACTTGCCAAGCTTTCTGAGATTCTTTCTAGCTTGTTCTGTAAATGAGAAGCCCCTTTGAATAGTATTGACAATCGTGATACATCAAGGAATGATTCTACTGTTAATGATGTCATTGTTAGTTATAAGCTTTACTCATGCCTCCACCAAAAAAGAGCAGACTTCCTTAATTTGGCACAACGCTCGCAAAATTTTTGAAAATTGTGAAAATTAACTCGTGCCTCCACCAAAAGTGCCAGACTTCTTTGATCTGGTGCAATGCTCGCTAAACTTTTGAAAATTGTGAAAATTATCTCGACTTCACCAAAAGTGCCAGTTTTACTTGATTTGGCGTAACGCTGGGAAAATTTTTGAAAATTGTGAAAATTAACTCGCTCCTCCACCAAAAGGGCAGACTTCCTTGGGTTGGCGCAACGCTCGCTAAATTTTTTTAAATTGTGAAAATTAACTCACGCCTCCACCAAAAGGGCCAGATTCGCCTGATTTGGCGCAACGCTCGCTAAACTTTTGAAAATTGTGAAAATTATCTCGCGACTTCACCAAAAGTGCCAGTTTTACTTGATTTGGCGTAACGCTGGCAAAATTTTAGAAAATTGTGAAAATTAACTCCCACCACCACCAAAAGGCACAGATTCACTTGATTTGGCACAACGCTCGCTAAATTTTAGAAAATTGTGAAAATTATCTCGCACCTCCACCAAAAGGGCCAGATTCACTTGATTTGGATAACGCTCGCTAAATTTTAGAAAATTGTGAAAATTAACTCCCACCACCACCAAAAGGCCCAGATTCACTTGATTTGGCACAACGCTCGCTAAATTTTAGAAAATTGTGAAAATTATCTCGCACCTCCACCAAAAGGGCTAGATTCACTTGATTTGGCACAACGCTCGCTAAATTTTAGAAAATTGTGAAAATTAACTCCCACCACCACCAAAAGGGCTAGATTCACTTGATTTGGCACAACGCTCGCTAAATTTTAGAAAATTGTGAAAATTATCTTGCACCTCCACCAAAAGGGCTAGATTCACTTGATTTGGCACAACGCTCGCTAAATTTTAGAAAATTGTGAAAATTATCTCGCACCTCCACCAAAAGGGCCAGATTCACTTGATTTGGCACAACGCTCGCTAAATTTTAGAAAATTGTGAAAATTAACTCGCACCTCCACCAAAAGGGCCAGATTCACTTGATTTGGCACAACGCTCGCTAAATTTTAGAAAATTGTGAAAATTAACTCCCACCACCACCACCAAAAGGCCCAGATTCACTTGATTTGGCACAACGCTCGCTAAATTTTAGAAAATTGTGAAAATTAACTCCCACCACCACCAAAAGGCCCAGATTCACTTGATTTGGCACAACGCTCGCTAAATTTTAGAAAATTGTGAAAATTATCTCGCACCTCCACCAAAAGGGCCAGATTCACTTGATTTGGCACAACGCTCGCTAAATTTTAGAAAATTGTGAAAATTAACTCGCACCTCCACCAAAAGGGCCAGATTCACTTGATTTGGCACAACGCTCGCTAAATTTTAGAAAATTGTGAAAATTAACTCGCACCTCCACCAAAAGGGCCAGATTCACTTGATTTGGCACAACGCTCGCTAAATTTTAGAAAATTGGGAAAATTAACTCGCACCTCCACCAAAAGGGCCAGATTCACTTGATTTGGCACAACGCTCGCTAAATTTTAGAAAATTGGGAAAATTAACTCGCACCTCCACCAAAAGGGCCAGATTCACTTGATTTGGCACAACGCTCGCTAAATTTTAGAAAATTGGGAAAATTAACTCGCACCTCCACCAAAAGGGCCAGATTCACTTGATTTGGCACAACGCTCGCTAAATTTTAGAAAATTGTGAAAATTAACTCGCACCTCCACCAAAAGGGCCAGATTCACTTGATTTGGCACAACGCTCGCTAAATTTTAGAAAATTGTGAAAATTAACTCGCACCTCCACCAAAAGGGCCAGATTCACTTGATTTGGCACAACGCTCGCTAAATTTTAGAAAATTGTGAAAATTAACTCGCACCTCCACCAAAAGGCCCAGATTCACTTGATTTGGCACAACGCTCGCTAAATTTTAGAAAATTGTGAAAATTAACTCGCACCTCCACCAAAAGGGCCAGATTCACTTGATTTGGCACAACGCTCGCTAAATTTTAGAAAATTGTGAAAATTAACTCCCACCACCACCAAAAGGCCCAGATTCACTTGATTTGGCACAACGCTCGCTAAATTTTAGAAAATTGTGAAAATTAACTCGCACCTCCACCAAAAGGGCTAGATTCACTTGATTTGGCACAACGCTCGCTAAATTTTAGAAAATTGTGAAAATTATCTCGCACCTCCACCAAAAGGGCCAGATTCACTTGATTTGGCACAACGCTCGCTAAATTTTAGAAAATTGTGAAAATTAACTCGCACCTCCACCAAAAGGGCCAGATTCACTTGATTTGGCACAACGCTCGCTAAATTTTAGAAAATTGTGAAAATTAACTCGCACCTCCACCAAAAGGGCCAGATTCACTTGATTTGGCACAACGCTCGCTAAATTTTAGAAAATTGTGAAAATTAACTCGCACCTCCACCAAAAGGGCCAGATTCACTTGATTTGGCACAACGCTCGCTAAATTTTAGAAAATTGTGAAAATTAACTCGCACCTCCACCAAAAGGGCCAGATTCACTTGATTTGGCACAACACTCGCTAAATTTTAGAAAATTGTGAAAATTAACTCCAACCACCACCAAAAGGCCCAGATTCACTTGATTTGGCACAACGCTCGCTAAATTTTAGAAAATTGTGAAAATTAACTCGCACCTCCACCAAAAGGGCCAGATTCACTTGATTTGGCACAACGCTCGCTAAATTTTAGAAAATTGTGAAAATTATCTCGCACCTCCACCAAAAGGGCCAGATTCACTTGATTTGGCACAACGCTCGCTAAATTTTTGAAAATTGTAAAAATTAACTCGCACCTCCACCAAAAGGGCCAGATTCACTTGATTTGGCACAACGCTCGCTAAATTTTAGAAAATTGTGAAAATTAACTCGCACCTCCACCAAAAGGGCCAGATTCACTTGATTTGGCACAACGCTCGCTAAATTTTCGAAAATTGTGAAAATTAACTCGCACCTCCACCAAAAGGGCCAGATTCACTTGATTTGGCACAATGCTCGCTAAATTTTAGAAAATTGTGGAAATTAACTCCCACCACCACCAAAAGGCCCAGATTCACTTGATTTGGCACAACGCTCGCTAAATTTTAGAAAATTGTGAAAATTAACTCCCACCACCACCAAAAGGCCCAGATTCACTTGATTTGGCACAACGCTCGCTAAATTTTAGAAAATTGTGAAAATTATCTCGCACCTCCACCAAAAGGGCTAGATTCACTTGATTTGGCACAACGCTCGCTAAATTTTAGAAAATTGTGAAAATTAACTCCCACCACCACCAAAAGGCCCAGATTCACTTGATTTGGCACAACGCTCGCTAAATTTTAGAAAATTGTGAAAATTATCTCGCACCTCCACCAAAAGGGCTAGATTCACTTGATTTGGCACAACGCTCGCTAAATTTTAGAAAATTGTGAAAATTATCTCGCACCTCCACCAAAAGGGCTAGATTCACTTGATTTGGCACAACGCTCGCTAAATTTTAGAAAATTGTGAAAATTAACTCCCACCACCACCAAAAGGGCTAGATTCACTTGATTTGGCACAACGCTCGCTAAATTTTAGAAAATTGTGAAAATTAACTCGCACCTCCACCAAAAGGGCCAGATTCACTTGATTTGGCACAACGCTCGCTAAATTTTAGAAAATTGTGAAAATTAACTCGCACCTCCACCAAAAGGGCCAGATTCACTTGATTTGGCACAACGCTCGCTAAATTTTAGAAAATTGTGAAAATTAACTCCCACCACCACCACCAAAAGGCCCAGATTCACTTGATTTGGCACAACGCTCGCTAGATTTTAGAAAATTGTGAAAATTAACTCGCACCTCCACCAAAAGGCCCAGATTCACTTGATTTGGCACAACGCTCGCTAAATTTTAGAAAATTGTGAAAATTATCTCGCACCTCCACCAAAAGGGCCAGATTCACTTGATTTGGCACAACGCTCGCTAAATTTTAGAAAATTGTGAAAATTAACTCGCACCTCCACCAAAAGGGCTAGATTCACTTGATTTGGCACAACGCTCGCTAAATTTTAGAAAATTGTGAAAATTAACTCCCACCACCACCAAAAGGCCCAGATTCACTTGATTTGGCACAACGCTCGCTAAATTTTAGAAAATTGTGAAAATTATCTCGCACCTCCACCAAAAGGGCCAGATTCACTTGATTTGGCACAACGCTCGCTAAATTTTAGAAAATTGTGAAAATTAACTCGCACCTCCACCAAAAGGGCCAGATTCACTTGATTTGGCACAACGCTCGCTAAATTTTAGAAAATTGTGAAAATTAACTCGCACCTCCACCAAAAGGGCCAGATTCACTTGATTTGGCACAACGCTCGCTAAATTTTAGAAAATTGGGAAAATTAACTCGCACCTCCACCAAAAGGGCCAGATTCACTTGATTTGGCACAACGCTCGCTAAATTTTAGAAAATTGTGAAAATTAACTCGCACCTCCACCAAAAGGGCCAGATTCACTTGATTTGGCACAACGCTCGCTAAATTTTAGAAAATTGTGAAAATTAACTCGCACCTCCACCAAAAGGCCCAGATTCACTTGATTTGGCACAACGCTCGCTAAATTTTAGAAAATTGTGAAAATTAACTCGCACCTCCACCAAAAGGCCCAGATTCACTTGATTTGGCACAACGCTCGCTAAATTTTAGAAAATTGTGAAAATTAACTCGCACCTCCACCAAAAGGGCCAGATTCACTTGATTTGGCACAACGCTCGCTAAATTTTAGAAAATTGTGAAAATTAACTCCCACCACCACCAAAAGGCCCAGATTCACTTGATTTGGCACAACGCTCGCTAAATTTTAGAAAATTGTGAAAATTAACTCGCACCTCCACCAAAAGGGCTATATTCACTTGATTTGGCACAACGCTCGCTAAATTTTAGAAAATTGTGAAAATTATCTCGCACCTCCACCAAAAGGGCCAGATTCACTTGATTTGGCACAACGCTCGCTAAATTTTAGAAAATTGTGAAAATTAACTCCCACCACCACCAAAAGGCCCAGATTCACTTGATTTGGCACAACGCTCGCTAAATTTTAGAAAATTGTGAAAATTAACTCCCACCACCACCAAAAGGCCCAGATTCACTTGATTTAGTACAACGCTCGCTAAATTTTAGAAAATTGTGAAAATCAACTCGCACCTCCACCAAAAGGGCCAGATTCACTTGATTTGGCACAACGCTCGCTAAATTTTAGAAAATTGTGAAAATTAACTCGCACCTCCACCAAAAGGGCCAGATTCACTTGATTTGGCACAACGCTCGCTAAATTTTAGAAAATTGTGAAAATTAACTCGCACCTCCACCAAAAGGGCCAGATTCACTTGATTTGGCACAACACTCGCTAAATTTTAGAAAATTGTGAAAATTAACTCCAACCACCACCAAAAGGCCCAGATTCACTTGATTTGGCACAACGCTCGCTAAATTTTAGAAAATTGTGAAAATTAACTCGCACCTCCACCAAAAGGGCCAGATTCACTTGATTTGGCACAACGCTCGCTAAATTTTAGAAAATTGTGAAAATTATCTCGCACCTCCACCAAAAGGGCCAGATTCACTTGATTTGGCACAACGCTCGCTAAATTTTTGAAAATTGTAAAAATTAACTCGCACCTCCACCAAAAGGGCCAGATTCACTTGATTTGGCACAACGCTCGCTAAATTTTAGAAAATTGTGAAAATTAACTCGCACCTCCACCAAAAGGGCCAGATTCACTTGATTTGGCACAACGCTCGCTAAATTTTAGAAAATTGTGAAAATTAACTCGCACCTCCACCAAAAGGGCCAGATTCACTTGATTTGGCACAATGCTCGCTAAATTTTAGAAAATTGTGAAAATTAACTCCCACCACCACCAAAAGGCCCAGATTCACTTGATTTGGCACAACGCTCGCTAAATTTTAGAAAATTGTGAAAATTAACTCCCACCACCACCAAAAGGCCCAGATTCACTTGATTTGGCACAACGCTCGCTAAATTTTAGAAAATTGTGAAAATTATCTCGCACCTCCACCAAAAGGGCTAGATTCACTTGATTTGGCACAACGCTCGCTAAATTTTAGAAAATTGTGAAAATTAACTCCCACCACCACCAAAAGGGCTAGATTCACTTGATTTGGCACAACGCTCGCTAAATTTTAGAAAATTGTGAAAATTATCTCGCACCTCCACCAAAAGGCCCAGATTCACTTGATTTGGCACAACGCTCGCTAAATTTTAGAAAATTGTGAAAATTAACTCCCACCACCACCAAAAGGCCCAGATTCACTTGATTTGGCACAACGCTCGCTAAATTTTAGAAAATTGTGAAAATTATCTCGCACCTCCACCAAAAGGGCCAGATTCACTTGATTTGGCACAACGCTCGCTAAATTTTAGAAAATTGTGAAAATTAACTCCCACCACCACCAAAAGGCCCAGATTCACTTGATTTGGCACAACACTCGCTAAATTTTAGAAAATTGTGAAAATTAATTCGCACCTCCACCAAAAGGGCCAGATTCACTTGATTTGGCACAACGCTCGCTAAATTTTAGAAAATTGTGAAAATTATCTCGCACCACCACCAAAAGGGCCAGATTCACTTGATTTGGCACAACGCTCGCTAATTTTTTTTAAATTGTGAAAATTTGTGAAAAAATCCTCCAAAAAGGACCATACAAGGGGAAACTAACAACCTACCGTGAAGGCTCCCTCAGTGCACTGGGCATTGTGAGGGTAGCTGGCTGGGTACTTTGGAGACTCCAAATAGTTGTATCCATTGCTGTAATACGTAGTGCAGGTAGGGAGTGGAGTTGTGGTTGTTGTGGATGTAGTTGATGATGTCGTTGATGATGTTGTAGTAGTGGTAGATGATGAGGAAGTGGTTGTACTTGCTGTAGTAGAAGTGGTGGTTGTAGGAGTTGTTGTAGTGGTTGTAGGAGTTATAGTAGAGGAAGTGGTAGAGGACGTGGTTGTAGGAGTTGTAGTAGAGGACGTGGTTGTAGGAGTTGTGGTAGAAGACGTGGTTGTAGGAGTTGTAGTAGAGGATGTGGTTGTCGGAGTTGTGGTAGAGGAAGTGGTTGTACTGGTAGAGGAAGTGGTTGTAGGAGTTGTGGTGGAGGAAGTGGTTGTTGGAGTTGTGGTAGAGGACGTGGTTGTTGGAGTTGTGGTGGAGGAAGTGGTTGTTGGAGTTGTTGTAGAGGAAGTGGTTGTTGGGGTTGTGGTGGAGGAAGTGGTTGTTGGAGTTGTGGTAGAAGAAGTGGTTGTTGGGGTTGTGGTGGAGGAAGTGGTTGTAGGAGTTGTGGTGGAGGAAGTGGTTGTTGGAGTTGTTGTAGAGGAAGTGGTTGTTGGAGTTGTTGTTGAGGAAGTGGTTGTTGGAGTTGTGGTAGAAGAAGTGGTTGTAGGAGTTGTGGTTGAGGAAGTGGTTGTAGGAGTTGTGGTAGAAGAAGTGGTTGTAGGAGTTGTGGTGGAGGAAGTGGTTGTAGGAGTTGTGGTAGAGGAAGTGGTTGTAGGAGTTGTGGTAGAAGAAGTGGTTGTAGGAGTTGTGGTTGAGGATGTGGTTGTAGGAGTTGTGGTGGAGGAAGTGGTTGTAGGAGTTGTGGTAGAGGAAGTGGTTGTAGGAGTTGTGGTGGAGGAAGTGGTTGTTGGAGTTGTGGTAGAAGAAGTGGTTGTAGGAGTTGTGGTTGAGGATGTGGTTGTAGGAGTTGTGGTGGAGGAAGTGGTTGTAGGAGTTGTGGTAGAGGAAGTGGTTGTTGGAGTTGTGGTAGAAGAAGTGGTTGTTGGGGTTGTGGTGGAGGAAGTGGTTGTAGGAGTTGTGGTGGAGGAAGTGGTTGTTGGAGTTGTTGTAGAGGAAGTGGTTGTTGGGGTTGTGGTGGAGGAAGTGGTTGTTGGAGTTGTGGTAGAAGAAGTGGTTGTAGGAGTTGTGGTAGTGGAAGTGGTTGTAGGAGTTGTGGTGGAGGAAGTGGTTGTTGGAGTTGTGGTAGAAGAAGTGGTTGTAGGAGTTGTGGTTGAGGATGTGGTTGTAGGAGTTGTGGTGGAGGAAGTGGTTGTAGGAGTTGTGGTAGAAGAAGTGGTTGTTGGGGTTGTGGTGGAGGAAGTGGTTGTAGGAGTTGTGGTGGAGGAAGTGGTTGTTGGAGTTGTTGTAGAGGAAGTGGTTGTTGGGGTTGTGGTGGAGGAAGTGGTTGTTGGAGTTGTGGTAGAAGAAGTGGTTGTAGGAGTTGTGGTAGAGGAAGTGGTTGTTGGAGTTGTGGTGGAGGAAGTGGTTGTTGGAGTTGTGGTAGAAGAAGTGGTTGTAGGAGTTGTGGTAGATGATGTGGTTGTTGGAGTTGTGGTAGAAGAAGTGGTTGTAGGAGTTGTTGTAGAGGAAGTGGTTGTGGGAGTTGTGGTGGAGGAAGTGGTTGTTGGAGTTGTGGTAGAAGAAGTGGTTGTAGGAGTTGTGGTAGATGATGTGGTTGTTGGAGTTGTGGTAGAAGAAGTGGTTATAGGAGTTGTTGTAGAGGAAGTGGTTGTTGGGGTTGTGGTGGAGGAAGTGGTTGTTGGAGTTGTGGTAGAAGAAGTGGTTGTAGGAGTTGTGGTAGAGGAAGTGGTTGTTGGAGTTGTGGTGGAGGAAGTGGTTGTTGGAGTTGTGGTAGAAGAAGTGGTTGTAGGAGTTGTGGTAGATGATGTGGTTGTTGGAGTTGTGGTAGAAGAAGTGGTTGTAGGAGTTGTTGTAGAGGAAGTGGTTGTGGGAGTTGTGGTGGAGGAAGTGGTTGTTGGAGTTGTGGTAGAAGAAGTGGTTGTTGGGGTTGTGGTGGAGTAAGTGGTTGTAGGAGTTGTGGTGGAGGAAGTGGTTGTTGGAGTTGTTGTAGAGGAAGTGGTTGTTGGGGTTGTGGTGGAGGAAGTGGTTGTTGGAGTTGTGGTAGAGGAAGTGGTTGTAGGAGTTGTGGTAGAAGAAGTGGTTGTAGGAGTTGTGGTTGAGGATGTGGTTGTAGGAGTTGTGGTGGAGGAAGTGGTTGTAGGAGTTGTGGTAGAGGAAGTGGTTGTTGGAGTTGTGGTAGAAGAAGTGGTTGTTGGAGTTGTGGTAGAAGAAGTGGTTGTTGGGGTTGTGGTGGAGGAAGTGGTTGTAGGAGTTGTGGTGGAGGAAGTGGTTGTTGGAGTTGTTGTAGAGGAAGTGGTTGTTGGGGTTGTGGTAGAAGAAGTGGTTGTAGGAGTTGTGGTAGAAGAAGTGGTTGTAGGAGTTGTGGTAGTGGAAGTGGTTGTAGAAGTTGTGGTGGAGGAAGTGGTTGTTGGAGTTGTGGTAGAGGAAGTGGTTGTAGGAGTTGTGGTGGAGGAAGTGGTTGTAGGAGTTGTGGTAGAGGAAGTGGTTGTAGGAGTTGTGGTAGAAGAAGTGGTTGTAGGAGTTGTGGTTGAGGATGTGGTTGTAGGAGTTGTGGTGGAGGAAGTGGTTGTAGGAGTTGTGGTAGAGGAAGTGGTTGTTGGAGTTGTGGTAGAAGAAGTGGTTGTTGGGGTTGTGGTGGAGGAAGTGGTTGTAGGAGTTGTGGTGGAGGAAGTGGTTGTTGGAGTTGTTGTAGAGGAAGTGGTTGTTGGGGTTGTGGTGGAGGAAGTGGTTGTTGGAGTTGTGGTAGAAGAAGTGGTTGTAGGAGTTGTGGTAGTGGAAGTGGTTGTAGGAGTTGTGGTGGAGGAAGTGGTTGTTGGAGTTGTGGTAGAAGAAGTGGTTGTAGGAGTTGTGGTTGAGGATGTGGTTGTAGGAGTTGTGGTGGAGGAAGTGGTTGTAGGAGTTGTGGTAGAAGAAGTGGTTGTTGGGGTTGTGGTGGAGGAAGTGGTTGTAGGAGTTGTGGTGGAGGAAGTGGTTGTTGGAGTTGTTGTAGAGGAAGTGGTTGTTGGGGTTGTGGTGGAGGAAGTGGTTGTTGGAGTTGTGGTAGAAGAAGTGGTTGTAGGAGTTGTGGTAGAGGAAGTGGTTGTTGGAGTTGTGGTGGAGGAAGTGGTTGTTGGAGTTGTGGTGGAGGAAGTGGTTGTTGGAGTTGTGGTAGAAGAAGTGGTTGTAGGAGTTGTGGTAGATGATGTGGTTGTTGGAGTTGTGGTAGAAGAAGTGGTTGTAGGAGTTGTTGTAGAGGAAGTGGTTGTGGGAGTTGTGGTAGAGGAAGTGGTTGTGGGAGTTGTGGTAGAGGAAGTGGTTGTAGATGTAGACGTGGGAGTAGTTGAAGTCGTGCTGAAGTAAAAAAACCCGGGCCTTAGAAAATTCTCTCTCTCTCTCTCTCTCTCTCTCTCTCTCTCTCTCTCTCTCTCTCTCTCTCTCTCTCTCTCTCTCTCTCTCTCTCTCTCTGATCCAATTGTTTTCTTATCAAGGATTTATAAATACATAATCATAGTTAATTTGTATGTCACATATCCTTGAATGCATTCATATAAAGATTTTCCTCTGGTCATCGAGTTACCTTGTGCAACTTGCGTCCTCGACGAAAGTTATATCCGCGGACCATCCTGTCTTGAAATTGGTCTCCGTCTTGAAATAGAGGACCATTTCATTCCTGGTAGAAGTGAAACTCTCGCCACTGGCTATCTCCGTTCCGCAGTACCTGATTGTGAAGGGTTGCAAATAGGGAACTGTACCTGATTGTCAAGGGTTGCAAATAGGGAACTGTACCTGACTGTGAAGGGTTGCAAATAGGAAACTGTACCTGATTGTGAAGGGTTGCAAATAGAGAACTGTACCTGATTGTCAAGGGTTGCAAATTGGGAACTGTACCTGATTGTGAAGGGTTGCAAATAGGAAGTGTACCTGATTGTGAAGGGTTGCAAATAGAGAATTTTACCTGATTGTCAAGGGTTGCAAATTGGGAACTGTACCTAATTGTGAAGGGTTGCAAGTAGGGAACTGAACCTGATTGTGAAGGGTTGCAAATAGAGAACTGTACCGGATTGTGAAGGGTTGCAAATAGAGAACTGTACCTGATTGTGAAGGGTTGCAAATAGGAAACTGTACCTGATTGTGAAGAGTTGCAAATATGGAACTCTACCTGATTGTAAAGGGTTGCAAATAGGGAACAGTACCGGATTGTGAAGGGTAACAAATAGGGAACTGTACCTGATTGTGAAGGGTTGCAAATAGAGAACTGTACCTGATTGTGAAGGGTTGCAAATAGGGAACTGTACCTGATTGTGAAGGGTTGCAAATAGAGAACTGTACCTGATTGTGAAGGGTTGAAAATAGGGAACTGTACCTGATTGTGAAGGGTTGCAAATAGAGAACTGTACCTGATTGTGAAGGGTTGCAAATAGGGAACTGTACCTGATTGTGAAGGGTTGCAAATCGAGAACTGTACCTGATTGTGAAGGGTTACAAATAGGGAACTGTACCTGATTGTGATGGGTTGCAAATAGAGATCTGTACCTGATTGTGAAGGGTTGCAAATAGGGAACTGTACCTGATTGTGAAGAGTTGCAAATAGGGAATGTACCTGATTGTGAAGGGTTGCAAATAGGGAACTGTACCTGATTGTGAAGAGTTGCAAATAGAGAACTGTACCTGATTGTGAAGGATTGCAAATAGGAAACTGTACCTGATTGTGAAGAGTTGCAAATATGGAACTCTACCTGATTGTGAAGGGTTGCAAATAGGGAACTGTACCTGATTGTGAAGGGTTACAAATAGGGAACTGTACTTGATTGTGAAGGGTTGCAAATAGAGAACTGTACCTGATTGTGAAACACTGCAAATAGAGAACTGTATCTGGTATTGAAGGGTTGCAAATAGGGAACTGTACCTGATTGTGAAGGGTTGCAAATGGGGAACTGTACCTGATTGTGAAGGGTTACAAATAGAGAACTGTACCTGGTTGCAAATATGGAACTGTGCCTGATTGTGAAGAGTTGCAAATAGGGAACTGTAGCTGATTGTAAAGGTTTGAAAATAGGGGACTGTACCTGATTGTGAAAGGTTGCAAATAAAGAACTGTACCTGATTGTAAAGGTTGCAAATAGAGAACTGAACCTGATTGTGAAGGGTTGCAAATAGAGAACTGTACCTGATTGTGAAGGGTTGCAAGTAGGGAACTGAACCTGATTGTGAAGGGTTGTAAATAGGGAACTGAACCTGATTGTGAAGGGTTGCAAATAGAGAACTGTACCTGATTGTGAAGGGTTGCAAATAGGGGACTGTACCTTATTGTGAAAGGTTGCAAATAGAGAACTGTACCTGATTGTGAAGGGTTGCAAATAGAGACCTGTACCTGGTTGTGAAGGGTTGCAAGTAGGGAACTGAACCTGATTGTGAAGGGTTGCAAATAGGGAACTATACCTGAGTGTGAAGCGTTGCAAATAAGGAACTGAACCTGATCGTGAAGGGTTGCAAATAGAGAACTGTACCTGATTGTGAAGGGTTGCAAATAGGGGACTGTACCTTATTGTGAAAGGTTGCAAATAGAGAACTGTACCTGATTGTGAAGGGTTGCAAATAGAGAACTGTACCTGATTGTGAAGGGTTGCAAATAGGGAACTATACCTGAGTGTGAAGCGTTGCAAATAGGGAACTGAACCTGATCGTGAAGGGTTGCAAATAGGGAACTGTACCTGATTGTGAAGGGTTGCAAATAGAGAACTTTACCTGATTGTGAAGGGTTGCAAGTAGGGAACTGAACCTGATTGTGAAGGGTTGTAAATAGGGAACTGAACCTGATCGTGAAGGGTTGCAAATAGAGAACTGTACCTGATTGTGAAGGGTTGCAAATAGGGGACTGTACCTTATTGTGAAAGGTTGCAAATAGAGAACTGTACCTGATTGTGAAGGGTTGCAAATAAAGAACTGTACCTGACTGTAAAGGGTTGCAAATAGAGAACTGAACCTGATTGTGAAGGGTTGCAAATAGAGAACTGTACCTGATTGTGAAGGGTTGCAAGTAGGGAACTGAACCTGATTGTGAAGGGTTGTAAATAGGGAACTGAACCTGATCGTGAAGGGTTGCAAATAGAGAACTGTACCTGATTGTGAAGGGTTGCAAATAGGGGACTGTACCTTATTGTGAAAGGTTGCAAATAGAGAACTGTACCTGATTGTGAAGGGTTGCAAATAGAGACCTGTACCTGGTTGTGAAGGGTTGCAAGTAGGGAACTGAACCTGATTGTGAAGGGTTGCAAATAGGGAACTATACCTGAGTGTGAAGCGTTGCAAATAGGGAACTGAACCTGATTGTGAAGGGTTGCAAATAGAGAACTGTACCTGATTGTGAAGGGTTGCAAATAGGGGACTGTACCTTATTGTGAAAGGTTGCAAATAGAGAACTGTACCGGATTGTGAAGGGTTGCAAATAGATACCTGTACCTGATTGTGAAGGGTTGCAAGTAGGGAACTGAACCTGATTGTGAAGGGTTGCAAATAGGGAACTATACCTGAGTGTGAAGCGTTGCAAATAGGGAACTGAACCTGATCGTGAAGGGTTGCAAATAGAGAACTGTACCTGATTGTGAAGGGTTGCAAATAGGGGACTGTACCTTATTGTGAAAGGTTGCAAATAGAGAACTGTACCTGATTGTGAAGGGTTGTAAATAGAGAACTGTACCTGATTGTGAAGGGTTGCAAATAGGGAACTATACCTGAGTGTGAAGCGTTGCAAATAGGGAACTGAACCTGATCGTGAAGGGTTGCAAATAGGGAACTGTACCTGATTGTGAAGGGTTGCAAATAGAGAACTGTACCTGATTGTGAAGGGTTGCAAGTAGGGAACTGAACCTGATTGTGAAGGGTTGTAAATAGGGAACTGAACCTGATCGTGAAGGGTTGCAAATAGAGAACTGTACCTGATTGTGAAGGGTTGCAAATAGGGGACTGTACCTTATTGTGAAAGGTTGCAAATAGAGAACTGTACCTGATTGTGAAGGGTTGCAAATAGAGACCTGTACCTGGTTGTGAAGGGTTGCAAGTAGGGAACTGAACCTGATTGTGAAGGGTTGCAAATAGGGAACTGTACCTGATTGTGAAGGGTTACAAGTAGAACTAGTTCATTAAGACTGTGGCATAAGATTGGTATTTGATCGTCTTGTGTTTTATCCTCCCGTTTTGCAATAGGTTTAGGATCACTGTGATTAAAATCTAGAAATGTGTAAGGCCTTTGAAGAAGGTGTGTAGAGATAAGGGATTTACAACAATGGCATTGATTGTCGAGAAGGGAGAAGGAGTATACAGTGGGAGAGGTATGTTTGTGTAACAATTGTTTGAGAAGTTCAAATATAATATGCATATGTATGTGTCTATATATATTGTATGTGAATACTTATTTATATGCATATACAGTATATTTATTTACATTCATTTTCTATATTTATATGTGTGTATGTATTTATATAAGTTGCATATATATATATATATACATACATATATATATATATATATATATATATATATATATATATATATATATATATATATATATATATATATATATATATATATATATATATACAAATAATAATTATTTAAGAATTTATATATATTTATATGTACAAAGATATATATATATATATATATATATATATATATATATATATATATATATATATATATATATTATATATATATATATATATATATATATATATATATATATATATATATATATATATATATATATATATATATTATATATATATATATATGTATATATATATATATATATATATATATATATTATATATATACATATATATATATATATATATATATATATATATATATATATATATACATACATATATGCATACATATGTTTCCTAAATATCCTTAAAGGAAACTAAGGAAATACAAATTAATCACTACATTTCGGCCAATCACCATTACCCCGTTTTTCGAGGGCCAATGTGTATTGACCGAAATATAGTGATTAATTTTAATATCCTTAGTTTCTCTTAAGGACTATTTTAAGAAACACTTTAAACTCTTAATTTACAGTTAGAATGAAATTTAACATGGAAACCATGGAAGAAATGAGACTCTTTTTACCATGTTCCATCCAGCATGTTATCTGTTCGAATTTCCAGACCGTCGTACCAGCAGATATCTGCTGTTTCCGACTCACGAATGTAGTGTGGGGTTCTCCAGTAAATGTCAAAAGCTGTAAATGTTACCACCACTTTGTAGCACTCGGGGGCTACGATCCACTTGGTGAATTTCAGTCCTGAAAAGGGGTTGGATTTGGTAACACTGACGTGTAGGGTATCATGGTTCGTAAGCATAATCTTATTATTATTATTATTATTATTATTATTATTATTATTATTATTATTATTATTATTATTATTATTATTATTATTATTATTATTGTTATTGTTATTGTTATTGTTATTATTATTATTATTATTATTATTATTTTTATTATTATTATTATTCATCTCCTCTTACGCCTATTGACGCAAAGAGCCTCAATATGTATGTGTGTGTGTGTATATATATATATACATATATATATATATATATATATATATATATATATATATATATATATATATATATATATATATATATATATAAATCATTATTATTATTATTATTATTATTATTATTATTATTATTATTATTATTATTATTATTATTAGCTAAGCTACAACCCTCATTGGAAAAGCATGATGCTATAAGCCCAAGGGCTCCAACAGGAAAAAAATACCCCACTGAGGAAAGGAAACAAGGAAATAAATAAATAGGAAGAGAAGCAATAACAATCAAAATAAAACATTTCAAGATAATTAACAACATTAAATGAGATCTATCATATATAAACTGTGTGCAGACAAGCTTTAAATATATTGCATAACTCCTGAAGTTTATGAACAAGTCTTTAATTATGAAGTTTGTGAATCTACCACAGGTTACGGTAAGTGTTCAGGGTAATACTTACCAGCTTCAAAATAGTTAGGGTAATTGGGAGAAGTAATTGTACCCTCTGTCGTTATTTGCTCGGTATAAGGTGATAATATGGCATCTGTAAGTATAAAAAGGGTCGTAGATTACTCTCTTGGTCAATATCAATACTTTTTGGTTCTGTCCATCAACATTTTTTTCCTTAATTTAACTGTTCACTGATGGATTTTCTTAAGTACGCTGTTAAATAAAACGTAATTTTAATCTGAAATTCTCCGTAAACATATACTGTTCTCATACGTATTTCAGTAAAATACGGGAGACCGTAATTTTACCGTAATTTGTTTTTAAATTTTACGGGTTGATAACCGTAATATCACTCCCAACCCTTATTCTATATACCTTGATCACTCCCTTACGTCAATGTATACGTTTTTAAAACGATAAAAATCCTGAAATAAAAGTTCCCAGATATTAACCGTTTTTAATGCAAAATTTTAACAGTACATAATTATTTTGGATTTGTCCATCTATTTTTTTTTCTTGTTTTAACTTTTCACTGGTGATGAATTTTTTTAAAGTATTCTAAGTATCCTAACAATTAAATCATTGTTCTTGTGTTTATTTAGAGTTTATAACTATTAAATGGTACCACACCCGAAAATAAAACTTTAAACACCATGATTTACCATTGTAAGGCGTTGTCACTGTTTCGCAATTGGTACCAGATGTTCCATCGGGGCAGACGCACGTGCACGATCTCGAGAGATAGCCATTGTTCTGACAGGTGTCGCTGGAGCAAGTAGACGCTGAGATGAGTTTAGCCGAACATCCATACATTTTGTTTGCCAGGAGCTTGTCCATGTGGGACAAGCCCGTGAGTTGTCCCAAAAGCCCTTGGTATAAGGGATTTAATGTTGCTATCGTGATGTGTCCATTCAGAGTGAAGACCTGTGGAATGAAGTATGTTGATCTGAGGGAGGATTTGACTTCAAATCGAAGGCAAAGTGAACTTTATTAAAGTTACAAATATGAATTCCAGCTAGTTAACAAAAAAAATATTTTTTGCCTGCAAATGAAAGAATAACGAGAGGGACTTAGACGATTTGACTTCAAATCAAAGGCAAAGTGAACTCTTTTAAAGTTACTAATTTGAATTCCAGTTGGTAAACAAAATATTTTTTTTTTTTTTTTTGTCTGCAAATGAAAGAATAACTGGAGAACCTTCTGAGGAATAAATTATGCTTATACTTTCTCATACTGATATTTCTGTATAGGGAAATCTTGCATGATATGCTATTATTCTCACATTCCTGCCATATCACAGAAAATTCCCAATTGAAGATAATAAGATTTTTACCCCAAATTTGTACCCTTTCAACATATTTGTTGACTTTGATTATGAAATCTCTTGGCCAAAGAAATCCAAATATTAAATCTTTCTTGCAGCAAACTGCTCAACTTACACTTTTATACCATCAAAGTTCATAATTAGATGTTTATGCATACTAGGTGATCGGTCACCCCCAATGTATTGTCCATTTTGCAGTTAAGCCACCTAACACTTTATCTTTGTTCATCCCAATTTTATATGATCAAATGACCATAGACCATATAACTATTTGATGTGCATAACAAAAGTTACGTAAAATTTGTTACCTTAATGTTTACCTTGTCATGACTCTCCATTAGGTCAAATAGACATTACTTAAAGTATTACCAATCCTTTCATACATTAGAAATGACGGGACACCAAAAGGCAATTTGATATATATCGACTGCATCAGTTAAATTTACACAAGTCTTGCTGTTCTGCACACTTTACGCATGTCTTGCTGCTCTGCAAACTTTATGTACATCTTGCAGTTCCGTAAACTTTACGTACGTCTTGCAGTTCCACAAACTTTAAGTTATCTTGCAGATCCACAAACTTTATGTACATCTTGCAGTTCCGCAAATTCTAAGTACGTCTTGCAGTTCTGCAAACTTTACGTACGCCTTGCAGTTCCACAAACTTTACGTACGTTTTGCAGTTCTGCAAACGTTATTTAAGTCTTGCAGTTCTGCAAACTTTACCTATGTCTTGCTTTTCCCCAAACTTTACAATCGCCTTGCATTTCCTCAAATTTTACGCACGTCTTGCAGTTCTGCAAACTTTACCTACGTGTTGCAGTTCCGTAAACTTCACCTACATCATGCATTTCCACACACTTTACAATCGCCTTGCATTTCCACAAACTTTACGTACGCCTTGCAGTTCCTGAAACTTTACGTACGTCTTACAGTTCTGCAAACTTTATGGATGTCTTACAGCTCTGCAAACTTTACTCACATTTTGCAGATCTGCAAACTTTACTCACATTTTGCAGATCTGCAAACTTTACGCATGCCTTGCAGTTCCATAGACTTTACGTACGTCTTGTAGTTCCGCAAACTTTACGTACGTCTTGTAGTTCCGCAAACTTTACGTACGTCTTGCAGTTCCGTAAACTTTACTTACGCCCTGCAGTTCCGCAAACTGTACGTATGCCTTGCAGTTTCGCAAACTTTACGTAAGCATTGCACTTCCGCAAACTTTACGTACACGTTGCAGTTCCACAAAAACTTACGTCTGGCAATTCCTCAAACTATACGTACGTCTGGCAGTTCCTCAAACTTTATGGACGTCTGGCAGTTCCTCAAACTTTACGGACGTCTGGCAGTTTCGCAAACTTTACTTACGCCTTGCAGTTCTGCAAACTTTACGTACATCTGGCAGTTCCTCAAACTTTACGCACGCCTTGCTGTCCAGCAAACTTTACGTACATCTCGCCGTTCCGCCATCATTAAGGACACCTCACCGCTCCACAAACTTTATGTACACCTTGCCGTCCCGCAAACTTTACGTTCACCTCGTCGTTCTGCAAACTTTACACACGTCTCGTCGTTCCGCAAACTATACCTACGCCTTGCCATTCGGCAAACTTTACGTACCCCTTGCTGTTCTGCAATCTTTATGTACGCCATGCAGTTCCGCAAACGTTACATATGCCTTGCCATTCCGCAAACTTTATGTACGCCTTGCCATTCTGCAAACTTTATCTACGCCTTACAGGACCGCAAACTTTATGTACGCCTTGCCGTTCTGCAAACTTTATGTGTGCCTTGCAGTACCGCAAAATTTACGTACGCCTTGCAGTTCTACAAACTTTACGTACGTCTTGCAGTTCCGCAAACTTTACGCAAGTCTTGCCTTTCTGTAAACTTTACTTATGTCTTGCCGTTCCATAAACTTTACTTAGGTCTTGCAATTCCGCAAACAATCACGTGCGTCTTGCAGTTCCGCAAACAATTACTGTACGTGCGTCTTGCAGTTCCGCAAACAATTACGTGCGTCTTGCAGTTCCGCAAACAGTTACGTGCGTCTTGCAGTTCCGCAAACAATTACGTGCGTCTTGCAGTTCCGCAAACAATTACGTGCGTCTTGCAGTTCCGCAAACAATTACGTACGTCTTGCAGTTCCGCAAACTTAACATACAACTTTCAGTTCCTATTGATATCTCACCCTCTCGTGGTTGTGCATGATGGAGCTGTAATCATAAGGGACGCCATAGCTATTGTCAGTCTCCTTGACGAAATTGTTCACCTTCTCCGGCAGGACATTATCTTCGTTGATGTTGACGTAGGAATCCCTGTCTGATCTCATCTCCTCATGCCACATCCCAATGGCATGACCGATCTCCACAACAAGCTCGCCAAACTGCGAAGCATAAGGTATTACATAAAATTTGAAGGAAATTGAATAGAAGTATGGTGTTAAGAGACTGTATTTTATTGGACTGATTCTAAACTGAATGGATGATATTAAAGGATTCGGTTCAATGAAACTGAATGCTACCAGGATGCTGAATGATATTAAAACTTGATTCTGTGTTGAATGTAGAGAGATAGATAGGTAGGTAGATAGTGTGGGTAGTAAGTTATCTTTCTTATTAGAGGTATATACAAATATGATTCACTAATAAGAATATAAATATTAAATTATTTTCCATATCCTAACTTGATTAATACAGGCCTCTATATTGCGTGTTCTTAAAACTCTACATTATATAAGATATAACAATTAAATTTAATTCCAGGAGGAAGTTAAGAAAATACGGATATGCAAAATAAGAAAAATAATAGTGGAGAAATATTAAGAGTTGCAGAGGAGAATATGACTCCACCTACCATGCAAGGGGATTTTAGTTATGGAATATATTAATACCAAAATTAATAATTGAAAATTTGAATAATCTACAGTTTATCAGTGATAAATTCATCTTTTAAAAAGCATGCATAATTTGCGTAAAAGTAATTAAATACTTTCTAGAAAAAAATAAAATGTTGAACATAAAAAATGTCAACATTATATACAAATTTTGTCAATAAATAAATCATATATGAGACTCATAAATCTTTTTGTACAGATTTGATGATAATTATACTTGATTATGAACAAAACTAATAGTCATTAGGACTAATTAGATCCCAAATACAGTCCAGCAATCTGCTGGACTGGGGTTCAAGATCCGCTCAAGCTCGATAGTTTCTTGTAGTGTCTATAACATCTCCATCCTTTTCACCTAAGAATGGGATATTTCGGGGAGCCTATATGTCTACCTGCTGAGTCATCAGCAGCCAATGCCTGGCCCTCCCTGGTCCTAGCTTGTGTGGAGAGGGGATAGGGGGTTTGAGGGAACTTAAAGGTCTACCTACTGAGTCATCAGCAGCCATTGCCTGGCCCTCCCTGGTCCTAGCTTGGGTAGGGAGAGTTTTTGGATGCTGCTCATATGTATACATATAGTGTGTCTATAGAGGTCATTGTCACTGTCCCCTGCCTCTCCCATTAATGAGATGCCTTTAATTCTCTCTCTCTCTCTCTCTCTCTCTCTCTCTCTCTCTCTCTCTCTCTCTCTCTCTCTCCAGCACATCGTCGTACTAGGACATTGTTAATGTCCCTTGCCTCTGCCATTCATGAGTGACCTTTAAACCTTAAACTTTTAAATATTATTACGAGAAATGTCGAGGCAAATTAAAGCAATATGGCATTCTTATACCAACAAAGTAAAAATCTCGAAATCAGTTGAATACTCTGTAGAAGATACTTTCTATACTGTATCTATAGATAGTATTAGTTAATTTGCTTATTGAAAACTGTTTTAATTCATCATTGTTAACTACCAGTTTTATTCGTAGATTGAAGCTTTTTTTTATGAATTTTACTATTTTTTTCTCGATTTAAACAGGAAAAATCGTCTGCTAATTCTGATTGACACTTATTTTATTCAAGAACGCAGCTAGAGATTTTGGGGTGGGTGGGGCAGGGGGCTGAGTCAGTAAAGAAACCCGCCCCCTTCCATGTAACATACAGTAGGTGAGTTGGGGGTAATTTTAAATGTATAATTACACATTATTATTATCTGACCTTACTCTACGCACTGGATCTTCAAGAGCCCCTAGAGGGGCCCTTCTAGGGGCTCTTGGAGACCTGGGGGACATTTCAAAAAGCACCCCCCCCCCTTCCCCCCTTAACTTAGCCACTGAAGTTTTATTCTTGAATTGTTCCCTAGAGTAATACTTTTCTAAGACTAGCATCTCTGGAATATGTAGTTTCTACCTAACAACATGAAATCATACTCGACAACATTTTGCAACATTGCCCAATCTAAAACGTGAATTTTCTACCAAACATCTTGGGAATCATACTCGAAAACATTTTGTAACATTTCCTAATCTAAAATATGAATTTTCTACCAAACAACTTGGGAATCATACTCGAAAACATTTTGCAACATTTCCGAATGGCAGTCATTTTACTTTATCTAGTTGCCTTCCCCGGGCGACGACATTTCGTCTAGACTAATCTGCCATGGTTGCCAGGCTTTCTAAATATAGAAAAGGCCAACTTCTAATCAACTACAGTTTTAAAAGGCCAACCTATTGGTAGAAAAATGCCAAAAGTGTAGCACTTTAGGCTAGCCTTTTTTTTATTATGTTACTCAAGGCCAACCAATTTCAAAAAGGGCCCAATTTGAGGCTTTTGCCCTGAAAAAGTCTAACCTGGCAACCTCTATCTGTCCCTTCCACTTACCTCTTCTTCGCAGAGATCAGTCAAGTAGACGGGTTGTCCCGACGAACTCGTCATGCCGACGTACGAGCTGCAATTCTCAGAGTTCCTTTCAAATCTCAGGTGTGCTCCGCTGTGGCTAGGGAGGACTTCTTCGAAAGTCAGGCAGGTGTTTTCCTCCCAGTGGGCTATTGCTGCCCACACTGCCATGCGATTGACGTAACCTGTCAATGTTGCAGATGTGGCGTTACTACAAATTATTATGTTCTGTTTCGGGGAAAAGATGGACTGTTATGTTTGAGGAAAGGTGACCTTTTATGATTTTGGGAAAGATGGTCTGTTATGTTTTGGGAGAAAGATGACCTGTTATGTTTATGGGGGGGGGGGGAAGATGGTCTGTTATATTTGGGGGGAAAGATGGTCTGTTATGTTTTGGGGAAAGATGACCTGTTATGTTTAGGAGAAAGATGACCTGTTCTGTTTTTGGGGAAAGATGGTCTGTTATGTTTTTTGGGAAAGATGGTCTGTTTTGTTTGGGGGAAAGATGACCTGTTTTGTTTCGGGGAAAGATGGTCTGTTATGTTTTGGGGAAAGATGACCTGTTTTGTTTGGGGGAAAGATGGTCTGATATGTTTTGGGAAAGATGACCTGTTATGTTTGGGGGAAAGATGACCTGGTATGTTATGAGGGAAAGATGACCTGTTATGTTTGGGGGAAAGATGACCTGGTATGTTATGAGGGAAAGATGACCTGGTATGTTTTGAAGGAAAATTACCTGCTATTTTTTAAGAGAAAATTACCTGTTATGTTTGGGGGAAAATGGCCTTTTATTTTTTTGGGAGAAAATGCTTGATTTTTTTAAGGGAAAATGCTTGTTTTGTTTAAGGAAAAATTACCGTTTATGTTTGGAGGAAAAATGACCTGTTATGTTTGAGGGAAAAATTACCTGCTATGTTTGGGGTAGGGAATGACCTGTTATGTTTGAGAAGGGGGGGGGGGGAGAAATGACCTGTTATGTTTGAGGGAAAAATTACCTGCTATGTTTGGGGGGGTGCAAATGACCTGTTATGTTTGAAGGAAAAATTACCTGCTATGTTTGGGGGGGTGCAAATGACCTGTTATGTTTGAAGGAAAAATTACCTGCTATGTTTGGGGGGGGTGCAAATGACCTGTTATGTTTGAAGGAAAAATTACCTGCTATGTTTGGGGGGGTGCAAATGACCTGTTATGTTTGAAGGAAAAATTACCTGCTATGTTTGGGGGGGGTGCAAATGACCTGTTATGTTTGAAGGAAAAATTACCTGCTATGTTTGGGGGGGGTGCAAATGACCTGTTATGTTTGAAGGAAAAATTACCTGCTATGTTTGGGGGGGTGCAAATGACCTGTTATGTTTGAAGGAAAAATTACCTGCTATGTTTGGGGGGGTGCAAATGACCTGTTATGTTTGAAGGAAAAATTACCTGCTATGTTTGGGGGGGTTGCAAATGACCTGTTATGTTTGAAGGAAAAATTACCTGCTATGTTTGGGGGGGTGCAAATGACCTGTTATGTTTGAAGGAAAAATTACCTGCTATGTTTGGGGGGGTGCAAATGACCTGTTATGTTTGAAGGAAAAATTACCTGCTATGTTTGGGGGGGTGCAAATGACCTGTTATGTTTGAAGGAAAAATTACCTGCTATGTTTGGGGGGGTGCAAATGACCTGTTATGTTTGAAGGAAAAATTACCTGCTATGTTTGGGGGGGGGTGCAAATGACCTGTTATGTTTGAAGGAAAAATTACCTGCTATGTTTGGGGGGGGGGTGCAAATGACCTGTTATGTTTGAAGGAAAAATTACCTGCTATGTTTGGGGGGGTGCAAATGACCTGTTATGTTTGAAGGAAAAATTACCTGCTATGTTTGGGGGGGTGCAAATGACCTGTTATGTTTGAAGGAAAAATTACCTGCTATGTTTGGGGGGGGGGTTGCAAATGACCTGTTATGTTTGAAGGAAAAATTACCTGCTATGTTTGGGGGGGTGCAAATGACCTGTTATGTTTGAAGGAAAAATTACCTGCTATGTTTGGGGGGGTGCAAATGACCTGTTATGTTTGAAGGAAAAATTACCTGCTATGTTTGGGGGGGGGTGCAAATGACCTGTTATGTTTGAAGGAAAAATTACCTGCTATGTTTGGGGGGGTGCAAATGACCTGTTATGTTTGAAGGAAAAATTACCTGCTATGTTTGGGGGGGGGTGCAAATGACCTGTTATGTTTGAAGGAAAAATTACCTGCTATGTTTGGGGGGGGGTGCAAATGACCTGTTATGTTTGAAGGAAAATTACCTGCTATGTTTGGGGGGGTGCAAATGACCTGTTATGTTTGAAGGAAAAATTACCTGCTATGTTTGGGGGGGGTGCAAATGACCTGTTATGTTTGAAGGAAAAATTACCTGCTATGTTTGGGGGGGTGCAAATGACCTGTTATGTTTGAAGGAAAAATTACCTGCTATGTTTGGGGGGGGGTGCAAATGACCTGTTATGTTTGAAGGAAAAATTACCTGCTATGTTTGGGGGGGGGTGCAAATGACCTGTTATGTTTGAAGGAAAAATTACCTGCTATGTTTGGGGGGGTGCAAATGACCTGTTATGTTTGAAGGAAAAATTACCTGCTATGTTTGGGGGGGTGCAAATGACCTGTTATGTTTGAAGGAAAAATTACCTGCTATGTTTGGGGGGGGGTGCAAATGACCTGTTATGTTTGAAGGAAAAATTACCTGCTATGTTTGGGGGGGGGTGCAAATGACCTGTTATGTTTGAAGGAAAAATTACCTGCTATGTTTGGGGGGGGTGCAAATGACCTGTTATGTTTGAAGGAAAAATTACCTGCTATGTTTGGGGGGGGGGTGCAAATGACCTGTTATGTTTGGGGGGTGCAAATGACCTATTATGTTTGAAGAAAAATTACCTGCTATGTTTGGGGGGGTGCAAATGACCTGTTATGTTTGAAGGAAAAATTACCTGCTATGTTTGGGGGGGGGTGCAAATGACCTGTTATGTTTGAAGGAAAAATTACCTGCTATGTTTGGGGGGGGGGTGCAAATGACCTGTTATGTTTGAAGGAAAAATTACCTGCTATGTTTGGGGGGGTGCAAATGACCTGTTATGTTTGAAGGAAAAATTACCTGCTATGTTTGGGGGGGGGTGCAAATGACCTGTTATGTTTGAAGGAAAAATTACCTGCTATGTTTGGGGGGGTGCAAATGACCTGTTATGTTTGAAGGAAAAATTACCTGCTATGTTTGGGGGGGGGTGCAAATGACCTGTTATGTTTGAAGGAAAAATTACCTGCTATGTTTGGGGGGGGGTGCAAATGACCTGTTATGTTTGAAGGAAAAATTACCTGCTATGTTTGGGGGGGTGCAAATGACCTGTTATGTTTGAAGGAAAAATTACCTGCTATGTTTGGGGGGGTGCAAATGACCTGTTATGTTTGAAGGGAAAATTACCTGCTATGTTTGGGGGGGGGTGCAAATGACCTGTTATGTTTGAAGGAAAAATTACCTGCTATGTTTGGGGGGGGGGTGCAAATGACCTGTTATGTTTGAAGGAAAAATTACCTGCTATGTTTGGGAGGGGGTGCAAATGACCTGTTATGTTTGAAGGAAAAATTACCTGCTATGTTTGGGGGGGGGTGCAAATGACCTGTTATGTTTGAAGGAAAAATTACCTGCTATGTTTGGGGGGGGGTGCAAATGACCTGTTATGTTTGGGGGGTGCAAATGACCTATTATGTTTGAAGGAAAAATTACCTGCTATGTTTGGGGGGGGTGCAAATGACCTGTTATGTTTGAAGGAAAAATTACCTGCTATGTTTGGGGGGTGCAAATGACCTGTTATGTTTGAAGGAAAAATTACCTGCTATGTTTGGGGGGGGGTGCAAATGACCTGTTATGTTTGAAGGAAAAATTACCTGCTATGTTTGGGGGGGGGGTGCAAATGACCTGTTATGTTTGAAGGAAAAATTACCTGCTATGTTTGGGGGGGTGCAAATGACCTGTTATGTTTGAAGGAAAAATTACCTGCTATGTTTGGGGGGGGGTGCAAATGACCTGTTATGTTTGAAGGAAAAATTACCTGCTATGTTTGGGGGGGGGGTGCAAATGACCTGTTATGTTTGAAGGAAAAATTACCTGCTATGTTTGGGGGGGGTGCAAATGACCTGTTATGTTTGAAGGAAAAATTACCTGCTATGTTTGGGGGGGTGCAAATGACCTGTTATGTTTGAAGGAAAAATTACCTGCTATGTTTGGGGGGGGGTGCAAATGACCTGTTATGTTTGAAGGAAAAATTACCTGCTATGTTTGGGGGGGGGTGCAAATGACCTGTTATGTTTGAAGGAAAAATTACCTGCTATGTTTGGGGGGGTGCAAATGACCTGTTATGTTTGAAGGAAAAATTACCTGCTATGTTTGGGGGGGGGGTGCAAATGACCTGTTATGTTTGAAGGAAAAATTACCTGCTATGTTTGGGGGGGGGTGCAAATGACCTGTTATGTTTGAAGGAAAAATTACCTGCTATGTTTGGGGGGGGGTGCAAATGACCTGTTATGTTTGAAGGAAAAATTACCTGCTATGTTTGGGGGGGTGCAAATGACCTGTTATGTTTGAAGGAAAAATTACCTGCTATGTTTGGGGGGGGTGCAAATGACCTGTTATGTTTGAAGGAAAAATTACCTGCTATGTTTGGGGGGGGTGCAAATGACCTGTTATGTTTGAAGGAAAAATTACCTGCTATGTTTGGGGGGGGGGTGCAAATGACCTGTTATGTTTGAAGGAAAAATTACCTGCTATGTTTGGGGGGGTGCAAATGACCTGTTATGTTTGAAGGAAAAATTACCTGCTATGTTTGGGGGGGGGTGCAAATGACCTGTTATGTTTGAAGGGAAAATTACCTGCTATGTTTGGGGGGGGTGCAAATGACCTGTTATGTTTGAAGGGAAAATTACCTGCTATGTTTGGGGGGGGGGTGCAAATGACCTGTTATGTTTGAAGGAAAAATTACCTGCTATGTTTGGGGGGGGTGCAAATGACCTGTTATGTTTGAAGGGAAAATTACCTGCTATGTTTGGGGGGGTGCAAATGACCTGTTATGTTTGAAGGAAAAATTACCTGCTATGTTTGGGGGGGTGCAAATGACCTGTTATGTTTGAAGGAAAAATTACCTGCTATGTTTGGGGGGGTGTGCAAATGACCTGTTATGTTTGAAGGAAAATTACCTGCTATGTTTGGGGGGGTGCAAATGACCTGTTATGTTTGAAGGAAAAATTACCTGCTATGTTTGGGGGGGTGCAAATGACCTGTTATGTTTGAAGGAAAAATTACCTGCTATGTTTGGGGGGGTGCAAATGACCTGTTATGTTTGAAGGAAAAATTACCTGCTATGTTTGGGGGGGGTGCAAATGACCTGTTATGTTTGAAGGAAAAATTACCTGCTATGTTTGGGGGGGGTGCAAATGACCTGTTATGTTTGAAGGAAAAATTACCTGCTATGTTTGGGGGGGGGTGCAAATGACCTGTTATGTTTGAAGGAAAAATTACCTGCTATGTTTGGGGGGGGGTGCAAATGACCTGTTATGTTTGAAGGAAAAATTACCTGCTATGTTTGGGGGGGGGTGCAAATGACCTGTTATGTTTGAAGGAAAAATTACCTGCTATGTTTGGGGGGGGGTGCAAATGACCTGTTATGTTTGAAGGAAAAATTACCTGCTATGTTTGGGGGGGTGCAAATGACCTGTTATGTTTGAAGGAAAAATTACCTGCTATGTTTGGGGGGGGGTGCAAATGACCTGTTATGTTTGAAGGGAAAATTACCTGCTATGTTTGGGGGGGTGCAAATGACCTGT
Organism: Palaemon carinicauda; assembly: GCF_036898095.1. NCBI lineage: Eukaryota > Metazoa > Arthropoda > Malacostraca > Decapoda > Palaemonidae > Palaemon > Palaemon carinicauda. The sequence goes on along the minus strand of NC_090752.1, from coordinate 59,463,536 downwards.
TATGTTTGAAGGGGAAAATTACCTGCTATGTTTGGGGGGGGTGCAAATGACCTGTTATGTTTGAAGGAAAATTACCTGCTATGTTTGGGGGGGGTGCAAATGACCTGTTATGTTTGAAGGGAAAATTACCTGCTATGTTTGGGGGGGGGTGCAAATGACCTGTTATGTTTGAAGGGAAAATTACCTGCTATGTTTGGGGGGGTGCAAATGACCTGTTATGTTTGAAGGGAAAATTACCTGCTATGTTTGGGGGGGGTGCAAATGACCTGTTATGTTTGAAGGGAAAATTACCTGCTATGTTTGGGGGGGGGTGCAAATGACCTGTTATGTTTGAAGGGAAAATTACCTGCTATGTTTGGGGGGGGGTGCAAATGACCTGTTATGTTTGAAGGGAAAATTACCTGCTATGTTTGGGGGGGTGCAAATGACCTGTTATGTTTGAAGGGAAAATTACCTGCTATGTTTGGGGGGGGGTGCAAATGACCTGTTATGTTTGAAGGGAAAATTACCTGCTATGTTTGGGGGGGGGTGCAAATGACCTGTTATGTTTGAAGGGAAAATTACCTGCTATGTTTGGGGGGGTGCAAATGACCTGTTATGTTTGAAGGGAAAATTACCTGCTATGTTTGGGGGGGGGTGCAAATGACCTGTTATGTTTGAAGGGAAAATTACCTGCTATGTTTGGGGGGGTGCAAATGACCTGTTATGTTTGAAGGAGAAAATTACCTGCTATGTTTGGGGGGGGTGCAAATGACCTGTTATGTTTGAAGGAAAAATTACCTGCTATGTTTGGGGGGGTGCAAATGACCTGTTATGTTTGAAGGAAAAATTACCTGCTATGTTTGGGGGGGTGCAAATGACCTGTTATGTTTGAAGAAAAATTACCTGCTATGTTTGGGGGGGTGCAAATGACCTGTTATGTTTGAAGGAAAAATTACCTGCTATGTTTGGGGGGGGTGCAAATGACCTGTTATGTTTGAAGGAAAAATTACCTGCTATGTTTGGGGGGGGTGCAAATGACCTGTTATGTTTGAAGGAAAAATTACCTGCTATGTTTGGGGGGGGGGTGCAAATGACCTGTTATGTTTGAAGGAAAAATTACCTGCTATGTTTGGGGGGTGCAAATGACCTGTTATGTTTGAAGGAAAAATTACCTGCTATGTTTGGGGGGGTGCAAATGACCTGTTATGTTTGAAGGAAAAATTACCTGCTATGTTTGGGGGGGTGCAAATGACCTGTTATGTTTGAAGGAAAATTACCTGCTATGTTTGGGGGGGGTGCAAATGACCTGTTATGTTTGAAGGAAAAATTACCTGCTATGTTTGAGGGGGGTGCAAATGACCTGTTATGTTTGAAGGAAAAATTACCTGCTATGTTTGGGAGGGGGGTGCAAATGACCTGTTATGTTTGAAGGAAAAATTACCTGCTATGTTTGGGGGGGTGCAAATGACCTGTTATGTTTGAAGGAAAAATTACCTGCTATGTTTGGGGGGGTGCAAATGACCTGTTATGTTTGAAGGAAAAATTACCTGCTATGTTTGGGGGGGGGTGCAAATGACCTGTTATGTTTGAAGGAAAAATTACCTGCTATGTTTGGGGGGGGGTGCAAATGACCTGTTATATTTGAAGGGAAAATTACCTGCTATGTTTGGGGGGGGGTGCAAATGACCTGTTATGTTTGAAGGAAAAATTACCTGCTATGTTTGGGGGGGGGTGCAAATGACCTGTTATGTTTGAAGGGAAAATTACCTGCTATGTTTGGGGGGGGTGCAAATGACCTGTTATGTTTGAAGGAAAAATTACCTGCTATGTTTGGGGGGGGTGCAAATGACCTGTTATGTTTGAAGGAAAAATACCTGCTATGTTTGGGGGGGGGGTGCAAATGACCTGTTATGTTTGAAGGGAAAATTACCTGCTATGTTTGGGGGGGTGCAAATGACCTGTTATGTTTGAAGGAAAATTACCTGCTATGTTTGGGGGGGCTGCAAATGACCTGTTATGTTTGAAGGGAAAATTACCTGCTATGTTTGGGGGGGGGTGCAAATGACCTGTTATGTTTGAAGGAAAAATTACCTGCTATGTTTGGGGGGGGGTGCAAATGACCTGTTATGTTTGAAGGGAAAATTACCTGCTATGTTTGGGGGGGGTGCAAATGACCTGTTATGTTTGAAGGGAAAATTACCTGCTATGATTGAGGGAAAACTTACGTGCTATGTTGATGGGTAGAATTATCTGTTAT
>NC_090752.1:59441255-59455797 GCF_036898095.1 Palaemon carinicauda | reverse complement strand
AGGAGTTGTGGTAGAAGAAGTGGTTGTAGGAGTTGTGGTGGAGGAAGTGGTTGTAGGAGTTGTGGTAGAGGAAGTGGTTGTAGGAGTTGTGGTAGAAGAAGTGGTTGTAGGAGTTGTGGTTGAGGATGTGGTTGTAGGAGTTGTGGTGGAGGAAGTGGTTGTAGGAGTTGTGGTAGAGGAAGTGGTTGTAGGAGTTGTGGTGGAGGAAGTGGTTGTTGGAGTTGTGGTAGAAGAAGTGGTTGTAGGAGTTGTGGTTGAGGATGTGGTTGTAGGAGTTGTGGTGGAGGAAGTGGTTGTAGGAGTTGTGGTAGAGGAAGTGGTTGTTGGAGTTGTGGTAGAAGAAGTGGTTGTTGGGGTTGTGGTGGAGGAAGTGGTTGTAGGAGTTGTGGTGAGGAAGTGGTTGTTGGAGTTGTTGTAGAGGAAGTGGTTGTTGGGGTTGTGGTGGAGGAAGTGGTTGTTGGAGTTGTGGTAGAGGAAGTGGTTGTAGGAGTTGTGGTAGAAGAAGTGGTTGTAGGAGTTGTGGTTGAGGATGTGGTTGTAGGAGTTGTGGTGGAGGAAGTGGTTGTAGGAGTTGTGGTAGAGGAAGTGGTTGTTGGAGTTGTGGTAGAAGAAGTGGTTGTTGGAGTTGTGGTAGAAGAAGTGGTTGTTGGGGTTGTGGTGGAGGAAGTGGTTGTAGGAGTTGTGGTGGAGGAAGTGGTTGTTGGAGTTGTTGTAGAGGAAGTGGTTGTTGGGGTTGTGGTAGAAGAAGTGGTTGTAGGAGTTGTGGTAGAAGAAGTGGTTGTAGGAGTTGTGGTAGTGGAAGTGGTTGTAGGAGTTGTGGTGGAGGAAGTGGTTGTTGGAGTTGTGGTAGAGAAGTGGTTGTAGGAGTTGTGGTGGAGGAAGTGGTTGTAGGAGTTGTGGTAGAGGAAGTGGTTGTAGGAGTTGTGGTAGAAGAAGTGGTTGTAGGAGTTGTGGTTGAGGATGTGGTTGTAGGAGTTGTGGTGGAGGAAGTGGTTGTAGGAGTTGTGGTAGAGGAAGTGGTTGTTGGAGTTGTGGTAGAAGAAGTGGTTGTTGGAGTTGTGGTAGAAGAAGTGGTTGTTGGGTTGTGGTGGAGGAAGTGGTTGTAGGAGTTGTGGTGGAGGAAGTGGTTGTTGGAGTTGTGTAGAGGAAGTGGTTGTTGGGTTGTGGTGGAGGAAGTGGTTGTTGGAGTTGTGGTAGAAGAAGTGGTTGTAGGAGTTGTGGTAGTGGAAGTGGTTGTAGGAGTTGTGGTGGAGGAAGTGGTTGTTGGAGTTGTGGTAGAGAAGTGGTTGTAGGAGTTGTGGTTGAGGATGTGGTTGTAGGAGTTGTGGTGGAGGAAGTGGTTGTTGGAGTTGTGGTAGAAGAAGTGGTTGTTGGGGTTGTGGTGGAGGAAGTGGTTGTAGGAGTTGTGGTGGAGGAAGTGGTTGTTGGAGTTGTTGTAGAGGAAGTGGTTGTTGGGGTTGTGGTGGAGGAAGTGGTTGTTGGAGTTGTGGTAGAAGAAGTGGTTGTAGGAGTTGTGGTAGAGGAAGTGGTTGTAGGAGTTGTGGTGGAGGAAGTGGTTGTTGGAGTTGTGGTAGAAGAAGTGGTTGTAGGAGTTGTGGTTGAGGATGTGGTTGTAGGAGTTGTGGTGGAGGAAGTGGTTGTAGGAGTTGTGGTAGAAGAAGTGGTTGTTGGGGTTGTGGTGGAGGAAGTGGTTGTAGGAGTTGTGGTGGAGGAAGTGGTTGTTGGAGTTGTTGTAGAGGAAGTGGTTGTTGGGGTTGTGGTGGAGGAAGTGGTTGTTGGAGTTGTGGTAGAAGAAGTGGTTGTAGGAGTTGTGGTAGAGGAAGTGGTTGTTGGAGTTGTGGTGGAGGAAGTGGTTGTTGGAGTTGTGGTAGAGAAGTGGTTGTAGGAGTTGTGGTAGATGATGTGGTTGTTGGAGTTGTGGTAGAGAAGTGGTTGTGGAGTTGTTGTAGAGGAAGTGGTTGTGGGAGTTGTGGTAGAGGAAGTGGTTGTGGGAGTTGTGGTAGAGGAAGTGGTTGTAGATGTAGACGTGGAGTAGTTGAAGTCGTGCTGAAGTAAAAAAACCCGGGCCTTAGAAAATTCTCTCTCTCTCTCTCTCTCTCTCTCTCTCTCTCTCTCTCTCTCTCTCTCTCTCTCTCTCTGATCCAATTGTTTTCTTATCAAGGATTTATAAATACATAATCATAGTTAATTTGTATGTCACATATCCTTGAATGCATTCATATAAAGATTTTCCTCTGGTCATCGAGTTACCTTGTGCAACTTGCGTCCTCGACGAAAGTTATATCCGCGGACCATCCTGTCTTGAAATTGGTCTCCGTCTTGAAATAGAGGACCATTTCATTCCTGGTAGAAGTGAAACTCTCGCCACTGGCTATCTCCGTTCCGCAGTACCTGATTGTGAAGGGTTGCAAATAGGGAACTGTACCTGATTGTCAAGGGTTGCAAATAGGGAACTGTACCTGACTGTGAAGGGTTGCAAATAGGAAACTGTACCTGATTGTGAAGGGTTGCAAATAGAGAACTGTACCTGATTGTCAAGGGTTGCAAATTGGGAACTGTACCTGATTGTGAAGGGTTGCAAATAGGAAGTGTACCTGATTGTGAAGGGTTGCAAATAGAGAATTTTACCTGATTGTCAAGGGTTGCAAATTGGGAACTGTACCTAATTGTGAAGGGTTGCAAGTTGGGAACTGAACCTGATTGTGAAGGGTTGCAAATAGAGAACTGTACCGGATTGTGAAGGGTTGCAAATAGAGAACTGTACCTGATTGTGAAGGGTTGCAAATAGGAAACTGTACCTGATTGTGAAGAGTTGCAAATATGGAACTCTACCTGATTGTAAAGGGTTGCAAATAGGGAACAGTACCGGATTGTGAAGGGTAACAAATAGGGAACTGTACCTGATTGTGAAGGGTTGCAAATAGAGAACTGTACCTGATTGTGAAGGGTTGCAAATAGGGAACTGTACCTGATTGTGAAGGGTTGCAAATAGAGAACTGTACCTGATTGTGAAGGGTTGAAAATAGGGAACTGTACCTGATTGTGAAGGGTTGCAAATAGAGAACTGTACCTGATTGTGAAGGGTTGCAAATAGGGAACTGTACCTGATTGTGAAGGGTTGCAAATCGAGAACTGTACCTGATTGTGAAGGGTTACAAATAGGGAACTGTACCTGATTGTGATGGGTTGCAAATAGAGATCTGTACCTGATTGTGAAGGGTTGCAAATAGGGAACTGTACCTGATTGTGAAGAGTTGCAAATAGGGAATGTACCTGATTGTGAAGGGTTGCAAATAGGGAACTGTACCTGATTGTGAAGAGTTGCAAATAGAGAACTGTACCTGATTGTGAAGGATTGCAAATAGGAAACTGTACCTGATTGTGAAGAGTTGCAAATATGGAACTGTACTTGATTGTGAAGGGTTGCAAATAGAGAACTGTACCTGATTGTGAAACACTGCAAATAGAGAACTGTATCTGGTATTGAAGGGTTGCAAATAGGGAACTGTACCTGATTGTGAAGGGTTGCAAATGGGGAACTGTACCTGATTGTGAAGGGTTGCAAATAGAGAACTGTACCTGGTTGCAAATATGGAACTGTGCCTGATTGTGAAGAGTTGCAAATAGGGAACTGTAGCTGATTGTAAAGGGTTGAAAATAGGGGACTGTACCTGATTGTGAAAGGTTGCAAATAGGGAACTGTACCTGATTGTAAAGGTTGCAAATAGAGAACTGAACCTGATTGTGAAGGGTTGCAAATAGAGAACTGTACCTGATTGTGAAGGGTTGCAAGTAGGGAACTGAACCTGATTGTGAAGGGTTGTAAATAGGGAACTGAACCTGATTGTGAAGGGTTGCAAATAGAGAACTGTACCTGATTGTGAAGGGTTGCAAATAGGGGACTGTACCTTATTGTGAAAGGTTGCAAATAGAGAACTGTACCTGATTGTGAAGGGTTGCAAATAGAGACCTGTACCTGGTTGTGAAGGGTTGCAAGTAGGGAACTGAACCTGATTGTGAAGGGTTGCAAATAGGGAACTATACCTGAGTGTGAAGCGTTGCAAATAGGGAACTGAACCTGATCGTGAAGGGTTGCAAATAGAGAACTGTACCTGATTGTGAAGGGTTGCAAATAGGGGACTGTACCTTATTGTGAAAGGTTGCAAATAGAGAACTGTACCTGATTGTGAAGGGTTGCAAATAGAGAACTGTACCTGATTGTGAAGGGTTGCAAATAGGGAACTATACCTGAGTGTGAAGCGTTGCAAATAGGGAACTGAACCTGATCGTGAAGGGTTGCAAATAGGGAACTGTACCTGATTGTGAAGGGTTGCAAATAGAGAACTGTACCTGATTGTGAAGGGTTGCAAGTAGGGAACTGAACCTGATTGTGAAGGGTTGTAAATAGGGAACTGAACCTGATCGTGAAGGGTTGCAAATAGAGAACTGTACCTGATTGTGAAGGGTTGCAAATAGGGGACTGTACCTTATTGTGAAAGGTTGCAAATAGAGAACTGTACCTGATTGTGAAGGGTTGCAAATAAAGAACTGTACCTGACTGTAAAGGGTTGCAAATAGAGAACTGAACCTGATTGTGAAGGGTTGCAAATAGAGAACTGTACCTGATTGTGAAGGGTTGCAAGTAGGGAACTGAACCTGATTGTGAAGGGTTGTAAATAGGGAACTGAACCTGATCGTGAAGGGTTGCAAATAGAGAACTGTACCTGATTGTGAAGGGTTGCAAATAGGGGACTGTACCTTATTGTGAAAGGTTGCAAATAGAGAACTGTACCTGATTGTGAAGGGTTGCAAATAGAGACCTGTACCTGGTTGTGAAGGGTTGCAAGTAGGGAACTGAACCTGATTGTGAAGGGTTGCAAATAGGGAACTATACCTGAGTGTGAAGCGTTGCAAATAGGGAACTGAACCTGATTGTGAAGGGTTGCAAATAGAGAACTGTACCTGATTGTGAAGGGTTGCAAATAGGTTACTGTACCTTATTGTGAAAGGTTGCAAATAGAGAACTGTACCTGATTGTGAAGGGTTGCAAATAGATACCTGTACCTGGTTGTGAAGGGTTGCAAGTAGGGAACTGAACCTGATTGTGAAGGGTTGCAAATAGGGAACTATACCTGAGTGTGAAGCGTTGCAAATAGGGAACTGAACCTGATCGTGAAGGGTTGCAAATAGAGAACTGTACCTGATTGTGAAGGGTTGCAAATAGGGGACTGTACCTTATTGTGAAAGGTTGCAAATAGAGAACTGTACCTGATTGTGAAGGGTTGCAAATAGAGAACTGTACCTGATTGTGAAGGGTTGCAAATAGGGAACTATACCTGAGTGTGAAGCGTTGCAAATAGGGAACTGAACCTGATCGTGAAGGGTTGCAAATAGGGAACTGTACCTGATTGTGAAGGGTTGCAAATAGAGAACTGTACCTGATTGTGAAGGGTTGCAAGTAGGGAACTGAACCTGATTGTGAAGGGTTGTAAATAGGGAACTGAACCTGATCGTGAAGGGTTGCAAATAGAGAACTGTACCTGATTGTGAAGGGTTGCAAATAGGGGACTGTACCTTATTGTGAAAGGTTGCAAATAGAGAACTGTACCTGATTGTGAAGGGTTGCAAATAGAGACCTGTACCTGGTTGTGAAGGGTTGCAAGTAGGGAACTGAACCTGATTGTGAAGGGTTGCAAATAGGGAACTATACCTGAGTGTGAAGCGTTGCAAATAGGGAACTGAACCTGATCGTGAAGGGTTGCAAATAGAGAACTGTACCTGATTGTGAAGGGTTGCAAATAGGGGACTGTACCTTATTGTGAAAGGTTGCAAATAGAGAACTGTACCTGATTGTGAAGGGTTGCAAATAGAGAACTGTACCTGATTGTGAAGGGTTGCAAATAGGGAACTGAACCTGATCGTGAAGGGTTGCAAATAGGGAACTGTACCTGATTGTGAAGGGTTACAAGTAGAACTAGTTCATTAAGACTGTGGCATAAGATTGGTATTTGATCGTCTTGTGTTTTATCCTCCCGTTTTGCAATAGGTTTAGGATCACTGTGATTAAAATCTAGAAATGTGTAAGGCCTTTGAAGAAGGTGTGTAGAGATAAGGGATTTACAACAATGGCATTGATTGTCGAGAAGGGAGAAGGAGTATACAGTGGGAGAGGTATGTGTGTGTAACAATTGTTTGAGAAGTTCAAATATAATATTCATATGTATGTGTCTATATATATTGTATGTGAATACTTATTTATATGCATATACAGTATATTTATTTACATTCATTTTCTATATTTATATGTGTGTATGTATTTATATAAGTTGCATATATATATATATATATATATATATATATATATATATATATATATATACATATATATATATATATATATATATATACAAATAATAATTATTTAAGAATTTATATATATTTATATGTACAAAGATATATATATATATATATATATATATATATATATATATATATATATATATATATATATATATATATATATATATATATATATATATATATATATATACATATATATATATATATTATATATACATATATATATATATATATATATATATATGTATATTATATATATATATATATATATATATATATATATATATATTATATATATATACATATATATATATATATTATATATACATATATATATATATATATATATATATATATATATACATACATATATGCATACATATGTTTCCTAAATATCCTTAAAGGAAACTAAGGAAATACAAATTAATCACTACATTTCGGCCAATCACCATTACCCCGTTTTTCGAGGGCCAATGTGTATTGACCGAAATATAGTGATTAATTTTAATATCCTTAGTTTCTCTTAAGGACTATTTTAAGAAACACTTTAAACTCTTAATTTACAGTTAGAATTAAATTTAACATGGAAACCATGGAAGAAATGAGACTCTTTTTACCATGTTCCATCCAGCATGTTATCTGTTCGAATTTCCAGACCGTCGTACCAGCAGATATCTGCTGTTTCCGACTCACGAATGTAGTGAGGAGTTCTCCAGTAAATGTCAAAAGCTGTAAATGTTACCACCACTTTGTAGCACTCGGGGGCTACGATCCACTTGGTGAATTTCAGTCCTGAAAAGGGGTTGGATTTGGTAACACTGACGTGTAGGGTATCATGGTTCGTAAGCATAATCTTATTATTATTATTATTATTATTATTATTATTATTATTATTATTATTATTATTATTATTATTCATCTCCTCTTACGCCTATTGACGCAAAGAGCCTCAATATGTATATGTGTGTGTGTGTATATATATATACATATATATATATATGTATATATATATATATATATATATATATATATATATATATATATATATATATATATATATATATATATAAATCATTATTATTATTATTGTTATTATTATTATTATTATTATTATTATTATTATTAGCTAAGCTACAACCCTCATTGGAAAAGCATGATGCTATAAGTCCAAGGGCTCCAACAGGAAAAAAATACCCCACTGAGGAAAGGAAACAAGGAAATAAATAAATAGGAAGAGAAGCAATAACAATCAAAATAAAACATTTCAAGATAATTAACAACATTAAATTAGATCTATCATATATAAACTGTGTGCAGACAAGCTTTGAATATATTGCATAACTCCTGAAGTTTGTGAACAAGTCTTTAATTATGAAGTTTGTGAATCTACCACAGGTTACGGTAAGTGTTCAGGGTAATACTTACCAGCTTCAAAATAGTTAGGGTAATTGGGAGAAGTAATTGTACCCTCTGTCGTTATTTGCTCGGTATAAGGTGATAATATGGCATCTGTAAGTATAAAAAGGGTCGTAGATTACTCTCTTGGTCAATATCAATACTTTCTTGGTTCTGTGCATCAACATTTTTTTCCTTAATTTAACTGTTCACTGATGGATTTTCTTAAGTACGCTGTTAAATAAAACGTAATTTTAATCTGAAATTCTCCATAAACATATACTGTTCTCATACGTATTTCAGTAAAATACGGGAGGCCGTAATTTTACCGTAATTTGTTTTTAAATTTTACGGGTTGATAACCGTAATATCACTCCCAACCCTTATTCTATATACCTTGATCACTCCCTTACGTCAATGTATACGTTTTTAAAACGATAAAAATCCTGAAATAAAAGTTCCCAGATATTAACCGTTTTTAATGCAAAATTTTAACAGTACATAATTATTTTGGATTTGTCCATCTATTTTTTTTTTTTTTTACTTTTCACTGGTGATGAATTTTTTTAAAGTATTCTAAGTATCCTAACAATTAAATCATTGTTCTTGTGTTTATTTAGAGTTTATAACTATTAAATGGTACCACACCCGAAAATAAAACTTTAAACACCATGATTTACCATTGTAAGGCGTTGTCACTGTTTCGCAATTGGTACCAGACGTTCCATCGGGGCAGACGCACGTGCACGATCTCGAGAGATAGCCATTGTTCTGACAGGTGTCGCTGGAGCAAGTAGACGCTGAGATGAGTTTAGCCGAACATCCATACATTTTGTTTGCCAGGAGCTTGTCCATGTGGGACAAGCCCGTGAGTTGTCCCAAAAGCCCTTGGTATAAGGGATTTAATGTTGCTATCGTGATGTGTCCATTCAGAGTGAAGACCTGTGGAATGGAGTATGTTGATCTGAGGGAGGATTTGACTTCAAATCGAAGGCAAAGTGAACTTTATTAAAGTTACAAATATGAATTCCAGCTAGTTAACAAAAAAAATATTTTTTGCCTGCAAATGAAAGAATAACGAGAGGGACTTAGACGATTTGACTTCAAATCAAAGGCAAAGTGAACTCTTTTAAAGTTACTAATTTGAATTCCAGTTGGTAAACAAAATATTTTTTTTTTTTTTTTTTTTTGTCTGCAAATGAAAGAATAACTGGAGAACCTTCTGAGGAATAAATTATGCTTATACTTTCTCATACTGATATTTCTGTATAGGGAAATCTTGCATGATATGCTATTATTCTCACATTCCTGCCATATCACAGAAAATTCCCAATTGAAGATAATAAGATTTTTACCCCAAATTTGTACCCTTTCAACATATTTGTTGACTTTGATTATGAAATCTCTTGGCCAAAGAAATCCAAATATTAAATCTTTCTTGCAGCAAACTGCTCAACTTACACTTTTATACCATCAAAGTTCATAATTAGATGTTTATGCATACTAGGTGATCGGTCACCCCCAATGTATTGTCCATTTTGCAGTTAAGCCACCTAACACTTTATCTTTGTTCATCCCAATTTTATATGATCAAATGACCATAGACCATATAACTATTTGATGTTCATAACAAAAGTTACGTAAAATTTGTTACCTTAATGTTTACCTTGTCATGACTCTCCATTAGGTCAAATAGACATTACTTAAAGTATTACCAATCCTTTCATACATTAGAAATGACGGGACACCAAAAGGCAATTTGATATATATCGACTGCATCAGTTAAATTTACACAAGTCTTGCTGTTCTGCACACTTTACGCATGTCTTGCTGCTCTGCAAACTTTATGTACATCTTGCAGTTCCGTAAACTTTACGTACGTCTTGCAGTTCCACAAACTTTAAGTTATCTTGCAGATCCACAAACTTTATGTACATCTTGCAGTTCCGCAAATTCTAAGTACGTCTTGCAGTTCTGCAAACTTTACGTACGCCTTGCAGTTCCACAAACTTTACGTACGTTTTGCAGTTCTGCAAACGTTATTTAAGTCTTGCAGTTCTGCAAACTTTACCTATGTCTTGCTTTTCCCCAAACTTTACAATCGCCTTGCATTTCCTCAAATTTTACGCACGTCTTGCAGTTCTGCAAACTTTACCTACGTGTTGCAGTTCCGTAAACTTCACCTACATCATGCATTTCCACACACTTTACAATCGCCTTGCATTTCCACAAACTTTACGTACGCCTTGCAGTTCCTGAAACTTTACGTACGTCTTACAGTTCTGCAAACTTTATGGATGTCTTACAGCTCTGCAAACTTTACTCACATTTTGCAGATCTGCAAACTTTACGCATGCCTTGCAGTTCCATAGACTTTACGTACGTCTTGTAGTTCCGCAAACTTTACGTACGTCTTGTAGTTCCGCAAACTTTACGTACGTCTTGCAGTTCCGTAAACTTTACTTACGCCCTGCAGTTCCGCAAACTGTACGTATGCCTTGCAGTTTCGCAAACTTTACGTAAGCATTGCACTTCCGCAAACTTTACGTACACGTTGCAGTTCCACAAAAACTTACGTCTGGCAATTCCTCAAACTATACGTACGTCTGGCAGTTCCTCAAACTTTATGGACGTCTGGCAGTTCCTCAAACTTTACGGACGTCTGGCAGTTTCGCAAACTTTACTTACGCCTTGCAGTTCTGCAAACTTTACGTACATCTGGCAGTTCCTCAAACTTTACGCACGCCTTGCTGTCCAGCAAACTTTACGTACATCTCGCCGTTCCGCCATCATTAAGGACACCTCACCGCTCCACAAACTTTATGTACACCTTGCCGTCCCGCAAACTTTACGTTCACCTCGTCGTTCCGCAAACTTTACACACGTCTCGTCGTTCCGCAAACTATACCTACGCCTTGCCATTCGGCAAACTTTACGTACCCCTTGCTGTTCTGCAATCTTTATGTACGCCATGCAGTTCCGCAAACGTTACATATGCCTTGCCATTCCGCAAACTTTATGTACGCCTTGCCATTCTGCAAACTTTATCTACGCCTTACAGGACCGCAAACTTTATGTACGCCTTGCCGTTCTGCAAACTTTATGTGTGCCTTGCAGTACCGCAAAATTTACGTACGCCTTGCAGTTCTACAAACTTTACGTACGTCTTGCAGTTCCGCAAACTTTACGCAAGTCTTGCCTTTCTGTAAACTTTACTTATGTCTTGCCGTTCCATAAACTTTACTTAGGTCTTGCAATTCCGCAAACAATCACGTGCGTCTTGCAGTTCCGCAAACAATTACTGTACGTGCGTCTTGCAGTTCCGCAAACAATTACGTGCGTCTTGCAGTTCCGCAAACAGTTACGTGCGTCTTGCAGTTCCGCAAACAATTACGTGCGTCTTGCAGTTCCGCAAACAGTTACGTGCGTCTTGCAGTTCCGCAAACAATTACGTGCGTCTTGCAGTTCCGCAAACAATTACGTGCGTCTTGCAGTTCCGCAAACAATTACGTACGTCTTGCAGTTCCGCAAACTTAACATACAACTTTCAGTTCCTATTGATATCTCACCCTCTCGTGGTTGTGCATGATGGAGCTGTAATCATAAGGGACGCCATAGCTATTGTCAGACTCCTTGACGAAATTGTTCACCTTCTCCGGCAGGACATTATCTTCGTTGATGTTGACGTAGGAATCCCTGTCTGATCTCATCTCCTCATGCCACATCCCAATGGCATGACCGATCTCCACAACAAGCTCGCCAAACTGCGAAGCATAAGGTATTACATAAAATTTGAAGGAAATTGAATAGAAGTATGGTGTTAAGAGACTGTATTTTATTGGACTGATTCTAAACTGAATGGATGATATTAAAGGATTCGGTTCAATGAAACTGAATGCTACCAGGATGCTGAATGATATTAAAACTTGATTCTGTGTTGAATGTAGAGAGATAGATAGGTAGGTAGATAGTGTGGGTAGTAAGTTATCTTTCTTATTAGAGGTATATACAAATATGATTCACTAATAAGAATATAAATATTAAATTATTTTCCATATCCTAACTTGATTAATACAGGCCTCTATATTGCGTGATCTTAAAACTCTACATTATATAAGATATAACAATTAAATTTAATTCCAGGAGGAAGTTAAGAAAATACGGATATGCAAAATAAGAAAAATAATAGTGGAGAAATATTAAGAGTTGCAGAGGAGAATATGACTCCACCTACCATGCAAGGGGATTTTAGTTATGGAATATATTAATACCAAAATTAATAATTGAAAATTTGAATAATCTACAGTTTATCAGTGATAAATTCATCTTTTAAAAAGCATGCATAATTTGCGTAAAAGTAATTAAATACTTTCTAGAAAAAAATAAAATGTTGAACATAAAAAATGTCAACATTATATACAAATTTTGTCAATAAATAAATCATATATGAGACTCATAAATCTTTTTGTACAGATTTGATGATAATTATACTTGATTATGAACAAAACTAATAGTCATTAGGACTAATTAGATCCCAAATGGGTTCAAGATCCGCTCAAGCTCGATAGTTTCTTGTAGTGTCTATAACATCTCCATCCTTTTCACCTAAGAATGGGATATTTCGGGGAGCCTATATGTCTACCTGCTGAGTCATCAGCAGCCAATGCCTGGCCCTCCCTGGTCCTAGCTTGTGTGGAGAGGGGATAGGGGGTTTGAGGGAACTTAAAGGTCTACCTACTGAGTCATCAGCAGCCATTGCCTGGCCCTCCCTGGTCCTAGCTTGGGTAGGGAAGGTTCTTAGATGCTGCTCATGTGTATACATATAGTGTGTCTATAGAGGTCATTGTCACTGTCCCCTGCCTCTCCCATTAATGAGATGCCTTTAATTTTTATTTTCTCTCTCTCTCTCTCTCTCTCTCTCTCTCTCTCTCTCTCTCTCTCTCTCTCTCTCTCTCTCTCTCTCTCTCTCTCGTCAATATCCCTTGCCTCTGCCATTCATGAATGACCTTTAAACCTTAAACTTTTAAATATTATTACAAGAAACGTCGAGGGAAATTAAAGCAATATGGCAGTTCTTATACCAACAAAGTAAAAATCTCGAAATCAGTTGAATACTTTGTAGAAGATACTTTCTATACTGTATCTATAGATAGTATTAGTTAATTTTCTTATTGAAAACTGTTTTGATTTATCATTGTTAACTACCAGTTTTATTCGTAGATTGAAGCTTGATTTTTTTTTTTTATGAATTTTACTATTTTTTTCTCGATTTAAACAGGAAAAATCGTCTGCTAATTCTGATTGACACTTATTTTATTCAAGAACGCAGCTAGAAATTTGGGGGCCGGTGAGAGGGGGGGGCTGAGTTAGTAAAGAAACCCGCCCCCTTCCATGTAACATTGGTGAGTCGGGAGTAATCTTAAATGTATAATTACACATTATTATTATCTGACCTTACTCTACGCACTGGATCTTCAAGAGCCCCTAGAGGGGCCCTTCTAGGGGCTCTTGGAGACCTGGGGGACATTTCAAAAAGCACCCCCCCCCTTCCCCCCTTAACTTAGCCACTGAAGTTTTATTCTTGAATTGTTCCCTAGAGTAATACTTTTCTAAGACTAGCATCTCTGGAATATGTAGTTTCTACCTAACAACATGAAATCATACTCGACAACATTTTGCAACATTGCCCAATCTAAAACGTGAATTTTCTACCAAACATCTTGGGAATCATACTCGAAAACATTTTGTAACATTTCCTAATCTAAAATATGAATTTTCTACCAAACAACTTGGGAATCATACTCGAAAACATTTTGCAACATTTCCGAATGGCAAAGTCATTTTACTTTATCTAATCGCCTTCCCCGGGCGATGCCATTTCGTCTAGCAGGGTTGCCAGGCTTTCTAAATATAGAAAAAGGCCAACTCCTAATCAACTACAGTTTTAAAAGGCCAACCTATTGGTAGAAAAAGGCCAAAAGTGTAGCACTTAAGGCTAGCCTTTTTTTCATGATGTTACTCAAGGCCAACCAATTTCAAAAAGGGCCCAATTTGAGGCTTTTGGCCTGAAAAAGGCCAACCTGGCAACCTCTATCTGTCCCTTCCACTTACCTCCTCTTCGCAGAGATCAGTCAAGTAGACGGGTTGTCCCGACGAACTCGTCATGCCGACGTACGAGCTGCAATTCTCAGAGTTCCTTTCAAATCTCAGGTGTGCTCCGCTGTGGCTAGGGAGGACTTCTTCGAAAGTCAGGCAGGTGTTTTCCTCCCAGTGGGCTATTGCTGCCCACACTGCCATGCGATTGACGTAACCTGTTAATGTTATAGATGTGGCGTTACTACAAATTATTATGTTCTGTTTCGGGGAAAAGATGGACTGTTATGTTTTTGGGAAAGATGACCTGTTATGTTTGAGGAAAGGTGACCTTTTATGATTTTGGGAAAGATGGTCTGTTATGTTTTGGGGGAAAGATGGTCTGTTATGTTTTGGGGGAAAGATGGTCTGTTATGTTTTGGGGGAAAGATGGTCTGTTATGTTTTGGGGGAAAGATGGTCTGTTATGTTTTGGGGAAAGATGACCTGTTATGTTTGGGAGAAAGATGACCTGTTCTGTTTTTGGGGAAAGATGGTCTGTTATATTTTTGGGGAAACATGGTCTGTTATGTTTTGGGGAAAGATGACCCGTTATGTTTAAGGGGAAAGATGGTCTGTTATGTTTTGGGGAAAGATGATCTGTTTTGTTTGGGGCAAAGATGACTTGGTATGTTCCGGGGAAAGATGGTCTGTTA
>NC_090752.1:59428755-59431255 GCF_036898095.1 Palaemon carinicauda | reverse complement strand
TGAGTCCTAGACTTTGAGTCCTGGGAGTTTGAATCCTAGAATTACCGTCCTGGGAATTTGAATCCTAGAATTTGGGTCCTGGGAGTTTGGATCCTAGAATTTAGAGTCATGAGGGTTCAAATCCAAGAATTTAGAGTCCTGGGATTTTGAATCCTGGAATTTAGTCCTGGGAGTTTGAATCCTTTAATTTAGAATACTGGGAGTTTGAATCCTAGAATTTAGAGTCCTGGGAGTCTGGGAATTTGAATCATAGAATTTAGGAGTCCTAGGAGTTTGAATCCTAGAATTTCGAGTCCTGGGACTTGAATCCTAGAATTTAGAGTCCTGGGATTTGAATCCTAGAATTTAGAGTCCTGGGATTTGAATCATAAAATTTAGAGTCCTGGGATTTGAATCCTAATTTAGTCCTGGGATTTGAATCCTAAATTTAGAGTCCTGGGACTTTGAATCATAAATTTAGAGTCCTGGGACTTTGAATCCTAGAATTTAGAGTCCTGGGACTTTGAATCATAGAATTTAGAGTCCTGGGACTTTGAATCCTAGAATTTAGAGTCCTGGGACTTTGAATCCTAAAATTTAGAGTCCTGGGACTTTGAATCATAAAATTTAGAGTCCTGGGACTTTGAATCATAAAATTTAGAGTCCTGGGACTTTGAATCATTAAATTTAGAGTCCTGGGACTTTGAATAATAAAATTTAGAGTCCATGGAGTTTGAATCCTAGAATTTAGAGTCCTAGTATAGTAGTCTGGGAATTTGAATCCTAGAATCTAAGTCCAGGGAGTATGAATCCTAGAATTTAGAGTCATGTGAGTTTGAATCCTGGAATTTAGAGTCTTCTGAGTTTGAATCCTAGAATTTGGAATCCTGGGAGTTTAAATCCTTGAATTTAGAATCCTGGGAGTTTCAATTGAAGAATTTAGAGACCTGGGAGTTTGAACCCCAGAATTTAGAGCCCTGGGAGTTTGAATCATAAAAATTAGAGTCCTTAGAGTCTTGGAGTTGAATTCCTTGAATTAAGAGTTCCGGGAGTTTGAATCCTATTATTTAATAATTCTTGGAGTCTGGGAGTTTGAATAATATGATTAAGAGTCCTGGGAGTTTGAATCCTAGAATATTAGAGACCTTAGAGTTTGGGCATTTGAATCCTTAAATTTAGAGTCCTGTGAGTTTGAATCTTAGAATTTAGAGTCCTGGGAGTTTGAATCCTAGAATTTAGAGTCCTGGGAGTTTGAATCATAGAACTTAGGGTCTGGGAGTCTAGGAGTTTGAATCCTATAATTTAGGGTCCTGGGAGTCAGGGAGTTTCAATCCTAGAACTTAGTCCTGGCGTGTGGGAGATAGAATCCTAGTATTTAGAGTCCTGGAATTTGAATCCTAGAATTTGGCGTCCTGGAAGTTTGAATCCTACTTTAGGGTTCCTAATATTTGAATACTAGAATTTAGAGTCCTGCGACTTTGAATCGTATGATATAGATTCCTGGGAGTTTGAATTGCATAATTCAGAGTCCTAGTCTACTGAATTCTAAATTTAGGGTCCTGGTCATTTAAGTTTTATAATTTAGAGTCCTGGGAGTTTGATTCCTAGAATTTAGAGTCCTGGGAGTTTGAAACCTAGAATTTAGAGTCCTGTGAGTTTGAATCCTAGAATTTAGAGTCCTGTGAGTTTGAATCCTAGACTTTAGAGTCCTGTGAGTTTGAATCCTATAATTTAGATTCCTGGGAGCTTAAATCCCAAATTTTAGAGTCCTGGAAGCTTGAATCCCAGAATTTAAAGTCATGGGAGTCAGAGATTTTGAATCCCAGAATTTAAAGCCATGGAGTTTGAGATTTTGAATCCTTGAATTTACAGGTCTGAGAGCTTTAATCCCAGAAGTTAGAGTCCTGGGAGTTTGAATCATAGAATTTAGAGTCCTGGGAACTGGGAGTTTGAATCTTAGGATTTGGAGTCCTGGTAGCCTTGGAGTTTGAATGCTAGAATTTAGTCTTTGGAGTCAGAGTTTGAATCCTAGAATTTAGAACCCTTGGAGATGGAACCTTGGAATTAAGGGTCCTTGGAGTTTGAATCCTAGAATTTAGATTTCTGGAAGTTTAAATCCAAGACTTTAGATCTCTTGGAGTCTTGGAGTTTGAATCCCAGAATTTAGAGTCCCGTGAGACCTTGGAATTTGAATCCTAGACTTTAGAGGGCTTGGAGTTTGAATCCTAGAATTGAGAGTCCTGTGAGTTTGAATCATATAATTTAGTCCTAAGAGTTTGAATTGTATAATTTAGAGACGTGTGAGTTTGAATCCCAGAATTTAGAGTCCTAGGCGTCCTTGGAATTTTAATCCTAGAATTTAGAGTGCTTGGAGTTTGAATCTTAGAATTTAGAGTCCTTGGACTTGGAGTCTTGAGCCTGGATGGTTTAACCTAGAGAGATTTTTGTGTCCCGAGAGGTTGAGTCCTTAGAGGTCGAGTCCCTGACTTGGTTTAGTTCCAAGTTTGTATTTTGAAATCTG
>NC_090752.1:59418755-59423755 GCF_036898095.1 Palaemon carinicauda | reverse complement strand
TTAAGATACCGAGGTATCAAAGTCATAAACGTCTGTATTAAAAATCAATGACATTAGCGTTAGAAACGCTCGGCACACATGTCCATGTCTGCACTTATGCTAGGTTCACCTTTGGAAATGGAACAGTCTACATGGGCAACTCAGTGCCCTCACTTAGTTTGTAGTACAGTATGTAACTACACACTCACCCTGGAATTAATCGTCCCAATTAAAACCACTGTTCCTCGCAGAGTTAAACAGTAGGGTTAACGACGCGACCCACTGCTACCACAGATCTCTTTAGTTCCTCTACTTGCTTCGCATAGTGGCGAAAGAACACTCTGGAAGACTTCCAGCCAGTGTATGAACGGAGATGTTCAAAATCCATACAATTAAAGAAATTTAAGGATGAGGCAACTTTCCTCGGATCATGACCTGCGGGTGTATTGTCAGGATCCGCTCTGCGAATAAAATATGTGATTTTCGCTCTGAGTTGATTCAGAGATAAATTTGAGCCTGATGTTTCTCCCCTGAATAGTTGACCACCCTTGAAGTCTGAAGTTCTATGAAGATAGACCTTTAGGCATTCTACTGGACATAGAGATGCATCTTCTTTCAGAGGGCAGATTCTCCAGGGACCCCATCTGTTGGTGGGTAACTCATTCTTGGCGAGAAACGTAGGATCCGGAAACAGGTTCAGTTCTCCCCCATCCAGGAACTGAACATGACCTTCCTCTCTCGAGAGGGCTACAATCTCACTAACCCTGGCCCCGGACGCGAGTGCAAATAGGAAAATAACTTTTTGTGTCAAATCCTTTAACGCACACTCTTCATTGCTCAACAGAGAAGCGAAATGAAGAACTTTGTCTAAAGACCATGAAATGGCCTTTGGAGGTGCTGAAGGTCTGAGCCTAGCGCAGGCTTTCGGAACTTTATTAAAGATCTCGTTACCTAGGTCGACCTGGAAGGCATATAGAATGGGTCTTGTCAAAGCAGACTTACACGCTGAAATCGTGTTAGCTGCCAATCCTTGACCATGGAGGTGGATGAAGAAAGATAAGCAGAAGTCTGTCGAGATCTCCTGCGGATTCTTCGCCTTGACAAAGGCCACCCATTTTCTCCAAGATGACTCATATTGCCTTCTAGTAGATTTGCACTTATATTCCTCTAGGAAGTCTATGCTGGCTTTCGAAATCCCGAAACGCTTTCTCACCGCTAGGGAGAGAAAATCATGAGCTGCAGGGTCCGGGTTTTCTGTAATGAAGCGCAGACAGTCGACTTCTGGACTCGCTGGGTCAGAACTGGATCTGGTAGCGGTACAAACTTCAGCTGTAGTTCCAATGCCAGGGGGAACCACACGCTGTTCGGCCACTTGTGGGCCACTATTGCCGCTACCCCCTTGAAGGATCTCAGTTTGTTGAGGACCCTCAACAGAAGGTTGTGAGGAGGGAACAGATAAATCCTGGACCATCTGTTCCAGTCGAGGGACATCGCGTCCACTGCTTCCGCTAAGGGGTCCTCGTACGGGGACACGTACAGGGACAACTTCTTGTTGTCTTTCGTCGCAAAGAGGTCTATCTGCAGTTCTGGGACTTGATTCAGAATGAAGGAGAATGATCCTGCGTCTAAGGACCATTCCGACTCTATCGGTGTGAACCTGGATAGAGCGTTCGCTGTCACATTGCGGACTCCTTGAAGGTGAACTGCCGACAGGTACCACTTCTTCTTTTCCGCCAATCGGAAGATGGCCAACATCACCAGGTTGAGAGGTGGTGACCTCGATCCTTGTCGATTCAAGCATCTCGCAACTACCTCGCTGTCCATCTCCAACCTTATGTGGATCGAGTGACGCGGGGAAACTTTCTTTAAGGTAAGGAGCACTGCCATAGCTTCTAGAAAGTTTATGTGAAAGGTCTTGAATAGCTTGGACCAAGTCCCCTGGATTTTTTTCCGAAGAGAGTGACCTCCCCATCCCTCCTTCGAGGCGTCTGAGTGAATCGTCACCGACGAAGGAGGTGGCTGAAGAAGAACCGACTTCTTTAGATGTCTGGCTTGGGACCAAGGCCTGAGAAGAGTACGTAGCCGAAGCGGAACTGGCCTTCTCAGATCTCTTCGCGCGTTTGATGCATAACTTCTCCAAACTCCGGTTGCATCCTTTAGCTGTGCTCTTAGCACTGGGTCTGTCACCGAAGCAAACTGGAGAGAGCCCAGTACCCTCTCCTGTTCGCGTCTTGATATCCTTTCGGAATCTAGAAGTCTCTTGATAGAACCCGCTATCTCCTTCCTTTTCTTCGCCGGGATGGAGAAACTGTGTGACAAAAGGTCCCAGTGGATTCCTAGCCACTGGAACTTTTGAGATGGAGAAAGTCGAGACTTTTTTTCTGTTAATCTTGAAACCTAGGTACTCTAGGAACTGGATCACTTGACTGGAAGCTTGCAAGCATTCTGTCTCGGATGCTGCCCACACCAACCAGTCGTCCAGGTAGGCTACTACCTGAATTCCCTTTAGGCGTAATTGTTTGAGAGCTACGCTCGCAAGCTTCCTAAAAATCCTTGGGGCTATGTTTAGCCCGAATGGCATGGCTCTGAAGGCGTATAGTCTTCGTTGTAGCCTGAACCCTAGGTAGGGGGAGAGTCGACGGTTGATTGGAATGTGCCAATAGGCGTCTGACAAGTCTATAGAGACGGAATATGCCCTCTTGGGCAGTAAGGTCCTTATGTGTTGCAGTGTTAGCATCTTGAATTTGCAATACACTATGAACTTGTTGAGTGGCGACAAGTCCAGAATGACTCTGAGCTTTTCAGAGTCTTTCTTGGGAACACAAAACAGCCTCCCTTGGAATTTGATGGACTTCACCTTTCGGCTCACATTTTTCTCCAACAGTTCTTGAACGTACTCCTCCAGAACGGGGGTGGAGTGTTGGAAAAACCGAAGGCACGGGGGTGGAGTGCTGTACCAGCTCCAGCCCAGTCCATTCTTGAGTAGGCTGTGGGCCCAGGGATCGAAGGTCCACCGATCCCGAAATTTCAGAAGTCTCCCTCCTACCGGTATCATCCCACTTGGACTGCCGTCCTGAGGTCTTGCCTCCCTGACCACGACCACCCCTGAATCCCCTTCCCCTTAAGGGGCGCCCAGACGAGCCTCTGGCTGCTCCTCTAGGCTTTGCTCGAAAGGAAGTAGACTGCCCTTCGAACGATGGGGTGAATGCCGTGGACTGTGTCGACACGGCCTGGGGTACCCACTGAAAAGTGGTCGGGGTTTGTGCCACGATCTGGGGCACTGGAGGCAATGGCAATTGCAGTTGCTGTTGCTGTCTAAAAGGCTTGGCTGGCCGAGACGGTAGCCTAGTCCTCATAGTCTTCCTCTTTGGTTGAGGACCCTCATCCGGGGAAGACTTTCTTTTGATAGCCAGGCCCCACTTCTGGAGAAGGTTTCTATTCTCCAAGGCGGCCTTATCAACTACTTCTTTGACCAAATCGGTAGGGAAAAGGTCTTTGCCCCAAATGTTGGAGGAGATTAGTTTCCTTGGCTCGTGCCTCACCGCAGCCGAGGTGAACACGAACTCCCTACAAGCTCTCCTCGCCTTGATGAAGCCATAAAGGTCCTTCGTCACTGTGGCCAGATGAGTCTTGGCCACCACCATGAACATTTCATGGACCTTGGGGTCACTTGCCATCGTCTCAAGAGTAGTCTGAAGAGACATTGAGGCAGCCAGTCCTTCTTTTGTCTCGAACTCTCTCTGCAAGAGAAAGTCAGACAGCTTAGGGAGGTCCTCGCCGAACTGACGTCCGGCGATATCAGCCTCCAACTTCCCAACTGAGAACGTAAGATGGACGTCCTTCCAGTCTTTGTGGTCCATAGGCAGGGCCAGCGACAAGGGTTTACACTCCTCCAGGGAGGGGCAAGGCTTGCCGGCCTCAACTGCTTTTAGTACAGCCGCAAACCCTTTCTGTAAAAAGGGGAAGGCTCTAGAAGGAGAGGACACAAAGGAAGGGAGCTTCTTGCTCAATGCAGCTACCTTTGAGTTAGAGAAGCCCCTCTCTTTCAACGAGGATGAAAGCAGAGCTTGAGCCTTAGTATGGTCCATCACTATGACCTCCTTCGGCTCTGTCTCCTCCTTTGAAGCTGGTTCCTTCCTCAGCCGGACATAACAGTCCGGATATGACCATGGTTTAGCATCTGAGCACAAGGGAAGGTCTTTCACATTGAGCCTTTTCTGGGGCCCATGTGATTCTGCTAGGCTCTGCATCCGCAGTTCCATTGCAGCCGCCTTCTCCTGATTCTCCTTCTGCATTTGTTGGATCATTCCAACAATGGAGGAGAGGGCCTGTCCCAGCTCTACTGGGAGACCGGCCGATGTTGAGGGAATAGGCTCCGGGATCTGAACCGGAGTAGCCGACACCTCGTCGACCTCTTCCTCTACAACGTCTGGGGCTTGAACTTCACCCTGGGCTTCTGCCAGGAGGTCTTCCTCCAGACGCTTGTCCACGTCAGACATCCTGTCATCTAACTGGATGTCTTGCATAGCGACCGAGACTTCAGCATCCACCTGGATCTGAACTTGGGGGATCTCCTCTTGAGGCTGGGGAATCACTGCATCAGCTGATGCCTTAGGGAAAAGATACGCCCTCATCTTCTCACTTGGAAGATAAGGTCCAGAGGTGTTCTTCTGGAAGCCCCTTACCCAGGTACGAAGCTTCTCCCTTGCTATATCCCTTGATTCCGCCATCCTAGGGGAATCAAAGGCCTCCGTAATTAGGTTAGTGCACACAGTACATACCTGAGGGTCCCAATACCGGAGATCACCCTTGGAGACAGCGCATGCTGCGTGTCTCCTACCAAACTCATGTCCGGAGAGGTTCTTGCTGCGGACGTTGCAGAAGACACTTCCGCACTTCGGAGGGTCCTTCTGTAAAGAGAAGAAAATTTCCATGAGTATCAAGTGAATTATGTATCACTGGATATGCATAGTATAGCATAACAATTCAGAAAGGAAAGACACACACTTGTGTTTCCCTCA
>NC_090752.1:59408755-59413755 GCF_036898095.1 Palaemon carinicauda | reverse complement strand
TTTGGGGCGAATCCTTGGAATCTCCTCACTCGACGTCAAAAGATAAACAGGTGTTTGGGGGCGAATCCTTGGAACCTCCTCACTCGACATCAAAAGATGATCAGGTGTTTGGGGCGAATCCTTGGAATCTCCACACTCGACGTCAAAAGATGAACAGGTGTTTGGGGGCGAACCTTGGAATCTCCTCACTCGACGTCAAAAGATGAACAGGTGTTTGGGGCGAATCCTTGGAATCTCCTCACTCAACGTCAAAAGGTGAACAGGTGTTTGGGGGCGAATCCTTGGAATCTCCTCACTCGACGTCAAAAGATGAACAGGTGTTTGGGGGCGAATCCTTGGAATCTCCTCACTCGACGTCAAAAGATGAACAGGTGTATGGGGCGAATCATTGGAATCTCCTCACTCGACGTCAAAAGATGAACAGGTGTTTGGGGCTAATCCTTGGAACCTCCTCACTCGACGTCAAAAGATGATCAGGTGTTTGGGGCGAATCCTTGAAATCTCCTCACTCGACGTCAAAAGATGAACAGGTGTTTGGGGGCGAATCCTTGGAATCTCCTCACTCGACGTCAAAAGATGAACAGGTGTATGGGGCGAATCCTTGGAATCTCCTCACTCGACGTCAAAAGATGAACAGGTGTTTGGGGCGAATCCTTGGAACCTCCTCACTCGACATCAAAAGATGATCAGGTGTTTGGGCACGAATCCTTGGAATCTCCTCACTCGACGTCAAAAGATGAACAGGTGTATGGGGCGAATCCTTGGAATCTCCTCACTCGACGTCAAAAGATGAACAGGTGTTTGGGGCGAATCCTTGGAACCTCCTCACTCGACATCAAAAGATGATCAGGTGTTTGGGGCGAATCCTTGGAATCTCCTCACTCGACGTCAAAAGATGAACAGGTGTTTGGGGTGAATCCTTGGAACCTCCTCACTCGACGTCAAAAGATGAACAGGTGTTTGGGGGCGAATCCTTGGAATCTCCTCACTCGACGTCAAAAGAGGAACAGGTGTTTGGGGGCGAATCCTTGGAATCTCCTCACTCGACGTCAAAAGATGAACAGGTGTTTGGGGGCGAATCCTTGGAATCTCCTCACTCGACGTCAAAAGATGAACAGGTGTTTGGGGCAAATCCTTGGAACCTCCTCATTCGACGTCAAAAGATGAACAGGTGTTTGGGGGCGAATCCTTGGAACCTCCTCACTCGACGTCAAAAGATGAACAGGTGTTTGGGGGCGAATCCTTGGAACCTCCTCACTCGACGTCAAAAGATGAACAGGTGTTTGGGTGCGAATCCTTGGAACCTCCTCACTCGACGTCAAAAGATGAACAGGTGTTTGGGGGCTAATCCTTGGAACCTCCTCACTCGACGTCAAAAGATGAACAGGTGTTTGGGGGGGAATCCTTGGAATCTCCTCACTCAACGTCAAAAGATGAACAGGTGTTTGGGGGGGGAATCCTTGGAATCTCCTCACTCGACGACAAAAGATGAAATGGTGTTTGGGGCGAATCCTTGGAATCTCCTCACTCGACGTCAAAAGATGAACAGGTGTTTGGGGGCGAATCCTTGGAGACTCCTCACTCGACGTCAAAAGATGAACAGGTGTTTGGGGGCGAATCCTTGGAATCTCCTCACTCGACGTCAAAAGATGAACAGGCGTTTGGGGGCGAATCCTTGGAATCTCCTCACTCGACGTCAAAAGATGAACAGGCGTTTGGGGCGAATCCTTGGAATCTCCTCACTCCACGTCAAAAGATGAACAGGCGTTTGGGGCGAATCCTTGGAATCTCCTCACTCGACGTCAAAAGATGAACAGGCGTTTTGGGGCGAATCCTTGGAATCTCCTCACTCGACGTCAAAAGATGAACAGGTGTTTGGGGGCGAATCCTTGGAATCTCCTCACTCGACGTCAAAAGATGAACAGGCGTTTGGGGGCGAATCCTTGGAATCTCCTCACTCGACGTCAAAAGATGAACAGGCGTTTGGGGCGAATCCTTGGAATCTCCTCACTCGATGTCAAAAGATGAACAGGCGTTTGGGGCGAATCCTTGGAATCTCCTCACTCGACGTCAAAAGATGAACAGGCGTTTTGGGGCGAATCCTTGGAATCTCCTCACTCGAAGTCAAAAGATGAACAGGTGTTTGTGGCGAATCCTTGGAACCTCCTCACTCGACGTCAAAAGATGATCAGGTGTTTGGGGCGAATCCTTGGAATCTCCTCACTCGACGTCAAAAGATAAACAGGTGTTTGGGGGCGAATCCTTGTAACCTCCTCACTCGACATCAAAAGATGATCAGGTGTTTGGGGCGAATCCTTGGAATCTCCACACTTGACGTCAAAAGATGAACAGGTGTTTGGGGGCGAATCCTTGGAATCTCCTCACTCGACGTCAAAAGATGAACAGGTGGTTGGGGCGAATCCTTGGAATCTCCTCACTCAACGTCAAAAGGTGAACAGGTGTTTGGGGGCGAATCCTTGGAATCTCCTCACTCGACGTCAAAAGATGAACAGGTGTTTGGGGGCGAATCCTTGGAATCTCCTCACTCGACGTCAAAAGATGAACAGGTGTATGGGGCGAATCATTGGAATCTCCTCACTCGACGTCAAAAGATGAACAGGTGTTTGGGGCGAATCCTTGGAACCTCCTCACTCGACGTCAAAAGATGATCAGGTGTTTGGGGCGAATCCTTGG
Organism: Palaemon carinicauda; assembly: GCF_036898095.1. NCBI lineage: Eukaryota > Metazoa > Arthropoda > Malacostraca > Decapoda > Palaemonidae > Palaemon > Palaemon carinicauda. Next base: position 59,411,061 of record NC_090752.1, on the reverse strand, counting down.
AATCTCCTCACTCGACGTCAAAAGATGAACAGGTGTTTGGGGGCGAATCCCTGGAATCTCCTCACTCGACGTCAAAAGATGAACAGGTGTATGGGGCGAATCCTTGGAATCTCCTCACTCGACGTCAAAAGATGAACAGGTGTTTGGGGCGAATCCTTGGAACCTCCTCACTCGACATCAAAAGATGATCAGGTGTTTGGGGGCGAATCCTTGGAATCTCCTCACTCGACGTCAAAAGATGAACAGGTGTATGGGGCGAATCCTTGGAATCTCCTCACTCGACGTCAAAAGATGAACAGGTGTTTGGGGCGAATCCTTGGAACCTCCTCACTCGACATCAAAAGATGATCAGGTGTTTGGGGCGAATCCTTGGAATCTCCTCACTCGACGTCAAAAGATGAACAGGTGTTTGGGGCGAATCCTTGGAATCTCCTCACTCGACATCAAAAGATTAACAGGTGTTTGGGGCGAATCCTTGGAACCTCCTCACTCGACATCAAAAGATGATCAGGTGTTTGGGGCGAATCCTTGGAACCTCCTCACTCGACGTCAAAAGATGATCCGGTGTTTGGGGCGAATCCTTGGAATCTCCTCACTCGACGTCGAAAGATGAACAGGTGTTTGGGGCGAATCCTCGGAATCTCCTCACTCGACGTCAAAAGATGAACAGGTGTTTGGGGCGAATCCTTGGGACATCCTCGCTCGACGTCAAAAGATGAACAGGTGTTTGGGGCGAATCCTTGGGACCTCCTCACTCGACGTCAAAAGATGAACAGGTGTTTGGGGCGAATCCTTGGAATCTCCTCACTCGACGTCAAAAGATGAACAGGTGTTTGGGGCGAATCCTTGGAATCTCGCCACTCGACGTCAAAAGATGAACAGGTGTTTGGGGCGAATCCTTGGAACCTCCTCACTCGACGTCAAAAGATGAACAGGTGTTTGGGGCGAATCCTTGGAACCTCCTCACTCGACGTCAAAAGATGAACAGGTGTTTGGGGCGAATCCTTGGAATCTCCTCACTCGACGTCAAAAGATGAACAGGTGTTTGTGGCGAATCCTTGGAATCTCCTCACTCGACGTCAAAAGATGAACATGTGTTTGGGGCGAATCCTTGGAATCTCTTCACTCGACGTCAAAAGATGAACAGGTGTTTGGGGGCGAATCCTTGGAATCTTCTCACTCGATGTCAAAAGATGAACAGGTGTTTGGGGGCGAATCCTTGGAATCTTCTCACTCGACGTCAAAAGATGATCAGGTGTTTGGGGGCGAATCCTTGGAATTTCCTCACTCGACGTCAAAAGATGAACAGGTGTTTGGGGCGAATCCTTGGAATCTTCTCACTCGACGTCAAAAGATGAACAGGTGTTTGGGGGCGAATCCTTGGAATCTTCTCACTCAATGTCAAAAGATGATCAGGTGTTTGGGGCGAATCCTTGGGACCTCCTCACTCGACGTCAAAAGATGAACAGGTGTTTGGGGACGAATCCTTGGAATCTCCTCACTCGACGTCAAAAGATGAACAGGTGTTTGGGGGCGAATCCTTGGAATCTTCTCACTCGACGTCAAAAGATGATCAGGTGTTTGGGGGCGAATCCTTGGAATCTCCTCACTCGACGTCAAAAGATGAACTGGTGTTTGGGGGCGAATCCTTGGAATCTTCTCACTCGACGTCAAAAGATGATCAGGTGTTTGAGGGCGAATCCTTGGAATCTCCTCACTCGACGTCAAAAGATGAACAGGTGTTTGGGGCGAATCCTTGGAATCTCCTCACTCGACGTCAAAAGATGAACAGGTGTTTGGGGCGAATCCTTGGAATCTGGGTCTATCAAATAGGCTTTTTCATTCCGGCATTGCTAAGTCTGGCACGCCTGAACATTGAATGCAGTCGGTGTTACGTAATAGGGCTTGTACATTGCAAAATATTGTAAACAAATTAAATCTAATGTAGAACGTGAAAATTTTATTTGTTTACAATATATATGTACAGCTTTTTCTATATATTTTTTTTTACTTTCTTTACCCAGGAACATGATTATGAACAGAGATGTTTGAAACTTTTTTTTTTTTTTTTTTTTTTTGGCGGGGGGGGGGATGGAAATAAATATAACAATGTTTGGTGCTGTCGTAATTCTCCAGTTTCTCATTAAACTGAGGTTCCCTTCCACCCGCTCAGTATCGGATATTATTATTATTATTATTATTATTATTATTATTATTATTATTAATAATAACAACAACAACAAAAACAACAAAATAACATAATAACATAATAACAATAATAACAATAATAATAATAATAGGTGAAA
>NC_090752.1:59368755-59396255 GCF_036898095.1 Palaemon carinicauda | reverse complement strand
CCTACTAGACTCTGGAAAAGTCTCGAAGAGTACATATATCTATGTACGAATACCAGGCAAGCTAATATAGTGGTCTCGCCCTATATTAAGTAAAGCATAGTTTGTAAAGGACCACTGCGTCAATATGAAATATCGACCAGTTTTCCGCACAATACTTGTATTGGACAAAGGTTTTATATCCGCATAGGAGGAAAACCAATGCAACATAGCTTGCATAAAGGAACAATTCTATTAGAATTATCCCAGATAAGGTACATAGAATGAATGCTCAATTATACCAGTAAATTGACACAGGTGAAGGAGACGCAAGGTTCTCAAGAACCAGATTATTGACAGGCAATAAATAGACAGGTTAACCACAATTATATATATATATATATATATATATATATATATATAAGAAGAGGATAACCCAAAACTTTAAGCATAAGTATGATAGTAAACAGGGCTTGTTTGTCTGAAAGAAAAACATTAGATGCCACTTTTAAGATACCGAGGTATCAAAGTCATAAAAGCCTGTATTACAAATCAATGACATTAGCGTTAGAAACGCTCGGCACACATGTCTGCACTTATGCTAGGTTCACCTTCGGAAATGGAACAGTCTGGATGGGCAACACAGTGCCCTCACTTAGTTTGTAGTACAGTATGTAACTACACACTCACCCTGGAATTAATCGTCCCAATTAAGACCACTGTTCCTCGCAGAGTTAAACAGTAGGGTTAACACCGCGACCCACTGCTACCACAGATCTCTTTTAGTTCCTCTACTTGCTTCGCATAGTGGCGAAAGAACACTCTGGAAGACTTCCAGCCAGTGTATGAACGGAGATGTTCAAAATCCATGCAATTAAAGAAATTTAAGAATGAGGCAACTTTCCTCGGATCGTGACCTGCGGGTGTATTGTCAGGATCCGCTCTGCGAATAAAATATGTGATTTTTGCTCTGAGTTGATTCAGAGATAAATTTGAGCCTGATGTTTCTCCCCTGAATAGTTGACCACCCTTGAAGTCTGAAGTTCTATGAAGATAGACCTTTAGGCATTCTATTGGACATAGAGATGCATCTTCTTTCAGAGGGCAGATTCTCCAGGGACCCCACCTGTTGGTGGGTAACTCATTCTTGGCGAGAAACGTAGGATCCGGAAACAGGTTCAGTTCTTCCCCATCCAGGAACTGAACACGACCTGCCTCTCTCGAGAGGCTACAATTTCACTAACCCTGGCCCTGGACGCGAGTGCAAATTAGGAAAATAACTTTTTGTGTCAAATCCTTTAACGCACATTCTTCATTGCTCAACAGAGAAGCGAAATGAAGAACTTGTCTAAAGACCATGAAATGGGCTTTGGAGGTGCTGAAGGTCTGAGCCTAGCACAGGCTTTCGGGACTTTATTAAAGATCTCGTTACCTAGGTCGACCTGGAAGGCATATAGAATGGGTCTTGTCAAAGCAGACTTACACGCTGAAATCGTGTTCGCTGCCAACCCTTGACCATGGAGGTGGGGAAAAAAGATAAGCAGAAGTCTGTCAAGATCTCCTGCGGAATCTTCGCCTTGACAAAAGGCCACCCATTTTCTCCAAGATGACTCATATTGCCTTCTAGTAGATTTGCATTTATATTCCTCAGTGAAGTCTATACTGGCTTTCGAAATCCCGAAACGCTTTCTCACCGCTAGGGAGAGAAAATCATGAACTGCAGGGTCCGGGTTTTCTGTAATGAAGCGCAGACAGTTGACTTCTGGACTCGCTGGGTCAGAACTGGATCTGGTAGTGGTACAAACTTCAGCTACAGTTCCAATGCCAGGAGGAACCACACGCTGTTCGGCCACTTGTGGGCCACTATTGCCGCTACCCTTTGAAGGATCTCAGTTTGTTGAGGACCCTCAACAGAAGGTTGTGAGGAGGGAACAGATAAATCTTGGACCATCTGTTCCAGTCGAGGGACATCGCGTCCACTGCTTCCGCTAAGGGGTCCTCGTACGGGGCACGTACAGGGGCAACTTCTTGTTGTCTTTCGTCGCAAAGAGGTCTATCTGCAGTTCTGGGACTGATTCAGAATGAAGGAGAATGATCCTGCGTCTAAGGACCATTCCGACTCTATCGGTGTGAACCTGGATAGAGCGTCCGCTGTCACATTGCGGACTCCTTGAAGGTGAACTGCCGACAGGTACCACTTCTTCTTTTCCGCCAATCGGAAGACGGCCAACATCACCTGGTTGAGAGGTGGTGACCTCGATCCTTGTCAATTCAAGTATCTTACAACTACCTCGCTGTCTATTACCACTTTATGTGGAACGAATGACGCGGGGAGACTTTCTTTAAGGTAAGGAGCACTGCCCTAGCTTCTAGAAAGTTTTATGAGAAAGGTCTTGAATAGCCTGGACCAAGTCCCCTGGACTTTTTTCCGATGAGAGTGACCTCCCCATCCCTCCTTTGAGGAGTCTGAGTGAATCGTCACCGACGGGGGAGGTGGCTGAAGAAGAACCTGACTTCTTTAGATGTCTGGCTTGGGACCAAGGCCTGAGAAGAGTACTTAGCCGAAGCGGCTGGTCTTCTCAGATCTCTTCACGCGTTTGATGCATAACTTCTCCAAACTCCGATTGCATCCTTTAGCTGTGCTCTTAGCACTGGGTCTGTCACCGAAGCAAACTGGAGAGAGCGCAGTACTCTCTCCTGCTCGTGTCTTGATATCCTTTCGGAATCTTGAAGTCTCTTGACAGAACCCGCTATCTCCTTCCTTTTCTTCGCTGGGGTGGAGAAACGGTGTGACAAAAGGTCCCAGTGGATCTTAGCCACTGGAACTTTTGAGATGGAGAAAGTCGAGACTTTTTCTGTTGATCTTGAAGCCTAGGTACTCTAGGAACTGGATCACTGACTGGAAGCTTGCAAGCATTCTGTCTCGGATGCTGCCCACACCAACCAGTCGTCCAGGTAGGCTACTACCTGAATTCCCTTTAGGCGAAATTGTTTGAGAGCTACGCTCGCAAGCTTCGTAAAAATCCTTGGGGCTATGTTTAGCCCGAATGGCATGGCTCCGAAGGCGTATAGTCTTCGCTGTAGCCTGAACCCTAGGTAGGGGGAGAGTCGATGGCTAATTGGAATGTGCCAGTAGGCATCTGACAAGTCTATAGAGACGGAATATGCCCTCTTGGGCAGTAAGGTCCTTATGTGTTGCAGTGTTAGCATTTTGAATTTGCAATTCACTATGAACTTGTTAAGTGGCGACAAGTCCAGAATGACTCTGAGCTTTTCTGAGTCTTTCTTGGGAACACAAAACAGCCTCCCTTAGAAATTGATGGGCTTCACCCTTTTTCTCCAACCGTTCTTGAACGTACTCCTCCATAACGGGGGTGGAGTGTTGGAAAAACCGAAGGTACGGGGGTGGAGTGCTGTACCAGCTCCCGCCCAATCCATTCTTGAGTAGGCTGTGGGCCCAGGGATCGAAGGTCCACCGATCCCGAAATTTCAGAAGTCTCCCTCCTACCGGTATCACCTCACTTGGACTGCCGTCCTGAGGTCTTGCCTTCCTGACCACGACCACCCCTGAATCCCCTTCCCCTTGAGGGGCGTCTAGACGAGCCTCTGGCTGCTCCTCTAGGCTTTGCTCGGAAGGAAGTAGACTGCCCTTCGAACGCTGGGGTGAATGCCGTGGACTGTGTCGACACGGCCTGGGGTACCCACTGAAAGGTGGTCGGGGTTTGTGCCACGATCTGGGGCACTGGGGGCAATGGCAATTGCAGTTGCTGTTGCTGTCTAAGAGGCTTGGCTGGCCGAGACGGTAGCCTAGTCCTCATAGTCTTCCTCTTTGGTTGAGGACCCTCATCCGGGGAAGACTTTCTTTTGATAGCCAGGTCCCACTTCTGGAGAAGGTTTCTATTCTCCAAGGTGGCTTTATCAAAAACTTCTTTGACCAAGTCGGTAGGGAAAAAGATCTTTTCCCCAAATGTTGGAGGAGATTAGTTTCTTTAGCTCGTGCCTCACTGTAGCCGAGGTAAACACGAACTCCCTACAAGCTCTCCTTGCCTTGACGAAGCCATAAAGGTCCTTCGTCACTGTGGCCAGATGAGGCTTGGCCACTACCATGAACATTTCATGGACCTTGGGGTCACTTGCCATCGTCTCGAGAGTAGTCTGAAGAGACATTGAGGCAGTCAGTCTTTCTTTTGTATCGAACTCACTTCGCAAAAGAAAGTCAGACAGCTTAGGGAGGTCCTTGCCGAACTGACGTCCGGCAATATCAGCCTCCAACTTTCCCACTAAGAACGTAAGATGGACGTCCTTCCAATCTTTGTGGTCCATAGGCAGGGCCAGCGACAAGAGTTTACACTCCTCTAGGGAGGGGCAAGACTTGCCGGCCTCGATTGCTTTTAGTACAGCCAGAAACCCTTTCTGTAAAAGGGGGAAGGCTCTAGTAGGCGAGGACACAAAGGAAGGGAGCTTCCTATTCAATGCAGCTACCTTTGAGTTAGAGAAGCCCCTCTCTTTCATCGAAGATGAAAGTAGAGCTTGAGCCTTAGCATGGTCATCACTATGACCTCCTTCGGCTCTGCCTCCTCCTTTGAAGCTGGTTCCTTCCTCAGCCGGACATAACAGTCCGGATATGGTGCCTTGCTGGGCCAGAATTCCACCCTCCAGGGGAACTGAGCCCAGCATATCCGAGATGACGATCTTTCCAGTCGTCATCGACATGTGCTCAGCATACCTCCATGGGTTAGCATCCGAGCACAAAGGAAGGTCTTTCACATTGAGCTTTTCTGGGGCCCATGTGATTCTGCAAGGCACTGCATTCGCAGTTCCATTGCAGCCGCCTTCTCCTGATTCTCCTTCTGCATTTGTTGGATCATTTCAACAATAGAAGAGAGGGCCTGTCCCAGCTCTACTGGGAGACCGGCCGATGTAGAGGGACTTGAACTTCATCCTGGGCTTCTGCAAGGAGGTCTTCCTCCTGACACCCGTCCACATCAGATATCCTGTCATTTAGCTGGATGTCTTGCATCGCGACCGCGACTTCAGCATCCACCTGGATCTGAACTTAGGGGATCTCCTCTTGAGGCTGGGGAATCACTGCATCAGCTGATGCCTTAGGGAAAAGATACGCCCTCATCTTCTCACTTGGAAGATAAGGGCCAGAAGTGTACTTTTGGAAGCCCCTTACCCAGGTACGAAGCTTCTTCCTAGCTATTTAAATGTCTCATTAATCAGGTTAGTGCACACAGTACATACCTGAGGGTCCCAATACCGGAGATCATCCTTGGAGACAGCGTATGCTGCGTGTCTCCTACAAAACTCATGTCCGCAGAGGTTCTTGCTGCTGACATTGCAGAAAGCACTTCCCCACTTCGGAGTGTCCTTCTGTAAAGAGAAGAAATTTCCATGAGTATCAAGTGAACTATGTATCACTGGATATGCATAGTATAGCATAACAATTCAGAAATTAAAGACACACACTTGTGTTTCCCTCACAACCCATTGCTGCAGCCTTCCAGATAATAAAATCAAAATGGTTTATCTCTACTAGAGTAACCAGTGCAAAGTTTCCAGAGGAAACAGGTGGAGCTCACACCTAGGCAATGATTTTAAAATCCGGGATAAAAGACAGGGAAGAACTCTGCTTCTTTTCTGAAGGCAACAGCAAAGGGCCGTGCAAGAAAACACAATAGTGTTAGAAGATACAGTGCTGTACCTAAACTTTTACTATAGTTTTCTTCTTACTGTATATGCTATACAGAAGAATACTAGTACAGTATAGGAGGATGTGTGCCGGCCTGCCTTTGCCGGCCGGCACACACCACAATTAGCTTTAAAGTATACTACTTAACAGCTATAGGGCGGCAGCCCTCTGGTTCAAATGCCTGTGCTGGCGGCAGCAGCTGCCGGCCAGCAACAGCCAGTGTTGGCCGGCAATGATTGCCGGCCAGCAACTACACAAGGTAGTACCCAGCTGCCGGCCACACTCTTGGTGACCGGCAGACAAGGACTGACATAAGCCGGCCGGCAAAGGTACAAGACCGATGCCAGCCGGCAGCAAAAGAACCAGAAGACTACACCTGCCCGGCTGCCGGCCTCATAGGCCGGCAGCCGGCCTCATAGGCCGGCAGCCGGGACAGGTACAGCACTAGAAGAAAATAGAATGGATGCCGGGATAAGAGTGTACACAACCCCCCAAGCCCGGCAACCGAAAGAGTGCATATAAGGAAGGGGAGAAACTTAATTCAGGCTTCCTTGATCAATGCCGTCCGGCTCTGCCGGCAGGCATGGATGAGGGACCAAGAGAGGTCCGGGCAGCACTCGAAAACATAAGACCCTTGCCGTCCAGCATCTCTGCCGGCCGGCAATGGGCTTAGTCAATTCCACATCCCAACCTATACTAGGTCCAGAAGTAGAATGACATACAGTACAGTAATACCCCTGCCGGCCAGCTCTGCCGGCCGGCAAGGTACAGTACAGTAATGGCTAGGCCATTACGGAGATAGAGGGGGAAGGGACAAGAGGGTCCTGCCAACCTTGCTTTAGTGACAGATCACCCGCAGCCAAGAACTTTGTCTTAGCCTAAGGGAGATCTAAGGGAAAGGGCCAGCACAGTAGTATAATACCTGCCAGCTTCCAGAGCACCAAAGCAAGGAAGGCGTTGCTACTCCCAAGATAAGATTTTATCCTCCCCGAGAACAGCAACAGGACTTAGTCTGGTCGATCACACAAGAAGGAATCATAACTACAGAAACCTTCGATAGTGACCTAAGGGAGCTAAGCTCCCTTTGTAAGTGTTAGGTCAGCGAGGGAGACTCTGCCCCAAGCCAGACAACACGGACTCAGACTAAAAACTCTGTTGTTCTGTCCCTCTTTGAACCAGACTCTGCTGGAACAGGAAGGTACAGTAACACCCTAGTATAGTTTTATCGAAAATAAATTCGGAAAAAACCACTTAGGGATAAGCCCAAGGCTTAAACAGAGGGAAAGGGATTGCATATCTTCTCCGAAGAAAAGAAAGCAACCGGGGAGTATAATAAAGTATACTAAGGCTCCATAAGCAATTAGCCTAGGCACCAAGAGAATCGATTACCTGATTCACCGAAACTCTCACGTATACAATCTTGGAAATATTCCACACAGTCTAAAATGTATAAAATATAGCCTAAAGCTTCAATAAAATTTTAATTACACTCGGAAAAACCAAAATCATGCATTAAGTACTAGGACCAAACGACTAGGCTACATGGCCTAGCGTAGGCCAGAATGGCGAATACTTCGCCAAATAATACTGAGCACGAAAGGAAATCCTATGTAAAGCTAAATAGCTAAAATTTATTAAGCAAAACAACCAGGAATGTCACTCTGACTAACTAATTTATACCTAGCGAGTGACAGTGTCCAGGACACCTCTGGTAGGCTACGGCTCTTGTATCAAAGATTAATCCTATTAATCACTCAAAATTTTACCAAGAGCCTACATTTATACATAACAGACACTATACTCAACTTATCCGAGGTCAACGAAGACGAAGAAGCCATGAAAAGCTGAATAAATCCAAGATTTGCGAGAAAAACAGGAAAAAACACCGAGTTGTTAAGCTACGCAAAAAGGAATACAGATGGCGCCAGGATTGGCGCCAGGCACGCATACGAATCGGGGGATAGGGAAGCCTTGGGAGCGGCTCCCCTTTTTCTTTCCCGAATTCGTATCTCGTCAATCTCCCTCCTACGAGACGAATCTCTGTTCAGGTCGTAGATTGCCATGTGACGTGTCTAGAATACGTCCTCTGATATGTCGCGATATCCCTTTCACGAGGGATACTCGCTCCAGGAGTTAGAATTCTGGTACCTTAAGGTAAATTCTCTGGGAATATCGCCGTAGTTGTAATATACCCTAGGAAGCTACCCTATAGGAACTTCCATCAGGACGACATGGCTTGAGCCCAAAAATATATATATAATGTATGTATATAAATTATATAAATATGTATACATAAATATATATATATATAATGTATATATGTGTATATATATGTATATATATATATATATATATATATATATATATATATATATATAAAAATATATATGTATATATATACATAAATATATATATATATATATATGTGTGTGTGTGTGTATATGTATATATATACATAAATATATATATGTATATATACAGTATATATATATATATATATATATATATATATATATATATATATGCATGTATATATATATATATATATATATATATATACATAAATATATATATATATATATATATATATATATATATATATATATATATATATAACGTATGTATATATATAAATATATATGTATATAAATATATATATATATATATATATATATATATATATATATGTGTGTGTGTGTAACATATATATATATATATGTATATATATGCATATATAAATATATATATATATATATATATATATATATATGTATATATATATATATATATATATATATATATATATATATATATATATATATATAATCTATGTATGCATATATATATATGTGTGTATATATATATATATATATATATATACAATATATATATAAATATATATACACAGTATATATATAAAATATGTATATATATATATATATATATATATATATATATATATATATATATATATATATATATATATATATATATATATGTATATATATATAACCTACTTCAGAGACAATATATACAAGTACCAATTTGAATATTCTTCAAACACGTGTATCGCATTATAACAGCGGCCTGATTACTGGAGGAGGCATTGATTGATGTCATACAAATGTTCATGTTAATGTGTAAGAATTTCTCTGACATATTTCAGCACACTTAATTCAATGTGTAAATTATGGCCAGATGTCAAAAGTGATATATTATAACAGGGGTTCCCAAAGTGGGGCACATTTATCCCCAGTGGTACATTTTAAAGGTTAAACGAGTCTGGTTTCAGGGGAAGCCCCTACCCCCCTTTTGTGTCCAAACACAGCAGTAGCCTTCCAAGTAAACAGCTTAAACTTGTGGTCCCGGACTGGGATCGATTTGCTGCCAAGCGATTGCTAGGCGAGCACGTTTACTGCTGTACTAGCCATGATCTTCCATTGTATCTAAGACTGGTTTCAATGGAAGCCCCTACCCCCCTTTTGTGTCCAAACACAGCAGTAGCCTTCCAAGTAAACAGCTTAAACTTGTGGTCCCGGACTGGGATCGATTTGCTGCCAAGCGATTGCTAGGCGAGCACGTTTACTGCTGTACTAGCCATGATCTTCCATTGTATCTAAGACTGGTTTCAATGGAAGCCCCTACCCCCCTTTTGTGTCCAAACACAGCAGTAGCCTTCCAAGTAAACAGCTTAAACTTGTGGTCCCGGACTGGGATCGATTTGCTGCCAAGCGATTGCTAGGCGAGCACGTTTACTGCTGTACTAGCCATGATCTTCCATTGTATCTAAGACTGGTTTCAATGGAAGCCCATACCCGCCTTTTGTGTCCAAACACAGCAGTAGCCTTCCAAGTAAACAGCTTAAACTTGTGGTCCCGGACTGGGATCGATTTGCTGCCAAGCGATTGCTAGGCGAGCACGTTTACTGCTGTACTAGCCATGATCTTCCATTGTATCTAAGACTGGTTTCAATGGAAGCCCCTACCCCCCTTTTGTGTCCAAACACAGCAGTAGCCTTCCAAGTAAACAGCTTAAACTTGTGGTCCCGGACTGGGATCGATTTGCTGCCAAGCGATTGCTAGGCGAGCACGTTTACTGCTGTACTAGCCATGATCTTCCATTGTATCTAAGACTGGTTTCAATGGAAGCCCCTACCCCCCTTTTGTGTCCAAACACAGCAGTAGCCTTCCAAGTAAACAGCTTAAACTTGTGGTCCCGGACTGGGATCGATTTGCTGCCAAGCGATTGCTAGGCGAGCACGTTTACTGCTGTACTAGCCATGATCTTCCATTGTATCTAAGACTGGTTTCAATGGAAGCCCATACCCGCCTTTTGTGTCCAAACACAGCAGTGGCCTTCCTAGTAAACAGCTTAAACTCATGGTCCCGGGCTGGGATCGATTTGCTGCCAAACGATTGCTAGGCGAGCACGTTTACCGCTCTACTAGCCACGATCTTCTATTGTATCTAAGAGAATAGACAGTATACAAGAGTTAATCTGCATTGAGATTGAATAATAGAATATCACTCTATTAATTTCATTGTTTCTCTATTTTTCATCCTTAATTTCAGGGATACACTCAGGCATACAATTCTATCTTATTTCTCTTCCTCTTGTTTTTTCAAGTTTTTTTTTATAGTTTATTTAGGAAATATTTATTTCAATGTTGTTACTGTTCTTGAAATACTATATTTTAATTGTTCATTGCTTCTCTTGAAGTTCCCTTATTTCCTTTCGTCACTAGACTATTTTCTCTGTTGGAGCCCCTGGGCTTATAGCATCCAGCTTTTCCAACTAGGGTTGTAGCTGAGCAAGTAATAATAATAATAATAATAATAATAATAATAATGATGATGATGATGATGATATTATTATTATTATTATTATTATTATTATTATTATTATTATTATCAATGTTGTTGTTGTTGTTGTTGTTAATAAACAGGAATCTGTAAAAATTCCGCTACAGAAGAACAAAAAGTTTACAGGACCCTTTTTTATATTGATTCATAACTTACTGGATTTTCATTCGCTGAAATGAATGTAATTCTGATTGATTTTTTTTAGGATAATTATTATCTAATTAAATATTGTTATTAATTTTTTTGGACGAATCGTAATTTAATTTAAGCATCTCTTCCAACTTTATTTTCAAGTATAATTATTAATATTTAACTTAATATGGATATTAAATTTTTTGGTTGAATCTAAATTTCATTTCAGCTTCACTTCTAGACCAGGAAAATATGCAGTATATGGAATGAAACCCTTTTTGATGGTTAATTATAAACACATAATTTTATTCATTTATTCATGAAATAAAATCTTGAGTAATATAGAAAATAGTTTTTAATAATATCTTGGCGAACAATATACAAACAGTCAATTATTTTAAAGTCCTGTTTGATCCAATTAATAGGGTTATTGACAGAATGAATAGTATAGTATACCAAGTGTAATGGTGGAGCCCCAAAATCTTTGGATAGGATTTTTCACTTAGGATACAAGTTTCTTCTTTTATTTCCAACTTGGATATAGTCTTATAGGGATAATTGAATATGAAAAATTAGTTTGATTATATATGTACACATCTGAATATTTATAGGCACCCTATACTATCTTATTTCTCTTCCTCTTGTTTTTATAGTTTATATATGAAATATTTATTTTAATGTTTTTATTGTTCTTAGAATATCTTATATCAATTGTTAATTACTTTTCTTATAGTTTCCTTATTTCCTTTCCTCACTGGGCTACTTTCCCTGTTGGAGCTCTAGGGCTTATAGCATCTCGCTTTTCCAACTAGGGTTGTAGCTTAGTAAGTAATGATAACAACAAGAATAAGAACGAGAACAAGAACAATTTCTTAACACTAGTGAATTTGTAAGAAATAATTTAAAGTGGAATTTCCTTATTAAAGAGCAGAGGAGAATCTTGCAAGAAATATTCACCCGTCTGCAAGTTATGATTGTAGGGACTCCAGTTGCAAAATGAAATCAAGTGTCAATCATAATTAATCCAAAAACAGGCTAAAGGTCATCTGATTCATTTGTCGCTTGCAGGTGCCAAAAGCACTTGTCTCTTATATGTGCCACAAGCACTTGTCTCTTATAAGTGCCAAAAGCACTTGTCTTTTATAAGTGCCACAAGCACTTGTCTCTTATAAGTGCCAAAAGCACTTGTCTTTTATAATTGCCACAAGCACTTGTCTCTTATCAGTGCCAAAAGCACTTGTCTTTTATAAGTGCCAAAAGCACTTGTCTCTTATATGCGCCACAATCACTTGTCTCTTATAAGTGCCAAAAGCACTTGTCTTTTATAGGTGCCACAAGAACTTGTCTCTTATAAGTGCCAGAAGCAATTGTCTTTTATAAGTGCCACAAGGACTTGTCTCTTATAAGTGTCACAAGCATTTGTCTCTTATAAGTGCCAAAAGCACTTGTCTTTTATAAGTGCCACAAGCACTTGTCTCTTATAAGTGCCAAAAGCACTTGTCTTTTATAAGTGCCACAAGCACTTGTCTCTTATAAGAGCCAAAAGCACTTGTCTTTTGTAAGTGCCACAAGCACTTGTCTCTTATAAGTGCCACAAGCACTTGTCTCTTATAAGTGCCACAAGGACTTGTCTCTTATAAGTGCCACAAGGACTTGTCTCTTATAAGTGTCAAAAGCATTTGTCTCTTATAGGTGCCAAAAGCACTTGTCTCTTATAAGTGCCACAAGGACTTGTCTCTTATAAGTGCCACAAGGACTTGTCTCTTATAAGTGCCAAAAGCATTTGTCTCTTATGGGTGCCAAAAGCACTTGTCTTTTATAAGTACCACAAGGACTTGTCTCTTATAAGTGCCAAAAGCACTTGTCTTTTACAAGTGCCACAAGCACTTGTCTCTTATAAGTGTCACAAGCAAGTGTCTCTTATAAGTGCCAAAAGCAATTGTCTTTTATAAGTGCCACAATGACTTGTCTTTTATAAGTGTAACAAGCACTTGTCTCTTATAAGTGCCAAAACCACTTGTCTTTTATAAGTGCCACAAGCACTTGTCTCTTAAGTGTCACAAGCACTTAATTCTTATAAGTGTCACAAGCACTTCTCTCTTATAAGTGCCAAAAGCACTTGTCTTTTATAAGTGCCAAAAGCACTTGTCTCTTATAAGTGCCAAAAGCAATTGTCTTTTATAAGTGCCACAAGGACTTGTCTCTTATAAGTGTCACAAGCACTTGTCTCTTATAAGTGTCACAAACACTTGTCTCTTATAAGTGCCAAAAGCACTTGTCTTTTATAAGTGCCACAAGAACTTGTCTCTTATAAGTGTCACAAGCATTTGTCTCTTATAAGTGCCACAAGAACTTGTCTCTTATAAGTGTCACAAGTACTTGTCTCTTATAAGTGTCACAAGCACTTGTCTCTTATAAGTGCCAAAAGCAATTGTCTTTTATAAGTGCCACAAGCACTTGTCTCTTATAAGTGTCACAAACACTTGTCTCTTATAAGTGCCACAAGCATTTGTCTCTTATAAGTGCCAAAAGCACTTGTCTTTTATAAGTGCCACAAGCACTTGTCTCTTATAAGAGCCAAAAGCACTTGTCTTTTGTAAGTGCCACAAGCACTTGTCTCTTATAAGAGCCAAAAGCACTTGTCTTTTGTAAGTGCCACAAGCACTTGTCTCTTATAAGTGCCAAAAGCACTTGTCTTTTATAAGTGCCACAAGCACTTGTCTCTTATAAGAGCCAAAAGCACTTGTCTTTTGTAAGTGCCACAAGCACTTGTCTCTTATAAGTGCCACAAGCACTTGTCTCTTATAAGTGCCACAAGGACTTGTCTCTTATAAGTGCCACAAGGACTTGTCTCTTATAAGTGTCAAAAGCATTTGTCTCTTATAGGTGCCAAAAGCACTTGTCTCTTATAAGTGCCACAAGGACTTGTCTCTTATAAGTGCCACAAGGACTTGTCTCTTATAAGTGCCAAAAGCATTTGTCTCTTATGGGTGCCAAAAGCACTTGTCTTTTATAAGTACCACAAGGACTTGTCTCTTATAAGTGCCAAAAGCACTTGTCTTTTACAAGTGCCACAAGCACTTGTCTCTTATAAGTGTCACAAGCAAGTGTCTCTTATAAGTGCCAAAAGCAATTGTCTTTTATAAGTGCCACAATGACTTGTCTTTTATAAGTGTAACAAGCACTTGTCTCTTATAAGTGCCAAAACCACTTGTCTTTTATAAGTGCCACAAGCACTTGTCTCTTAAGTGTCACAAGCACTTAATTCTTATAAGTGTCACAAGCACTTCTCTCTTATAAGTGCCAAAAGCACTTGTCTTTTATAAGTGCCAAAAGCACTTGTCTCTTATAAGTGCCAAAAGCAATTGTCTTTTATAAGTGCCACAAGGACTTGTCTCTTATAAGTGTCACAAGCACTTGTCTCTTATAAGTGTCACAAACACTTGTCTCTTATAAGTGCCAAAAGCACTTGTCTTTTATAAGTGCCACAAGAACTTGTCTCTTATAAGTGTCACAAGCATTTGTCTCTTATAAGTGCCACAAGAACTTGTCTCTTATAAGTGTCACAAGTACTTGTCTCTTATAAGTGTCACAAGCACTTGTCTCTTATAAGTGCCAAAAGCAATTGTCTTTTATAAGTGCCACAAGCACTTGTCTCTTATAAGTGTCACAAACACTTGTCTCTTATAAGTTCCACAAGGAATTGTGTCTTAAAAGTACCACAAGGACTTGTCTCCTATAAGTGCCACAAGCACTTGTCTTTTATAAGTGCCACAAGCATTTGTCTCTTATAAGCGTCAAAAGCACTTGTCTCTTATAAGCGCCACAAGGACTTGTCTCTTATAAGTGCCACAAGCACTTGTCTCTTATAAGTGCCACAAGCAATTGTCTCTTATAAGTGCCACAAGCAATTGTCTCTTATAAGTGCCACAAGCACTTGTCTCTTATAAGTGCCAAAAACACTTGTCTCTTATAAGCGCCACAAGCACTTGTCTCTTATAAGTGCCATAAGCACTTGTCTCTTATAAGTGTCACAAGCACTTGTCTATTATAAGTGCCAAAAGCACTTGTCTCTTATAAGTGCCAAAAGAACTTGTCTCTTATAAGTGCCACAAGCACTTGTCTCTTATAAGTGCCACAAGCAATTGTCTCTTATAAGGGCCAAAATCACTTGTCTCTTATAAGGGCCAAAAGCACTTGTCTCTTATAAGTGTCACAAACACTTGTCTCTTATAAGTGCCACAAGGACTTGTCTCTTATAAGTGCTACAAGGACTTGTCTCTTATAAGTGTCACAAGCATTTGTCTCTTATAGGTGCCAAAAGCACTTGTCTTTTATAAGTACCACAAGGACTTCTCTCTTATAAGTGCCAAAAGCACTTGTATTTTACAAGTGCCACAAGCACTTGTCTCTTATAAGTGTCACAAGCATTTGTCTCTTATAAGTGTCAAAAGCACTTGTCTCTTATAAGTGTCACAAGCACTTGTCTCTTATAAGTGCCAAAAGCACTTGTCTTTTATAAGTGCCACAAGAACTTGTCTCTTATAAGTGTCACAAGCACTTGTCTCTTATAAGTGTCACAAGCACTTGTCTCTTATAAGTGCCACAAGAACTTGTCTCTTATAAGTGTCACAAACACTTGTCTCTTATAAGTGTCACAAGCACTTGTCTCTTATAAGTGCCAAAAGGACTTGTCTTTTATAAGTGCCACAAGCACTTGTCTCTTATAAGTGCCAAAAGCAATTGTCTTTTATAAGTGCCACAAGGACTTGTCTCTTATAAGTGTCACAAGCATTTGTCTCTTATAAGTGTCACAAGCACCTGTCTCTTATAAGTGTCACAAGCACTTCTCTCTTATAAGTGCCAAAAGCACTTGTCTTTTATAAGTGCCACAAGAACTTGTCTCTTATAAGTGTCACAAGCACTTGTCTCTTATAAGGGCCAAAATCACTTGTCTCTTATAAGTGCCACAATCACTTGTCTATTATAAGGGCCAAAAGCACTTGTCTCTTATAAGTGCCACAATCACTTGTCTCTTATAAGTGCCACAATCACTTGTCTCTTATAAGGGCCACAAGCACTTGTCTCTTATGAGTGCTACAAGGACTTGTCTCTTATAAGTGTCACAAGCACTTGTCTCTTATAGGTGCCAAAAGCACTTGTCTTTTATAAGTACCACTAGGACTTGTCTCTTATAAGTGCCAAAAGCACTTTTCTTTTATAAGTGTCACAATCACTTGTCTCTTATAAGTGCCAAAATCACTTGTCTCTTATAAGTGCCACAATCACTTGTCCCTTATAAGGGCCACAAGCACTTGTCTCTTATAAGTGCTACAAGGACTTGTCTCTTATAAGTGTCACAAGCACTTGTCTCTTATAGGTGCCAAAAGCACTTGTCTTTTATAAGTACCACTAGGACTTGTCTCTTATAAGTGCCAAAAGCACTTGTCTTTTACAAGTGCCACAAGCACTTGTCTCTTATAAGTGTCACAAGCACTTGTCTCTTATAAGTGTCACAAGCACTTTTCTTTTATAAGTGCCACAAGAACTTGTCTCTTATAAGTGTCACAAGCACTTGTCTCTTATAAGTGTCACAAGCACTTGTCTCTTATAAGTGCCGCAAGAACTTGTCTCTTATAAGTGTCACAAACACTTGTCTCTTATAAGTGTCACAAGAACTTGTCTCTTATAAGTGCCAAAAGGACTTGTCTTTTATAAGTGCCAAAAACAATTGTCTTTTATAAGTGCCACAAGGACTTGTCTCTTATAAGTGTCATAAGCAATTGTCTCTTATAAGTGTCACAAGCACTTGTCTCTTATAATTGTCACAAGCACTTGTCTCTTATAAGTGCCACAAGAACTTGTCTCTTATAAGTGTCACAAGCACTTGTCTCTTATAAGTGTCACAAGCACTTGTCTCTTATAAGTGCCACAAGAACTTGTCTCTTATAAGTGTCACAAGCACTTGTCTTTTATAAGTGTCACAAGCACTTGTCTCTTATAAGTGCCAAAAACACTTTTCTTTTATAAGTGCCACAAGAACTTGTCTCTTATAAGTGTCACAAGCACTTGTCTTTTATAAGTGTCACAAGCACTTGTCTCTTATAAGTGCCACAAGCACTTGTCTCTTATAAGTGCCAAAAGCAATTGTCTCTTATAAGTGCCACAAGCACTTGTCTCTTATAAGTGTCACAAACACTTGTCTCTTATAAGTGCCACAACCATTTGTCTCTTATAAGTGCCACAAGGACTTGTCTCTTATAAGTGCCACAAGGACTTGTCTCTTATAAGTGCCACAACCATTTGTCTCTTATAAGTGCCACAAGGACTTGTCTCTTATAAGTGCCACAAGCACTTGTCTTTTATAAGTGCCAAAAGCAATTGTCTCTTATAAGTGCCACAAGCACTTGTCTCTTATAAGTGCCACAAGCACTTGTCTCTTATAAGTGCCACAAGCACTTGTCTCTTATAAGTGCCACAAGCACTTGTCTCTCGTAAGTGCCACAAGCACTTGTCTCTGATAAGTGCCACAAGCACTTGTCTCTTATAAGTGCCACAAGCACTTGTCTCTCGTAAGTGCCACAAGCACTTGTCTCTTATAAGTGCCAGAAGCAATTGTCTCTTATAAGTGCCAGAAGCCATTTTCTCTCATAAGTGCCAAAAGCAATTGTCTCTTATAAGTGCCAAAAGCAATTGTTTCTTATCTCTTATAAGAGTCACAACCACTTGTCTCTTAAAGTACCAAAAGCACTTGTCTCTCGGAAGTGCCACAAGCACTTTTCTCTTATAAGTGCCACAAACACTTGTCTCTTATAAGTGCCAAAAGCAATTGTCTTTTATAAGTGCCAAAAGCAATTGTCTCTTATAAGTGTCACAAGCACTTGTCTCTTATAAGTGCCACAAGAACTTGTCTCTTATAAGTGTCACAAACACTTGTCTCTTATAAGTGTCACAAGCACTTGTCTCATAAGTGCCAAAAGGACTTGTCTTTTATAAGTGCCACAAGCACTTGTCTCTTATAAGTGCCAAAAGCAATTGTCTTTTATAAGTGCCACAAGGACTTGTCTCTTATAAGTGTCACAAGCATTTGTCTCTTATAAGTGTCACAAGCACCTGTCTCTTATAAGTGTCACAAGCACTTCTCTCTTATAAGTGCCAAAAGCACTTGTCTTTTATAAGTGCCACAAGAACTTGTCTCTTATAAGTGTCACAAGCACTTGTCTCTTATAAGGGCCAAAATCACTTGTCTCTTATAAGTGCCACAATCACTTGTCTATTATAAGGGCCAAAAGCACTTGTCTCTTATAAGTGCCACAATCACTTGTCTCTTATAAGTGCCACAATCACTTGTCTCTTATAAGGGCCACAAGCACTTGTCTCTTATAAGTGCTACAAGGACTTGTCTCTTATAAGTGTCACAAGCACTTGTCTCTTATAGGTGCCAAAAGCACTTGTCTTTTATAAGTACCACTAGGACTTGTCTCTTATAAGTGCCAAAAGCACTTTTCTTTTATAAGTGTCACAATCACTTGTCTCTTATAAGTGCCAAAATCACTTGTCTCTTATAAGTGCCAAAATCACTTGTCCCTTATAAGGGCCACAAGCACTTGTCTCTTATAAGTGCTACAAGGACTTGTCTCTTATAAGTGTCACAAGCACTTGTCTCTTATAGGTGCCAAAAGCACTTGTCTTTTATAAGTACCACTAGGACTTGTCTCTTATAAGTGCCGAAAGCACTTGTCTTTTACAAGTGCCACAAGCACTTGTCTCTTATAAGTGTCACAAGCACTTGTCTCTTATAAGTGTCACAAGCACTTTTCTTTTATAAGTGCCACAAGAACTTGTCTCTTATAAGTGTCACAAGCACTTGTCTCTTATAAGTGTCACAAGCACTTGTCTCTTATAAGTGCCGCAAGAACTTGTCTCTTATAAGTGTCACAAACACTTGTCTCTTATAAGTGTCACAAGAACTTGTCTCTTATAAGTGCCAAAAGGACTTGTCTTTTATAAGTGCCAAAAACAATTGTCTTTTATAAGTGCCACAAGGACTTGTCTCTTATAAGTGTCATAAGCAATTGTCTCTTATAAGTGCCACAAGAACTTGTCTCTTATAAGTGTCACAAGCACTTGTCTCTTATAAGTGTCACAAGCACTTGTCTCTTATAAGTGCCACAAGAACTTGTCTCTTATAAGTGTCACAAGCACTTGTCTTTTATAAGTGTCACAAGCACTTGTCTCTTATAAGTGCCAAAAACACTTTTCTTTTATAAGTGCCAAAAGAACTTGTCTCTTATAAGTGTCACAAGCACTTGTCTTTTATAAGTGTCACAAGCACTTGTCTCTTATAAGTGCCACAAGCACTTGTCTCTTATAAGTGCCAAAAGCAATTGTCTCTTATAAGTGCAACAAGCACTTGTCTCTTATAAGTGTCACAAACACTTGTCTCTTATAAGTGCCACAACCATTTGTCTCTTATAAGTGCCACAAGGACTTGTCTCTTATAAGTGCCACAAGGACTTGTCTCTTATAAGTGCCACAACCATTTGTCTCTTAAAAATATCACAAAAAATTATCTCTCATAAGTGCCACAAAAACTTGTCTCTTATAAGTGCCAGAAGAAATTGTCTCTTATAAGTGCCAGAATTAATTTTCTCTTATAAGTGCCAAAAGCTCTTGTTTCTTATAAGTGCCACAAGCACTTTTATCTTATAAGTGCCAAAAGCACTTGTTTCTTATAAGTGCCAGAAGCAATTGTCTCTTTTAAGTGCCATGAGCACTTGTCTCTTATAATTGCCACAAGCACTTGTCTCTTATAAATGCCAGAAGCAATTATCTCTTATAAGTGCCACAAGCACTTGTTTCTTATAAGTGCCAGAAGCAATTGTCTCTTATGAGTGCCAAAAGCAATTGTCTTTTATAAGTGCCAGAAGCAATTTTCTCTTATAAGTGCCACAAGCACTTGTCTCTCATAAGTGCCAAAAGCACTTGTCTCTCATCAGTGCCAAAAGCACTTGTCTCTCATCAGTGCCAAAAGCACTTGTCTATTATAAGTGCCAGAAGCAATTGTCTCTTATAAGTGCCAGAAGCACTTGTCTCTTATAAGTGCCAGAAGCACTTGTCTCTTATAAGTGCCAGAAGCACTTGTCTCTTATAAGTACCAGAAGCACTTGTCTCTTATATGTGCCAGAAGCAATTGTCTCTTATAAGTGCCACAAGCAGTTGTCTCTTATAAGTGCCACAAGCACTTGTCTCTTATTAGTGCCAGAAGCACTTGTCTCTTATAAGTGCCAAAAGCAATTGTCTCTTATAAGTTCCATAAACAATTGTCTCTTATAAGTGCCATAAGCAATTGTCTCTTATAAGTGCCACAAGCACTTGTCTGTTATAAGTGCCAAAAGCACTTGTCTCTTATAAGTGCCAAAAGCAATTGTCTCTTATTAGTGCCAAAAGCACTTGTCTCTTATAAGTGCCAAAAGCAATTGTCTCTTATTAGTGCCAGAAGCAATTGCCTCTTATAAGTGCCAGAAGCAATTGTCTGTTATAAGTGCCAAAAGCCATTGTCTCTTATAAGTGCCGAAAGCAATTGTCTCTTTTGAGTGCCACAAGCACTTGTCTCTTATAAGTGTCACAAAAACTTGTCTCTTATAAGTGCCACAAGCACTTGTCTCTTATAAGTGCCACAAGCACTTGTCTCTTATAAGTGCCAAAAGCACTTGTCTCTTATAAGTGCCAAAAGCACTTGTCTCTTATAAGTGCCACAAGCAATTGTCTCTTATAAGTGCCAGAAGCACTTGTCTCTTATAGGTGTCAGAAGCACTTGTCTCTTATAGGTGTCAGAAGCACTTGTCTCTTATAAGTGCCACAAGCACTTGTCTCTTATAAGTGCCACAAGCACTTGTCTCTTATAAGTGCCACAAGCACTTTTCTCATAAGTGCCAAAAGTACTTGTCTGTTATAAGTGCCACAAGCACTTGTCGCATAAGTGCCAGAAGCACTTGTCTCTTATAAGTGCCACAAGCATTTGTGTTTCATAAGCACCAGAAGCACTTTTCTCTCATAAGTGCCACAAGCACTTGTCTTTTATGAGTGCCAGAAGCACTTGTCTCTTATAAGTGTCACAAGCACTTGTCTTTTATGAGTGCCACAAACACTTGTCTCTTATAAGTGTCACAAGCATTTGTCTTCTTATAAGTACCAGAAGCAATTGTCTTATTCTTATAAGTGTCACAAGCACTTGTCTCTCATAAGTACCACAAGCCTTTGTCCCTTATAAGTGCCAGAAGCAATTGTCTCTTATAAGTGTCAAAAGCACTTGTCTCTTATAAGTGTCGCAAGCACTTGTCTCTTATAAGTGCCAAAAGCACTTGTCTTTTATAAGTGCCACAAGAACTTGTCTCTTATAAGTGTCACAAGCACTTGTCTCTTATAAGTGTCACAAGCACTTGTCTCTTATAAGTGCCACAAGAACTTGTCTCTTATAAGTGTCACAAACACTTGTCTCTTATAAGTGTCACAAGCACTTGTCTCTTATAAGTGCCAAAAGGACTTGTCTTTTATAAGTGCCACAAGCACTTGTCTCTTATAAGTGCCAAAAGCAATTGTCTTTTATAAGTGCCACAAGGACTTGTCTCTTATAAGTGTCACAAGCATTTGTCTCTTATAAGTGTCACAAGCACCTGTCTTTTATAAGTGTCACAAGCACTTCTCTCTTATAAGTGCCAAAAGCACTTGTCTTTTATAAGTGCCACAAGAACTTGTCTCTTATAAGTGTCACAAGCACTTGTCTCTTATAAGTGTCACAAGCACTTGTCTCTTATAAGGGCCAAAATCACTTGTCTCTTATAAGTGCCACAATCACTTGTCTATTATAAGGGCCAAAAGCACTTGTCTCTTATAAGTGTCACAAACACTTTTCTCTTATAAGGGCCACAAGCACTTGTCTCTTGTAAGTGCTACAAGGACTTGTCTCTTATAAGTGTCACAAGCACTTGTCTCTTATAGGTGCCAAAAGCACTTGTCTTTTATAAGTATCACAAGGACTTGTCTCTTATAAGTGCCAAAAGCACTTGTCTTTTACAAGTGCCACAAGCACTTGTCTCTTATAAGTGTCACAAGCACTTGTCTCTTAAAAGTGTCACAAGCACTTGTCTCTTATAAGTGCCACAAGAACTTGTCTCTTATAAGTGTCACAAACACTTGTCTCTTATAAGTGTCACAAGAACTTGTCTCTTATAAGTGCCAAAAGGACTTGTCTTTTATAATTGCCAAAAACAATTGTCTTTTATAAGTGCCACAAGGGCTTGTCTCTTATAAGTGTCACAAGCACTTGTCTCTTATAAGTGTCACAAGAACTTGTCTCTTATAAGTGCCACAAGAACTTGTCTCTTATAAGTGTCACAAGCACTTGTCTCTTATAAGTGTCACAAGCACTTGTCTCTTATAAGTGCCAAAAACACTTTTCTTTTATAAGTGCCACAAGCACTTGTCTCTTATAAGTGTCACAAACACTTGTCTCTTATAAGTGCCACAAGGACTTGTGTCTTAAAAGTACCACAAGGACTTGTCTCTTATAAGTGCCAAAAGCACTTGTCTTTTATAAGTGCCACAAGCATTTGTCTCTTATAAGTGCCACAAGGACTTGTCTCTTATAAGTGCCACAAGGACTTGTCTCTTATAAGTGCCACAAGGACTTGTCTCTTATAAGTGCCACAAGCACTTGTCTCTTATAAGTGCCAAAAGCAATTGTCTCTTATAAGTGCCACAAGCACTTGTCTCTTATAAGTGCCACAAGCACTTGTCTCTTGTAAGTGCCACAAGCACTTGTCTCTCGTAAGTGCCACAAGCACTTGTCTCTGATAAGTGTCACAAGCACTTGTCTCTTATAAGTGCCACAAGCACTTGTCTCTCGTAAGTGCCACAAGCACTTGTCTCTTATAAGTGCCAGAAGCAATTGTCTCTTATAAGTGCCAGAAGCCATTTTCTCTTATAAATGCCAAAAGCAATTGTTTCTTATCTCTTATAAGAGTCAAAACCACTTGTCTCTTAAAGTTCCAAAAGCACTTGTTTCTTATAAGTGCCAAAAGCAATTGTCTTTTATAAGTGCCAAAAGCAATTGTCTTTTATAAGTGCCAAAAGCAATTGTCTCTTATAAGTGCCACAAGCACTTGTCTCTTATAAGTGCCAAAAGCAATTGTCTCTTATAACTGCCATAAGCACTTGGCTCTTATAAGTGCCAAAAGCAATTGTCTCTTATAAGTGCCAAAAGCAATTGTCTCTTATAAGTGCCAGAAGCAATTGTCTCTTATAAGTGCCAGAAGCAAGTGTCTCTTATAAGTGAGAAAAACACTTGTCTCTTATAAGTGCCACAAGCAATTGTCTCTTATAAGTGCCAGAAGCAAGTGTCTCTTATAAGTGAGAAAAGCACTTGTCTCTTATAAGTGCCACAAGCAATTGTCACTTATCTCTTATAAGTGCCACAAGCAATTGTCACTTATCTCTTATAAGTGCCACAAGCACTTGTCTCTTAAAAATATCACAAAAAATTCTCTCTCATAAGTGCCACAAAAACTTGTCTCTTATAAGTGCCAGAAGAAATTGTCTCTTATAAGTGCCAGAATTAATTTTCTCTTATAAGTGCCACAAGCACTTTTATCTTATAAGTGCCAAAAGCACTTGTTTCTTATAAGTGCCAGAAGCAATTGTCTCTTAAGTGCCATGAGCACTTGTCTCTTATAATTGCCACAAGCACTTGTCTCTTATAAGTGCCAGAAGCAATTGTCTCTTATAAGTGCCACAAGCACTTGTTTCTTATAAGTGCCAGAAGCAATTGTCTCTTATATAAGTGCCAAAAGCAATTGTCTTTTATAAGTGCCAGAAGCAATTTTCTCTTATAAGTGCCACAAGCACTTGTCTCTCATAAGTGCCAAAAGCACTTGTCTCTCATCAGTGCCAAAAGCACTTGTCTCTCATCAGTGCCAGAAGCACTTGTCTCTTATAAGTGCCAGAAGCACTTGTCTCTTATAAGTACCAGAAGCACTTGTCTCTTATATGTGCCAGAAGCAATTGTCTCTTATAAGTGCCACAAGCACTTGTCTCTTATAAGTGCCACAAGCACTTGTCTCTTATTAATGCCAGAAGCACTTGTCTCTTATAAGTGCCAAAAGCAATTGTCTCTTATAAGTTCCATAAACAATTGTCTCTTATAAGTGCCATAAGCAATTGTCTCTTATAAGTGCCACAAGCACTTGTCTGTTATAAGTGCCAAAAGCACTTGTCTCTTATAAGTGCCAGAAGCAATTGCCTCTTATAAGTGCCAGAAGCAATTGTCTGTTATAAGTGCCAAAAGCCATTGTCTCTTATAAGTGCCGAAAGCAATTGTCTCTTTTAAGTGCCACAAGCACTTGTCTCTTATAAGTGTCACAAAAACTTGTCTCTTATAAGTGCCACAAGCACTTGTCTCTTATAACTGCCACAAGCACTTGTCTCTTATAGGTGTCAGAAGCACTTGTCTCTTATAGGTGTCAGAAGCACTTGTCTCTTATAAGTGCCACAAGCACTTGTCTCTTATAAGTGCCAGAAGCACTTGTCGCATAAGTGCCAGAAGCACTTGTCTCTTATAAGTGCCACAAGCATTTGTGTTTCATAAGCACCAGAAGCACTTTTCTCTCATAAGTGCCACAAGCACTTGTCTTTTATGAGTGCCAGAAGCACTTGTCTCTTATAAGTGTCACAAGCACTTGTCTTTTATGAGTGCCATAAACACTTGTCTTTTATAAGTGTCACAAGCACTTGTCTTCTTATAAGTACCATAAGCAATTGTCTTATTCTTATAAGTGTCACAAGCACTTGTCTTTCATAAGTACCACAAGCCTTTGTCCCTTATAAGTGCCAGAAGCAATTGTCCCTTATAAGTGTCAGAAGCACTTGTCACTTATAAGTGCCAGAAGCAATTGTCTATTATAAGTGCCAGAAGCAATTGTCTATTATAAGTGCCACAAGCACTTGTCTCTTATAAGTGCCACAAGCACTTGTCTCTTATAAGTGCCAGAAGCAATTGTCTCTTATAAGTGCCAGAAGCAATTGTCTCTCATAAGTGCCACAAGCAATTGTCTCTCATAAGTGCCAGAAGCACTTGTCTCTCATAATTGCCACAAGCAATTGTCTCATAAGTGCCAGAAGCAATTGTCTCTCATAAGTGCCAAAAGCACTTGTCTCTCATAAGTGCCAAAAGAATTGTCTCTCATATGTGCCAAAAGCAATAACCTCAAGCAATTGTCTCTCATATGTTCCAAAAGCAATTGTCTCTCATAAGTGCCAGAAGCAATTGTCTCTCATAAGTGCCAAAAGCAATTGTCTCTCATAAGTGCCAGAAGCACTTGTCTCTTATAAGTGCCACAAGCAATTGTCTCTTATAAGTGCCAGAAGCAATTGTCTCTCATATATGCCAAAAGCACTTGTCTCTCATAAGTGCCAGAAGCAATTGTCTCTCATAAGTGCCACAAGCAATTGTCTTTCATAAGTGCCAGAAGCACTTGTCTCTCATAAGTGCCACATGCAATTGTCTCTCATAAGTGCCAGAAGCACTTGTCTCTCATAAGTGCCAAAAACAATTGTCTCTCATAAGTGCCACAAGCAATTTTCTCTCATTTATGCCTAAAACACATGTCTCTCATAAGTGCCAGAAGCAATTGTGTCTCATAAGTGCCACAAGCAATTGTCTCTCATAAGTGCCAGAAGCACTTGTCTCTCATAAGTGCCAGAAGCAATTATATCTCATAAGTGCCAGATGCACTTGTCTCTCATAAGTGCCACAAGCACTTGTCTCTCATAAGTGCCACAAGCACTTGTCACTCATAAGTGCCAAAAGCACTTGTCTCTCATAAGTGCCAAAAGCAATTATCTCATAAGTGCCAAAAGCAATCGTCTGTCATATGTGCCAAAAGCAATTATCTCAAGCAATTGTCTCTCATATGTGCCAAAAGCAATTATCTCTCATATGTGCCAAAAACAATTATCTCTCATAAGTGCCAAAAGCAATTGTCTCTCATATGTGCCAAAAGCAAATGTCTCTCATAAGTGCCAGAAGCACTTGTCTCCCATAAGTGCCACAAGCATTTGTCTCTCATAAGTGCCACAAGCACTTGTCTCATGTAAGTGCCACAAGCAATTGTCTCTTATAAGTGCCAAAAGCATTTGTCTCATATAAGTGCCACAAGCAATTGTCTCTCATAAGTGCCAGAAGCAATTGTCTCTCATAAGTGCCAAAAGCACTTGTCTCTCTTAAGTGCCAAAAGCACTTGTCTCTCTTAAGTGCCAAAAGCACTTGTCTCTCATAAGTGCCAGAAGCGATTATCTCTCATATGTGCTAAAAGAAATTATCTCTCATAAGTGCCACAAGCAATTATCTCTCATAAGTGCCAAAAGCAATTCTCTCTTGTATGTGCTAAAAGCAATTATTTGAAGCAATTGTCTGTCATATATGCCAAAAGCAATTATCTCTCATAAGTGCCCAAAGCAATTGTCTCTCACATGTGCCAAAAGCAATTGTCTCTCATAAGTGCCAGAAGCAATTGTCTCTCATAAGTGCCAAAAGCAATTGTCTCTCATAAGTGCCAGAAGCACTTGTCTCTCATAAGTGCCACAAGCAATTGTCTCTCATATAAGTGCCACAATCACTTGTCTCCCATAAGTGCCAAAAGCATTTTTCTCATATAAGTGCCACAAGCAATTGTCTCTCTTAAGTGCCAGAAGCAATTGTCTCTCATAAGTGCCAAAAGCACTTGTCTCTCTTAAGTGCCAAAAGCACTTGTCTCTCATAATTGCCAGAAGCGATTATCTCTCATATGTGCCAAAAGCAATTATCCTTCATAAGTGCCACAAGCAATTGTCTCTCATAAGTGCCAAAAGCAATTGTCTCTCATATGTGCCACAAGCAATTATCTCAAGCAATTGTCTCTCTTAAGTACCAAAAGCAATTATCTCTCATAAGTGCCAAAAGCAATTGTCTCTCATAAGTGCCAAAAGCAATTGTCTCTCATAAGTGCCAGAAGCAATTGTCTCTCATAAGTGCCAAAAGCAATTGTCTCTCATAAGTGCCAGAAGCACTTGTCACTCATAAGTGCCACAAGAAATTGTCTCTCATAAGTGCCAGAAGCAATTGTCTCTCATAAGTGCCAAAAGCACTTGTCTCTCATAAGTGCCAAAAGCACTTGTCTCTCATAGGTGCCAGAAGCAATTATCTCTCATATATGCCAAAAGCAACTATCTCTCATAAGTGCCACAAGCAATTATCTCTCATAAGTGCCAAAAGCAATTGTCTCTCATATGTGCCAAAAGCAATTATCTCAAGCAATTGTCTCTCATATGTGCCAAAAGCAATTATCTCTCATAAGTGCCAAAAGCAATTGTCTCTCATATGTGCCAAAAGCAATTGTCTCTCATAAGTGCCAGAAGCAATTGTCTCTCATAAGTGCCAAAAGCAATTGTCTTTCATAAGTGCCAGAAGCACTTGTGTCTCATAAGTGCCACAATTAATTGTCTCTCATAAGTGCCAGAAGCAATTGTCTCTCATAAGTGCCAAAAGCACTTGTCTTTCATAAGTGCCAAAAGCACTTGTCTCTCATAAGTGCCAGAAGCAATTATCTCTCATATATGCCAAAAGCAATTATCTCTCATAAGTGCCACAAGCAAATATCTCTCATAAGTGCCACAAGCAATTATCTCTCATAAGTGCCAAAAGCAATTGTCTCTCATATGTGCCAAAAGCAATTATCTCAAGCAATTGTTTCTCATATGTGCCAAAAGCAATTATCTCTCATAAGTGCCAAAAGCAATTT
>NC_090752.1:59351255-59363755 GCF_036898095.1 Palaemon carinicauda | reverse complement strand
CTCCTTTATTCATGTATAAACTATATTCTTGTATAACCCTTTCTTTTATTCTTATATAACCTTGTCCTTTATTCATCCATAAACTATATTCTTGTATAACCCTTTCTTTTATTCTTATATAACCTTCTCCTTTATTCATGTATAAACTATATTCTTGTATAACCCTTTCCTTTATTCTTATATACCCTTGTCCTTTATTCATCTATAAACTATATTCTTGTATAACCCTTCCTTTATTCTTATATAACCTTGTCCTTTATTCATGTATAAACTATATTCTTGTATAACCCTTTCCTTTATTCTTATATAACCTTGTCCTTTATTCATCTATAAACTATATTCTTGTATAACCCTTTCCTTTATTCTTATATAACCTTGTCCTTTATTCATGTATAAACTATTTTCTTGTATAACCCTTTCCTTTATTCTTATATAACCTACTCCTTTATTCATGTATAAACTATATTCTTGTATAACCCTTTCCTTTATTCTTATATAACCTTGTCCTTTATTCATGTATAAACTATATTCTTGTATAACCCTCTCCTTTATTCTTATATAACCTTGTCCTTTATTCATCTATAAACTATATTCTTGTATAACCCTTTCCTTTATTCTTATATAACCTTGTCTTTTATTCATGTATAAACTATATTCTTGTATAACCCTTTCTTTTATTCTTATATAACCTTCTCCTTTATTCATGTATAAACTATATTCTTGTATAACCCTTTCCTTTATTCTTATATAACCTTGTCCTTTATTCATCTATAAACTATATTCTTGTATAACCCTTTCCTTTATTCTTATATAACCTTGTCCTTTATTCATGTATAAACTATATTCTTGTATAACCCTTTCCTTTATTCTTATATAACCTACTCCTTTATTCATGTATAAACTATATTCTTGTATAACCCTTTCCTTTATTCTTATATAACCTTGTCCTTTATTCATGTATAAACTATATTCTTGTATAACCCTTTCTTTTATTCTTAAATAACCTCCTTTATTCATGTATAAACTATATTCTTGTATAACCCTTTCCTTTATTCTTATATAACCTTGTCCTTTATTCATGTATAAACTATATTCTTGTATAACCCTTTCCTTTATTCTTATATAACCTACTCCTTTATTCATGTATAAACTATATTCTTGTATAACCCTTTCCTTTATTCTTATATAACCTTGTCCTTTATTCATCTATAAACTATATTCTTGTATAATCCTTTCTTTTATTCTTATATAACTTTGTCCTTTATTCATCTATAAACTATATTCTTGTATAACCCTCTCCTTTATTCTTATATAACCTTGTCCTTTATTCATGTATTAACTATATTCTTGTATAACCCTTTCCTTTATTCTTATATTACCTTGTCCTTTATTCATCTATAAACTATATTCTTGTATAACCCTTTCTTTTATTCTTATATAACCTACTCCTTTATTCATGTATAAACTATATTCTTGTATAACCCTTTCCTTTATTCTTATATAACCTTGTCCTTTATTCATCTATAAACTATATTCTTGTATAACCCTTTCCTTTATTCTTATATAACCTTGTCCTTTATTCATGTATAAACTATATTCTTGTATAACACTTTCTTTTACTCTTAAATAACCTTCACCTTTATTCATGTATAAACTATATTCTTGTATAACCCTTTCCTTTATTCTTATATAACCTTGTCCTTTATTCATGTATAAACTATATTCTTGTATAATCCTTTCTTTCATTCTTATATAACCTTCTCCTTTATTCATGTATAAACTATATTCTTGTATAACCCTTTCTTTTATTCTTATATAACCTTGTCCTTTATTCATCTATAAACTATATTCTTGTATAATCCTTTCTTTCATTCTTATATAACCTTCTCCTTTATTCATGTATAAACTATATTCTTGTATAACCCTTTCTTTTATTCTTATATAACCTTCTCCTTTATTCATCTATAAACTATATTCTTGTATAACCCTTTCTTTTATTCTTAAATAACCTCCTTTATTCATGTATAAACTATATTCTTGTATAACCCTTTCTTTTATTCTTATATAACCTTGTCCTTTACTCATCTATAAACCATATTCTTTTATATCTCTTTCTTTTACTCTTATATAACCTTCTCCTTTATTCATGTATAAACTATATTCTTGTATAACCCTTTCTTTTATTCTTAAATAACCTTCTCCTTTATTCATCTATAAACTATATTCTTGTATAATCCTTTCTTTTATTCTTATATAACCTTCTCCTTTATTCATGTATAAACTATATTCTTGTATAACCCTTTCTTTTATTCTTATATAACCTTCTCCTTTATTCATGTATAAACTATATTCTTGTATAACCCTTTCTTTTATTCTTATATAACCTTGTCCTTTATTCATCTATAAACTATATTCTTTTATAACCCTTTCTTTTATTCTTATATAACCTTGTCCTTTATTCATCTATAAACTATATTCTTGTATAACCCTTTCCTTTATTCTTATATAACCTTGTCCTTTGTTCATGTATAAATTATATTCTTGTATAACCTTTTCTTTTATTCTTATATAACCTTGTCCTTTGTTCATGTATAAACTATATTCTTGTATAACCCTTTCCTTTATTCTTATATAACCTTGTCCTTTATTCATCTATAAACTATATTCTTGTATAACCCTTTCCTTTATTCTTATATAACCTTGTCCTTTATTCATCTATAAACTATATTCTTGTATAACCCTTTCCTTTATTCTTATATAACCTTGTCCTTTATTCATCTATAAACTATATTCTTGTATAACCCTTTCTTTTATTCTTATATAACTTTGTCCTTTATTCATGTATAAACTATATTCTTGTATAACCCTTTCCTTTATTCTTATATAACCTTGTCCTTTATTCATCTATAAACTATATTCTTGTATAACCCTTTCCTTTATTCTTATATAACCTTGTCCTTTATTCATGTATAAACTATATTCTTGTATAACCCTTTCCTTTATTCTTATATAACCTTGTCCTTTATTCATGTATAAACTATATTCTTGTATAACCTTTTCTTTTATTCTTATATAACCTTGTCCTTTATTCATGTATAAACTATATTTTTGTATAACCCTTTCCTTTATTCTTATATAACCTTGTCCTTTATTCGTGTATAAACTATATTCTTGTATAACCCTTTCCTTTATTCTTATATAACCTTGTCCTTTATCCATCTATAAACTATATTCTTGTATAACCCTTTCTTTTATTCCTATATAACCTTATCCTTTATCCATCTATAAACTATATTCTTGTATAACCCTTTCCTTTATTCTTATATAACTTTGTCCTTTATTCATCTATAAACTATATTCTTGTATAACCCTTTCTTTTATTCTTATATAACCTTGTCCTTTATTCATCTATAAACTATATTCTTGTATAACCTACTATTTTATAGTCTTGTACAACGTCCTATGTTCTTGTATATCCTTTTTTACTCTTGTAAAATATACTATATTCCTGTATAACCTTCTTTATTATTGTATAACCTTCTCCTATATTCTTGTATAACCTTTCCTATATTCTTGTATAGCCTTTTCTTATAATCTTGTATAACCTTCTCCTATATTCTTATATAGCCTTCTCCTATATTCTTATATAACCTTCTATATTCTTATATAACCTTCTCATATATTCTTATATAACCTTCTCCTATATTCTTATATAACCTTCTCCTATATTCTTATATAACCTTCTCCTATATTCTTGTATAGCCTTTTCTTATAATCTTGTATAACCTTCTCCAATATTCTTATATAACCTTCTCCTATATTCTTGTACAGCCTTTTCTTATAATCTTGTGTAACCTTCTCCTATATTCTTATATAACCTTCTCCTATATTCTTGTATAACCTTTCCTATATTCTTGTATAGCCTTCTCTTATAATCTTGTATAACCTTCTCCTATATTCTTGTATAACCTTTCCTACATTCTTGTATAGCCTTCTCTTATAATCTTGTATAACCTTCTCCAATATTCTTATATAACCTTTCTTCTTTGTTTTGCCCTTTATTTACTTATAGATTATTTATTCTTTCATTAGAAACCAGCTGATTCTCTGCTGAGATTAAAGATTTTCAATTCACAACTCCCATTAAGTGGAATGTTAGATCAATAAAGTAATAGCAGAAATTGTGTTTTCGGTCCCCTCGGCAAAACAAGCTATGCTAAGTATTTTCTGTTACAATTTAACTTGAAAATAGAGAAACATGAAGGAAATAGGTATCATATATACATATATATATACATATATATATGTATATATATATATATATATATGTATATGTATATGTATATATATATATATATATATTTATATGTATATGTGTATATATATATATTTATATATATATATATATATATGCGTGTGTGTATATATATGTATATACAGTATATATATATATATATATATACATATATATATATATGTATATATATATGTGTGTATATATATATTATATATATATATGTGTGTGTATATATATGTATATATATATATGTATATATACATATATATAAAATGTGTATATATATGTTACGTATATATATATATATATATATATATGTATACAGTATATATATATTTATATATATATAATGTGTGTGTGTAGAGAGAGAGAGAGAGAGAGAGAGAGAGAGGGAGAGAGAGAGAGAGAGAGAGAGAGAGAGGGGGGTGGCATAAAACACAACATTCAATAGAACGTAGAGGAGATATAGCCATAAGGTAAGAATATAATGAATTACTCTCTCTCTCTCTCTCTCTCTCTCTCTCTCTCTCTCTCTCTCTCTTAATTCATGATCTCTATTTGCGTCATTGCCATGGCTATTTAAGCCTTTGTTGTGAAGCGTACAACTAATAATTATCCATAACACAGCCTTGACTTACGGTACAGTTATGCAAAAGTATTTGCTAATTAAATTAATGGCCTTACGACAGAGTTTTAGTACTTTTGCAGTAATTTGCGAAATTAGTACTCGATACCAGACATGTGTAATGCTTATAGTCTCTTATTACATTCTATGAAGAGGTAAATGAGAGTAACACACTATCGGAAGACGACATTTCATAAGGACGAAATATGTCACGAAAATTAGTGGAGGTTTTGCATTTTGCCTTTAACCACAGGTATATTGTGGTATGCGGTATTTTCATCCATAGAGCACCAATTTACAGAGCCCTGCTTCACAGAATTCTCCTCCATAGAGCTCTACTCCGTGGAGCTCTCCTTCACAGAGCTCTTCTTCACAGAGCTCTCCTCCATAGAGCCCTCCTTCACAGATCGATGGTTCACAGAGCTGTTTTTCATTCCTTCACAGAGCTCTCCCTCACAGAGCACCCTTTCACAGAGCCCGCTTTCACAGAGCTCTCCTTCACAGAACCCTCTTTCACAGAGCCCTCCTTCACAGAGCATCCCCTCACTGAGTACCCTTTCACAAAGCTCTCCTTCACAGAGCACCCTTTCACAAAGCCCTCCTTCACAGAGCCATCCTTCAAAGAGCACCCTTTCACAGAGCCCTCCTTCACAGAGCATCCCCTCACTGAGTACCCTTTCACAAAGCTCTCCTTCACAGAGCACCCTTTCACAAAGCCATCCTTCACAGAGCCATCCTTCAAAGAGCACCCTTTCACAGAGCCCTCCTTCACAGAGCATCCCCTCACTGAGTACCCTTTCACAAAGCTCTCCTTCACAGAGCACCCTTTCACAAAGCCATTCTTCACAGAGCCATCCTTCAAAGAGCACCCTTTCACAGAGCCCTCCTTCACAGAGCATCCCCTCACTGAGTACCCTTTCACAAAGCTCTCCTTCACAGAGCACCCTTTCACAAAGACATCCTTCACAGAGCCATCCTTCAAAGAGCACCCTTTCACAGAGCCCTCCTTCACAGAGCATCCCCTCACTGAGTACCCTTTCACAAAGCTCTCCTTCACAGAGCACCCTTTCACAAAGCCATCCTTCACAGAGCCATCCTTCAAAGAGCACCCTTTCACAGAGCCCGCTTTCACAGAGCTCTCCTTCACAGAACCCTCTTTCACAGAGCCCTCCTTCACAGAGCATCCCCTCACTGAGTACCCTTTCACAAAGCTCTCCTTCACAGAGCACCCTTTCACAAAGCCATCCTTCACAGAGCCATCCTTCAAAGAGCACCCTTTCACAGAGCCCTCCTTCACAGAGCATCCCCTCACTGAGTACCCTTTCACAAAGCTCTCCTTCACAGAGCACCCTTTCACAAAGCCATCCTTCACAGAGCCATCCTTCAAAGAGCACCCTTTCACAGAGCCCTCCTTCACAGAGCATCCCCTCACTGAGTACCCTTTCACAAAGCTCTCCTTCACAGAGCACCCTTTCACAAAGCCATCCTTCACAGAGCCATCCTTCAAAGAGCACCCTTTCACAGAGCCCTCCTTCACAGAGCATCCCCTCACTGAGTACCCTTTCACAAAGCTCTCCTTCACAGAGCACCCTTTCACAAAGACATCCTTCACAGAGCCATCCTTCAAAGAGCACCCTTTCACAGAGCCCTCCTTCACAGAGCATCCCCTCACTGAGTACCCTTTCACAAAGCTCTCCTTCACAGAGCACCCTTTCACAAAGACATCCTTCACAGAGCCATCCTTCAAAGAGCACCCTTTCACAGAGCCCTCCTTCACAGAGCATCCCCTCACTGAGTACCCTTTCACAAAGCTCTCCTTCACAGAGCACCCTTTCACAAAGCCATCCTTCACAGAGCCATCCTTCAAAGAGCACCCTTTCACAGAGCCCTCCTTCACAGAGCATCCCCTCACTGAGTACCCTTTCACAAAGCTCTCCTTCACAGAGCACCCTTTCACAAAGACATCCTTCACAGAGCCATCCTTCAAAGAGCACCCTTTCACAGAGCCCTCCTTCACAGAGCATCCCCTCACTGAGTACCCTTTCACAAAGCTCTCCTTCACAGAGCACCCTTTCACAAAGCCATCCTTCACAGAGCCATCCTTCAAAGAGCACCCTTTCACAGAGCCCTCCTTCACAGAGCATCCCCTCACTGAGTACCCTTTCACAAAGCTCTCCTTCACAGAGCACCCTTTCACAAAGACATCCTTCACAGAGCCATCCTTCAAAGAGCACCCTTTCACAGAGCCCTCCTTCACAGAGCATCCCCTCACTGAGTACCCTTTCACAAAGCTCTCCTTCACAGAGCACCCTTTCACAAAGACATCCTTCACAGAGCCATCCTTCAAAGAGCACCCTTTCACAGAGCCCTCCTTCACAGAGCATCCCCTCACTGAGTACCCTTTCACAAAGCTCTCCTTCACAGAGCACCCTTTCACAAAGACATCCTTCACAGAGCCATCCTTCAAAGAGCATCCCCTCACTGAGTACCCTTTCACAAAGCTCTCCTTCACAGAGCACCCTTTCACAAAGACATCCTTCACAGAGCCATCCTTCAAAGAGCACCCTTTCACAGAGCCCTCCTTCACAGAGCATCCCCTCACTGAGTACCCTTTCACAAAGCTCTCCTTCACAGAGCACCCTTTCACAAAGACATCCTTCACAGAGCCATCCTTCAAAGAGCACCCTTTCACAGAGCCCTCCTTCAAAGAGCATCCCCTCACTGAGTACCCTTTCACAAAGCTCTCCTTCACAGAGCACCCTTTCACAAAGCCATCCTTCACAGAGTCATCCTTCACAGAGCACCCTTTCACAGAGCCCTCCTTTACAAAGTATCCCTTTACAGAGGAACCCCTTTAAAGTGCTTCTACTTATGAGTACGTGCGCACAAGAACCCTTTCACTGAGCTCTCCTTCAAAGACCTCTCCTTCAAAGACCTCTCCTTAACAGAGCCCTCTTTCACAGGGCCCTCCTTCACAGAACACTCCTTCACAGAGCATTCCTTCACAGAGCATTCCTTCACAGAGCATCCCTTTACAGAGCAACCCCTTAAAAGTGCTTCTACTTATGAGTGCGTGCGCACCATGTGTTTGCTTTCGAGGTTGTGAAATCCTAAAAGATCTACATAATTATTATGAAACAGCACCTGAAAACAAGAGTGATCTTAACTCCATTGTTAATTCAGCTACTCCATCCTCTAGTTCTCTTTGCTCTGCTCTGCCTTGCTCTGGCTTGCTCTGCTCTTGACTTGCGCTGCTCTGTTCCATTCTGCTTTGCCCTATTCAGCTTTTGTCTGCAGTTCTTTGCTCTGCACTAATTTTTGCTCATGCTCTGCCCTTAATGCTATTCTGATTGGCACTGCACCGTTTTTTCTTCTACTGGGCTGTGCTTTAAGCTGTTCTTTTTACTTATGTTATACTCTTAATGTTGTTCTGCTCTCCTGTATTATGCTCTTCACTACTTTGTTTTACTTTGCTGTGTTGTGCTCTACTCGGCTTTCCAACACCGTTTCTGAACTCAGTCTTGTAACCACTTCTTCTCATCCGAGTCTTGTAACCACTGTTTCTCAGCCCAGTCTTGTAACCACCATCTCTCTCGGCCCAGTCTCGTAACCACCGTTTCTCGGCCCAGTCTCGTAACCACCGTCTCTCGGCCCAGTCTCGTAACCACCGTCTCTCGGCCCAGTCTCGTAACCACCGTCTCTCGGCCCAGTCTCATAACCACCGTCTCTCGGCCCAGTCTCATAACCACCGTCTCTCGGCCCAGTCTCGTAACCACCGTCTCTCGGCCCAGTCTCGTAACCACCGTCTCTCGGCCCAGTCTCGTAACCACCGTCTCTCGGCCCAGTCTCGTAACCACCGTCTCTCGGCCCAGTCTCGTAACCACCGTCTCTCGGCCCAGTCTCGTAACCAAACCACTGTTTCTCGGCCCAGTCTTGTAACCATTGTTTCTCGGCCCAGACATATAGCCATTGTTTCTCGGCTAGTCTTGTAACCCGTTTCTCAGCCCAGTCCCGCAACCACTGTTTCCTGGCCCAGTCTTGTAAAGATCAACACTTGGGCTCTGAATGGTCCCACAGACCTCAGCGCTGGGTTTGTTTCTCGGCTAGTCTTGTAACCCGTTTCTCAGCCCAGTCCCGCAACCACTGTTTCCTGGCTCAGTCTTGTAAAGATCAACACTTGGGCTCTGAATGGTCCCACAGACCTCAGCGCTGGGTTAGATATCTATATAGGAAAAACAGTCTTATAATGATCAATGCTTAGGTTCTGAATAGTCCCACAGGTCCCAGCGCTCGGTTAGATATATATATAGGAAAAACCGTTTTGTGATGATCAGCACTTGGGCTCTAAATGGTTCCAAATTCCCCAACACTGGGTTAGATATTTATATAGGAAAAAGTCTTGTGATGATAAACACTTGCGTTCTAAATGGTCCCACAGGCCTCAGTGCTAGGTTAGATATCTATATAGGAAAAACAGTCTTGTGATGATCAACACCTGGGCTCTGAATGGTCCCACAGGCTTCAGAACTGGGTTAGATATCTATATAGGAAAAAGTCTTATAATAATCAACGCTTGGGCTTTGTATGATCCCACAGGCCCCAGTGCTGGGTTAGATATCTATATAGGGAAAACAGTCTTGTGATGATAAACATTTGGGCTCTATGGGCCCACAGGCCCCTGTGCTGGTTTGGATAACTATATAGGAAAAATAGTCTTGTGATGGTCAACGCTTGGGATCTGAATGGTCCCACAGGCCCCAGCGCTGGGTTACATATCGATATAGAAAAAAGTCTTTTGATGATTAATGCTTGGGCATCTGAATGGTCCCACAGGCCCCTGTGCTGGGTTAGATATCTATATAGGAAAAACCGTCTTGTGATGATCAACGCTTGGGCTCTGAATGATTCCACAGGCCTCAGTACTGGGTCCGATATCTATATAGGAAAAACAGTCTTGTGATGATCAACGCTTGGGCTCTGAATGATTCCACAGGCCTCAGTACTGGGTCCGATATCTATATAGGAAAAACAGTCTTGTGATGATCAACGCTTGGGCTCTGAATGATTCCATAGGCCTCAGTACTGGGTCCGATATCTATATAGGATAAACAGTCTTGTGCTGATCAACACTTGGGCTCTGAATGGTCCCACAGGCGCCAGCGCTGGGTTAGATATCTATACAGGAAAAACTGTCTTGCGATGATCAACGCTTGGGCTCTGAATGATTCCACAGGCCTCAGAGCTGAGTTAGATATCTATATAGGAAAAACAGTCTTATGATGATCAACGCTTGAGCTCTGAATGGTCCCACAGGCCCCAGCGCTGGCTTAGATATCAATATAGGAAAAACCGTCTTGTGATGATCAACGCTTGAGCTCTAAATGGTCCCACAGGCCCCAGCGCTGGGTTAGATATCTGTATAGGAAAAACTGTCTTTTGATGATCACCACTTGGGCTCTGAATGGTCCCACAGGCCTCAGAGCTGAGTTAGATATCTATATAGGAAAAAGAGTCTTGTGATGATCAACGCTTGAGCTCTGAATGGTCCCACAAGCACCAATGCTGGCTTAGATATCAATATAGGAAAAACCGTCTTGTGATGATCAACGCTTGAGCTCTAAATGGTCCCACAGGCCCCAGCGCTGGGTTAGATATCTGTATAGGAAAAACTGTCTTTTGATGATCAGCACTTGGGCTCTGAATGGTCCCACAGGCCTCAGAGCTGAGTTAGATATCTATATAGAAAAAACAGTCTTATGATGATCAACGCTTGGGCTTTGAATGGGCCCACAAGCCCCAGCGCTGGGTTAGATATCAATATAGGGAAAACAATCTTGTGATGATCATCGCTTGAGCTCTGAATCGTCCCACAGGCACCAGCGCTGGGTTAGATATCAATATAGGAAAAACAGTTTTGTGATGATCAACGCTTGTGCTCTGAATTGTCCCACAAGCACCAACGCTGGGTTAGTTATCTAGCTATAAAAAACAATCTTATGATGATCAAATCTCTTTTCCTTTCAGGCATATAGGATTCCCAGCTCGGAAGAACATCTCGGTGGGAGAATCACTCTGGTGAGTAAATAAGCAAAATAATTTTTACCCTAATGAGTGTTTTTTTTTTTTTTTATTTAAACTGACAAAATTAATTTGTGTTTCTGAATAATAAAGGCTATTAATCTTAATCTTAATCTTTGATATATTGCACATTAACGTGAGATAATTTGCATGTTAATGTCCTAAGGTTCTAAGATATGTGTGTTCTGTCAAGAACCTCATCATTACAAGTGGTTTTTCTATTATAGAATTTCTAATTTCATATATTTCGATATTATTGAGATTATGTTTAACGAGTTCATTTGTAAATTGGGAAAATTTTAATTATGTTTTCTTTTTTCTATTTTATCTCTATCTAGAAAAGCAAACACGATGGGAATATCAGGCAGTATATACCAGAAGCCATTAATGAGGTAAGTCCTATGTACTGATTAGCTCTCTCTCTCTCTCTCTCTCTCTCTCTCTCTCTCTCTCTCTCTCTCTCTCTCTCTCTCTCTCTCTCTCTCTCTATATATATATATATATATATATATATATATGAGAGTCTTTTGAGCACTATTATTATTATTATTATTATTATTATTATTATTATTATTATTATTATTACCTCCGCCAACGAAGTTGGAAGGAGGTTATGTGTGTTTGTTTGTTTGTTTATGAACACCTTTCTAGCCACAAATTTAATCGTATTGAAACATTTAATTATTATTATTATTATTATTATTATTATTAATAGTTAGGATACAACCCTAGTTGGAAAAGCAGGATGCTATAAGCCCAAGGGCTCCAATATGGATAAATTAGCTCAGTAAGGAAAGGAAACAAGGTAATATATAAAATGCAAGAGAAGTAATGAACAATTAAAATAAGATATTTTAAGAACAGTAAGAGCATTAAATAGACGCTCTCTTATATAAACTGAAATAAAACATTTATGGCAATTGTTTATAATGTCAGTAAATTTTCTTACATTAACCAACAAACCTGAGAGATACAGAATTCTTTTGCTAAAGTCCGAGACGAATATCGAACCTCGAACGATCCGCTTAGTAATTCGGACTGGTTTCACATAATCATTCGCGGGATGGTGTTTAAAAGCCCCATTAAGGAACCCTACCAGACTTCATTTATAGTTTATAGTTTTCTTGAATAATTA
Organism: Palaemon carinicauda; assembly: GCF_036898095.1. Taxonomy (NCBI): domain Eukaryota; kingdom Metazoa; phylum Arthropoda; class Malacostraca; order Decapoda; family Palaemonidae; genus Palaemon; species Palaemon carinicauda. The sequence continues at coordinate 59,351,620 of NC_090752.1, read as the reverse complement.
CCTCATTATTCAATTTTTCTTACTGAATGATTCAATGAGAGATTACTCGAGTGCCATATGTGGATGAGACCATGGTGAAGAGTAGATGGAGATGGTTTGGGCATGCTCTTCGCATTCACCAGGTTTGGGCATGCTCTTCCCACTCTCCAAGAGAGATTAGTTCACCTAACTTTTAACTGGGCTCCACAAGGCACTATAGTCATTTTTTTTTTAGTGAGGCAGATTTGCACCGACTCGCAGAGGGTGCCCTTTTAGCTCGGAAAAAATTCCTGCTATCTGATTGGTTAGAATTATCTTGTCCAACCAATCAGCGATCAGGAAACTTTTCCGAGCTAAAAGGGCACCCCTGCGAGTCGGGGCAAATC
>NC_090752.1:59288755-59346255 GCF_036898095.1 Palaemon carinicauda | reverse complement strand
AGTGCCGAGGGCTTTGAACAGGGTAGCATAGTAATCTTAATAGAAGAACCGTAGGGAAGAGACCTTCCTGCCCCCCTGGCAGTGAAGTTCCCACGGGCCATGCCGAGATCAAAGTGGTTATCGAAGGGCTACTCACCTTGCTAGAAGAACCTGAAGAACTTGGAGACAAGACTGAATGGTTGGCATTCATATAGGAACATTCTCAAGGGCAGACAAGTGGTGGTTAGGCACTGTATGTTAATGGAGAATTGTCTGGTCTCTAAGGTATGAAGAAAGTAAGTATTTGTGTAGGAATATTACATTGCACAGGTGAATATATAATAAGGGTTGAAACCTTAGTATCTTCATCAACCATAAGAGGAAGGGGATAATAAAACTTTGACAGACGTGTATTTCATAGTATAAGTAGGAGCGGATTGAGACGCACAAGTAATAAAATAGAAATTTTATTTCACAATTGCAGAGTATATTAATGAAATGCAATATATGTAAAAGTAATTTACAACAAATTATAATGTACATAGTAATGAAAGACTTGCTCTTGAATCTGAAAGAGAATTTCAAATTTATTAGTAGGCACTCGTTCTCGAGGAACGTCAGTCTTTAAAAGTAAAACACATCATGCTCTAGGCATGCGGCACTCGTGTGACGACTATGACATTTCACCTGGGATAAGAACAGTTATATGAAAAGCACTAAGTATTTTCGACATCACTACGTATCACTCGAGGGTCAACATAGGCACCCGAAGAGTTAGAGTCCCAAGTAACTCACTGTTCTATGCAGAGTTAGGTGCAGGTTTCATAACACTACCTGCGGCTACCACAAAATGTTTGACTTCGTGCACTTGTTTCGCATAATGTTTGAAGAAAACACGCGAGGATTTCCAGCCTGTGAAACTCTTAAGGCTTTCGAAATCCATACTCTGAAAGAAATTCAGAGACGATGCAACTTTTCTAGGATCGTGACCGGCGGGTGTACTGTCAGGATCCGCTCTGCGAATGAAGTAGGTGATTTTCGCTCTTAGTTGTTTCAGTGACAGGTCGCTGCCCGATGTTTCTCCTTTGAAGAGTTGGCCTCCACCAAAGTCCGAAGTTCTGCGAAGATAGACCTTGAGGCTCTCTACTGGGCATAGAGAGGCATCTTCTTTCAGGGGGCATATTCTCCAAGGGCCCCATCTTTTGGTGGGTAATTCGTTTTTGGCGAGAAACGTCGGATCTGGGAAGAGGGTACGGTCTCCTGAGTCAGTAAACAGGATATGACCCTCTTCTCTTGATAATGCCACTATTTCGCTGACTCGGGCTCCTAAAGCAAGAGCAAAAAGAAATATAACTTTCTGAGTCAGATCCTTGAGAGGGCATGAATCATTATCCAAGTTGGAGGCGAAATGGAGCACCTTGTCCAAAGACCAGGAGATCGGTTTCGGTGGGGGTGCTGGGCGTAGACGAGCGCATGCTTTCGGAAGTTTATTGAAGATGTCGCTGGACAGATCAATCTGGAAGGCATACATCAGTGGTCTAGTCAAGGCCGATTTGCAAGTAGAAATCGTGTTGGCTGCCAAGCCCTGTCCATGAAGGTGAATAAAGAAGGACATGCAAAAATCAATGGTGATATCCGTAGGATTTTTTGCCTTGACGAATGAGACCCATTTTCTCCAGGATGATTCGTATTGCCGTCTTGTGGATTCGGTCTTGTATTCCTCGAGGAAGTCTAGACTTTTCTTCGAGATCCCAAACCTTTTCTTCGCGGCTAGGGAGAGAAAATCATGAGATGAAGGTCCTTGATTTTCGATGATGAAGCGAAGACAGTCGACTTCTGTACTTGCTGGGAGAGAACTGGGCCCGGGAGAGGGATCAGCGTGGGCTGCAGCTCCAGGACCAGGGGGTACCAATTGCTCCGGGGCCACTTGGGAGCCACTAGGGCCGCTGTCCCTTTGAAGGTTCTCAACTTGGAGACGACTTTCAGCAGAAGGTTGGTGGGAGGGAACAGGTAGATCTTGGACCATCTGTTCCAGTCCAGTGACATGGCGTCCACTGCCTCTGCTTTGGGGTCCTCGTACGGGGCCACATATCGAGGAAGTTGATTGTTGTCGCTCGTTGCGAAGAGATCGATCTGAAGTTCTGGGACTTGGTGAGAGATGAAGGAGAATGATCTTGCGTCTAGAGACCATTCCGACTCTATCGGGCTTGTCCGGGACAGAGCGTCCGCCGTCACGTTGCGGAATCCTTGTAGGTGAACTGCAGACAGGTGCCACTTCTTCCTCTCTGCCAGACGGAAGATTGTCAGAAGCACCTGATTTATCTGGGGCAATCTTGAGCCTTGGCGATTGAGACATCGAACTACCACCGAGTTGTCTAAGGTTAGACGAATATGGATCGAGGGAGGCGGGGAGAGTTTCTTCAGTGTTAGAAGGACCACCATGGCCTCCAAGATGTTGATGTGAAACGTCTTGAATAGGGGAGACCATGTGCCTTGAGCCTGTTTTTGGTGGGAGTGACCTCCCCAACCCTCCAGCGAAGCGTCCGTGTGGATGTTGAGTGATGGAGGTGGGTGTTGAAGAGGGATGGACCTTTTCAGGGCCGTCGCTTCCGACCACGGCTTGAGGAGAAGCCGAAGTCTGTTTGGGAGCCGTCTCTTGAGGTCTCTTCGAGCGATGGTTGCAGAACGTCTCCAGACTCCCGCGGCATCCTTTAGCTGTACACGAAGCACTGGGTTTGTCACTGAGGCGAACTGTAGAGAGCCTAGAACTCGTTCCTGCTGACGTCTTGAGATCCGTTTGGATTTCAGCAGTCGCTTGACAGACCCTGCTATTTCCTTCCTTTTCTTCTGGGGGATGGAAAGGCGGTGTGACTGAAGGTTCCACTGGATTCCTAACCATTGGAACTTCTGAGCTGGAGAGAGGCGAGATTTCTTCGCGTTTATCTTGAATCCCAGGTGTTCTAGGAACTGGGTGACTTTGCTGCAGGATCTTAAACAATCCTCGGGCGATGGAGCCCAGACTAGCCAGTCGTCGAGGTAAGCCATCACCTGGACGTCTTGGAGGCGGAGCTGTTGTACTATGGCGTCCGCCAGCTTTGTGAAGATCCGAGGGGCCACGTTGAGGCCGAAGGGCATGGCCCTGAAGGCGTAGCTTTTCCTTTGGAGTCGAAATCCTAGGTAGGAGGAAGCGTGGTGGTTCATTGGAACGTGCCAGTAGGCATCCGCCAGGTCTATGGAGACCGTGTAAGAACCTCGAGGCAGAAGGGTCCTTATCTGTTGAATAGTCAGCATCTTGAACTTGTTGTTCGCTATGAACTTGTTGAGGGGGGATAAGTCTAGAATGACTCTGAGCTTGTCGGAGTCCTTCTTGGGGACGCAAAACAGTCTCCCTTGGAACCTGGTTGACTTTACCCTCCTTATCACCTTCTTGTTCAAGAGATCTAGGACATATTCTTCCAGAAGGGGGGTTGATTGTTGGAAGAATTGCTGGAAGGTTGGGGGTGGTTGAGTCCAACTCCAGCCTAGACCCTTCTTGACGATGCTGTGTGCCCAGGGATCGAAGGTCCAACGATCCTGGAATTGGCGGAGTCTTCCTCCCACCGGAAGCACTTCATTGCTTCTGGTGTCCCGAGGGCTTACCGCCTCGGCCGCTAGCTCCCCTTCCTCCTCTGCCTCTGGAGGGACGGCGAGATGCGTCTCTGCCTGCACCTCTGCTTGAGCCTCTACCTTTGGGACGAAAGGTAGTCGTCTGTTGCTCAAAGGCAGGGGTGAAAACCGGTGACTGGGACAAAACCGGTTGGGTGACCAGCTGAAAGGTCTGTTGTGGCTGAGCAGCCACTTGGGGAGTAGCGGGTCCCGGAAACTGCCGTCTGTTGACGTTGCTGGGGTTTTGGCTTGGAGGATTTCCTCTTAGGTTGAGGGCCATCGTCCTGAGAGGATTTCCTCTTCTTCGACATGCCCCACTTGTTGAGAAGGTTCCTATTCTCAGTGGCGGCCTTGTCGGTGATCTCTTTCACAAGATCGGAGGGAAAGAGGTGCTTACCCCAGATGTTGGAGGAAATCAGCCTCCGGGGTTCGTGTCTCACTGTGGCACCTGAGAACACGAATTCACGACAGGCTCTCCGAGCCTTCATGAAATTGTACAGGTCCTTTACCAGAGTCGCCATATGCGATTCAGCGAGTACCATGTAATGGTCGGGGACTCTGGTGTCGCCAGCCATGACGTCAAGCTGTACTTGGAGGGACATGGATGCTGCGAGCCTTTCCTTCGTGTCTTGTTCCCGACGAAGGAGATGGTCATTAAGTTTCGGGAGGTCTTCATTAAACTGACGTCCAGCCACGTCAGGATCTAGTTTTCCCACCACGAAGGTATGCTGGATATCCTTCCAGTGTCGAACATCGGGGGGAGTCACCAGGGAGAAGGGTCTGCACTCCTCCAGTGCAGGACAGGGCTTCCCTTCTTCCACTGCCTTGTGACACGCAGCGAAGGCCTTTTCCGTAAAGGGAAGGACTGCATCGTCGGGTGCGACGTAGGTAGGGTGCTTCTTGCTCAGTGCCGGAAGCATTGAGCAGGTAAAGCCCCTACTTGCAACAGCTTTGGCCAGCATAGCCTGGGCCTTCGGGAGATCGAAAACTATCACCTCCTTAGGTTCGGTCTCCTCTTTAGAGGCAGGTTCGAATCGAAGCCGGACGTAACAGTCCGGGTAAGCCTCAAAGCTCGGGAAGAACTCCACTTCTTCCAGGGCAATCGAGCCGATCTTCTCGCTGATGAAGATCCTGCCCGTTGCGATGGGCATATGCTCGGCATACCTCCAGGGGTTGGCGTGCGAGCATATCGGGAGGTCCTTAACCGAAATCTTTTTCGGCTCTTTGGAACCTCCCATGGACCTGATGTACTCGTGTGTCACTTGAAGCTTCTTGTCCATAAGTGCTTCGATCATACGGAACATCTCCTGGGTGGATGGGATGGGGTCCGAGGTAGCGGAGGTAGACGGGAGAGACACTTCCGTCGGTGTAGGAGTAGGGGCGGGGGTGGAAGGCGGAGCGACCTCCTGCTCCGACTCGGTGTATTCCACCTGGTCCTCTTCATCGTCCACGTCTTGGGCCATGAGGTTCCTCTCCGTGTTCTCCGAAATATCCGACATGCGTTCCTCGTTGTCGGCATCCAGGTGACACTCGTGCATGGACTGGGCCATGACAACATCGGGTTCCACCACTATCTGGACGGTGGGGATCTGATCCTTGGTGACCACAGAATCTGGGGATGCCTTTGGGAACAGTAAGGCCCACATGTCTTCAGTGGCAAGGTACGGTCCAGTGGCGTTCTTCTGGAAGCCACGCACCCATTTGCGTAGCTTCTCTCGAGAAGCGTCCCTAACCTCCGCTGAAGGAGGATTATTGAACTCGTCGACCAGGCGATCCTGGCAGACCGTACAGTTCTGCGGGTCCCAGAACTTCAGATCCCCTTTCTTGTTGGCACAAGGGGCGTGGGTCCTACACGCCGTGTGTCCATAAAAGTGCGGGCGCTTCACTGCACAGAAGCTGTGGTCGCACTTCAGTTGCTCCTCCTGTAAGAGAAAGAGAACATGAGTATGGGGAAGTCATAAGGATGACTCTTAAACTAAAGTTAAATATTAATTGATTAATTTTTAACTTAACCTTAAGTGTGATGAACAGAGAATGGGCGGAAAAGAAGGCAATAGATACATACTCCGTGTAACCCGCCCGGCTGGTTACCGTGACCTTCACCCATAGACAATCTGTTGTGACCGAAGGCACAGGATAGAATTCAACATGGAATGCCCTTAAGGCAGTGGGAATTCTATTGGGAATTGTCAAGGATATAAGGCTAGGACTGAGGCCACTCAGACTCTAGAATTGGGAACTAGAAGATCCCATAGGGTAACGGTTTCCGGCAACCAGCCGTGCTAAGATACACACAGCATGCTGGAAATCTGTGATATGCAAGAAGACAGCATGGTTACTAATAGAACGGTAAGATAATACCTATCCATTTACGTAATCAAGTCATCTGGTTGCGATGTAGGGCTATCAACATCAGATGATAGCTAGTAGAAGGGGTGCAAGTCGTCTTGACGCCTCCGGAAGGCTCCGGCAGACCGCCGGCACGCCGGAGGCCGCTCCAGCAGAGTTTCTGGCATTAGGGAAGACAATATAGAAGTCAAGAGTAATACCAGGGTGGCGGCCGCCGGCACAGCGGCGGCCGCCGGCACAGCGGCGGCACGCCAGCGGGGAGCGGCGGCTCCGGCAGCCGGAGGTTGCCGGCTTGGTGACAGGGACAAGGATGGTTATAGCAGAACCGGACTGCCGGCAGCGGATGCCGGCACTCCGGGGGCCGGCCGGTGGACGGACGACTGAGGCTATGAGGAAAGAGGGAAGGCCATCGGCTAGGCGCCGGCGGCAGGCGGGAGTCCCCCGGCACACGGAGGACTGGCGGCCCAGAGGGCAAGGGATAAGTCACCAAGGTAGGAGGTGGGTATCACCGACAGTAGAGGCGGCGAGGGACCGGCACCAGGATAGTGAAAGAGACAGAAGGAGGGATGTAGGGGTCCGGCCACGGACCCCAAGACATCCCACCTGAGTGGGTGTACCCATGATAGAGGCTAGCCCTATCACCCAGAAGCAGGGGCCGCAGAGGACCGGGAGCTAAGGGAGCCCAAGGGAGGGCAGGAAACACCCAAGAGGGGGGGAGAACCCCTGTAGACAGAACGCATCCAGTGGCTAACCCCATAGGACACTATGAAGGGTATATGTACCAGAGCGGACTGCACACAGGAGCTCAAGGAAGCCCTATCACTCCACCCTAAGGAGGAGTTGTAGGACAGAGGACAGATGGGTATAGACTAACCTAAGTATAGGCTAGGCCATACAAGAGATAGGTGGGGAGGGGAGAAGAGAAGGGTCTTCTGTGGAGGAGGTTCTGTACCAGAGCGGCCATCGAGGAAGGGAGGACACTCCCTAGCCTAAGGTAAGGCAGCCTGTCTGAAAACGGTGCATGGGTATCGTTTCAGCAAGGTACAGAGCTAACTCCTCCAAAACCTAACCTAGAGCAGGGAGGTTACACCCTGAACCAGGAAGGATGGAAGACATATCGCTATTGCAGGGAAGGTCGGAGACCAGCCCCAGCAATAGAGGACGGGCTAGCTGTTCCTCATTCTCGGACGCCACCTTAAGGGGGGATCATTCCCTTAGGGGGGGACAGAGAAGCGATATAAATACTCTGATAAGAGCCTGATCCCCTTACGTGGTAGGGGGAGCAAGGCTGCACAGAGGGGATGCCCTAAGGCAGGGGATGAAGGAAGCATATAGGGGTCCTACTTGTAGGTTAGGTTAGAAAGGCACACTAACTAACCTATCCCCTATATGGTCCCTGAAGGCGAAAAACACTTGCATCACAGTCAACAGCATTGTAAAATAATGCCACTATCTTCATAAGTAAACCTAGGATCACTGATAAATATCATGCATGAACACTGATATAGGCGCTCTGGCCTAGGGGCTAGACTAGCCAACTGGTATGGGGTCAGTTGATGACCGATAATAAAGCGTCAAAACACGATATAAAAGTTCCTAGCTATGAAGACTAAATAACTAATAGTATCGATTAGTTAATGAGGCCGGAAAACGCTGTTGAGGCTATCTAAATAAGGCATGCAAAACAACAGCGACGCCATAAAATGGCCGGTCCGGTCGAGGCATAGCTCTGCCACAAAACATCAAATATCTCGAAAAGTAAAAGTTACTTTACGGTCAGAGCTTATTTAACAATACTGGAACCTTGTACTCAACTTTCCAGAAGAAGGCGAGGCCGAGGGTAGAGACATAGCTAAGATGCAAGTCGATAAGTACGCACAAGGAAAAATCCGGCTAGTAAGGCAAGCTACTAAACGAAGGATGAGGACGGACGTGACGTCATTTAGCAATGGCGCCCGTTTGTTTACGTCTCGAGTACCAAAAGTAGCCACGAACGAGATTAGCTGTGGAACGACTCCCCAGCTATTCTCCGCCCCTACACACCGAAGTGTTAACTCTGTTTGGGGTGTAGATAGCTATGTGGCGCGTGCGTCCCCTGTTGATATGCGATGTCTTAAAGGGAAACCTTTAGGATACTCGCTCCAGAAGTTAGAATTCTGTGATAACCTGTGGTTAAATTCTCTGGGAATATTTAGTAGTGATATACCCAAGGAAGCTACCAAAAAGGAACCTTCCATCAGGATGCCATGGCTTGAGCCCAAAAATGGCAAATTATATTTTTTTTTTTTTTTTTTTTTTTTTTTTTTGATGCAAAGAACAACATCACCCAAAATATATTAAAACAAAATGGAAACCTGATACACATGTAACGACAGTGTTCGAAATGGAGCCTGTTTTCCAGTCCGAGACTCGTAAATTTTCAAATAAAGTTCATTATTCTGAATCACTTATCAGTCCTGAGACTGGTAACTTTTCTTGAGTTTCAAACTCTGGTAACGACCTCTCAGAATTTTCGGTCATGAAACGAGGGGGGGGAGTTGTATATTACTATTTAACTTAACACTTTATGGGAATTTACGGTATGTGACCGCGTTACTTTCAATATATCTGGATGGGGTTTTCACCAGCCGGCCGGACTTGGTATACACCGCTGTCGGGTCCTGTAGTCTTATCACTAGTTGCGAGTCTTTGGTGGGTTATTTCGGTCTCACTAGGTGGCGGCAGCGATATATCGGCGGGTCGTGGTGGAGGCTGTGCTGATGATGCTGGAGCCTGCTGCCGGGTGTTGGACGGTTCTGTGTTTGTCGAGAGCGGTGTCGGACGGATGTGGGACCGGTTCCTCCTGAGGCACGCTCCGTATTGGGCTTCCACAATGTATGATTGGGGTTCTTCTGACTTACGTACCACTCTGCCTGGCACCTATGTGTGGCAGGCCTTGTCGAATATTCGGACTGGTTGTTCGGGTTGGAGGTCTGTGAAGTGCCGTTGTGTCCGATTTGGTCCTAGGCGGTCCTGGAGGTGGTTGTGGGTCGTGATGTGTGAGAGATGTGGTTCGTATCGGCCTGGTAGGTCAGTGGTCACATTGCGACCAAACATGAGCTCTGCGGGGCTGGTTGTCTTATTGTCGATCGGGTTGGCCCGTAAGTGGAGTAATGCAGTATGCATATCACCGCCTGTCTCAAGGCATTTTTTGATAACCGCCTTGCATGTTCCAACTGCGCGCTCTGCGAAGCCATTGGACTGAGGGTAATGTGGGCTTGATGTGATGTGCCCAATACCCCAGGCTTTTGTGAAGTCCCTCATGGCTGCTCCCGTGTATTGAGGTCCGTTGTCTGAAACCAGGGTTTTGGGGCATCCGAACAGCGAACACAGGAATTTGAGGTGGTTGGCCACACTTTCAGATGACAGGTTTCTAAGTTCGGTGACTATCGGGAATTTTGTGAAATAATCAGTTGTGATCAGATATATCTTGTGGCCAATTTGGAAGATGTCCGAAGCGACTTTGAACCAGGGCATTGGGGGAATGTCATGATGCGTGGTTTCACTAGGACTTTGCTGGGGCTGGTACTTCTGGCATATGTCACATGCCCTGACCTTGTCCTCTATATCCTTTGCGATGTTGGGCCAGAATACACACTCCCGTGCCAGGGCTTGTGATTTTGTGATCCCTTGGTGGGACTGGTGGAGCTGGTCCAGTATCCAGCCTCTGACCTCTTTGGGGATGATAACTTGTCGCCCTTTGAATATGACTCCGTCTTCCACGGCAAGGCATTCTCTGTATGAGAAAAACTGGCGGATATCGGGGTGACAGCCTTTTACTGAGTTAGGCCAACCCTCGATGATAGTATGCTTGAGAGTGCGCAGCACTGGGTCGGTGTCAGACCTATGGCGGACCTCTTCCAAAATCTGGGGACCAAATTTTATGAGTGCAACTGATATCACATCGATGTCATCTAGTTCCAGTCCGTCCACTCGTGTATCCAAAGGGATTTCCTTGTCATTTTGTGGGTTAGGAAGGCGTGATAGGGCGTCAGAGAGTACATGGGTTCGTCCTTCCTTGTACTTGACCCTCATGTCATACCCCTGCAGTTTCAAGAAGAGACGTTGTAGTCTAGGTGGGGCATTGATCAGTGGCTTCTCCCAGATATTAACGAGGGGTTTGTGGTCAGTGACAGCTTCGAAGTCTCTTCCGTATAGGTAGGTATGGAATCGTTGCACACCATGTACTAGTCCAAGGGCCTCTCGCTCGATATTGCTGTAATTTGCCTGCGTTGGTGTCAGGGCTTTGCTGGCAAATGCTATTACCTTCCCGTCTTGGATGAGGGCCGCCCCGAGGCCTTTTTGCGATGCATCGACTTCAAGAGCCACAGGTCGAGTTGGGTCATAGTAAGACAGCGTGCTTGATGGCGCTATTTGGCGCTTCAGGTGTTGATAGGTGGATTCATGGTCTTCTTCCCATTGGAAGGGCACCTCTTCCTTGACCAGATCTCGAAGTCTTTGTGACTGAGCTGAATAATGTGGTACATAGGGGCTGAGGTAAGTCATTACTCCCAGGAATCTCTGTAGTTCCTCTTTATTGGAGGGTGACGGCATGTTATGCAGGTCGTGTACCTTTGACGGGTCTGGCATCAAGCCCTTGCTGGTATAGCGTGTTCCGAAAAACTCGATTTCTGGTTTTGAAATGGAGCATTTCTTCGAGTTTAGGCTGAGTCCGTGTTGGGCTGCACGCTGCATGAACCCCATCAGGTTTTTGTCGTGTTCCGACTGGTCTTTCCCACATATTGCCACGTCATCAGCGATGCCAACAACACCTGGGAGATTCTCGATGATGGAGTCCATCCTGGCTTGAAATATGTCCTGGCTTACATTCAGCCCAAATGGTAGCCTTGTCCAACAATACCGGCCGTGTGGTGTTCGGAACGTTGTCAGTAGTTTTGAGTCCTCATGTAGTGGTATACTCCAGTAGCCTGCTTTGGCATCTAGCTTGGAGAACACTTTCGCTTTGGAGAATACCGGGTTGATCTCTTCTAGAGTGGGAATCTTGTGGGGACATCTTTTGAGGTTTTGGTTGAGCCGCTTGGGGTCCAGGCAGATCCGTAGGCTTCCATCGGGTTTTGTGACATACACAAGGCTGCTACACCAGTCTGTGTGTTCCGTTACGCGTCTGATAACCCCCTCTTTCTCCATAGTGTCAAGTTCGGACTTGATGCGGGGCTTCAGGTGGATACTCACCTTACGGGGCGGATCACAGAAAGGTATCGCGTCATCCTTGAGGTGGAGCATCGCGGGCTCTTTTAGTTTGCCGATACAGTCAAACTGTACTGGGAATTGCGCTTCTAGTTGTTCGACTGACCTAATAGGGCCTTGTTGGCTTGGTTGCTCAGGTATTCCAGTAACGTCGTTGACATTGATATCCACAATACCGAGTTTTTGGCATGAGGGAAGGCCAAGTATGGCTGGACCAGACACATCGACCACGAAGAACTTTTCTTGCGAGAATGCTGGGTTGCTGAGTTTGCGGACGCTGAGCATTAGTGACCCTAGGCAGGGAATATTGTCGCCACTGTATGATGTTAGTCTTACTGACGGTTCTGGGGATAGTACGAGGCTGGTGGGTGCATCACCAAACATTTGCTTGTATGTCCGCAAGGGCACCGTATTGCCACTGGAACCCGTGTCGATTTTGAGTTTCAGGGGCCCATAGGCTGGGGGGTTTTCATGCTTGACCATGAGCTTTGAGAATGCTTCTCGTTTCGGTGCCACTCCTATGTCGGATATCGTTATCATGTCGAAGTTTGGCATATAATCTGTTTCTTCATCAAGATTAGGGTTTTCATTAACCATGACTTCGTATTGCCTGTGGTTAGGAGCCCGATTCGGCCGTCGGTAGGAGCGCCCTCTTGTCTTGCTCTGACGTTGTATCTGCTGCGTGTTGTCTCCTGGCATTGTTCTGCCTCCATCAGTTTTGCGGCACATCTTTTTCCAGTGCCCCTTGATGCCACAACCACTGCATCTGTCATTGTAAGCGGGGCATGACCTTATGGGATGGGTAAGCCCACAGTTCCAGCAGGGGTTGTCCGTGGTTTGTAGTTTGTTCCGTGGCTCGTTGCTTTCCCTTCAAATTGCATCCACGTTGGTATGGCTTGTACTTGTGTTCTCAGAGCTCATCTGTATGGAGCGTAATGATGCCGTGGAGGACGCAATGGCCTCGTATTCCCGACCTCTCTCTAGAACGTTGCTCACAGCATAGCCCTTCGGTTTAGTTAGGAGTTCTTTCCAAAATTCTTCTAATTGTGTCCGTAGTATGGTCATTTCGATAAGTCGTTCGTTGAGTTCTCCGTCTTCAAACTCGCACTTTGTCGCTTTTTCACGGAGTCTGGCCAGGAATTGACTGATTGTTTCAGCAGGTTTCTGTTTGGTATTTGCAAATTCGAGGCGGTGAACTCGGAAATTTATTTTGACCGTTGCATCAACCTCACTTTCAATAAGCCTCCATATGTTATGCGGCACACGTTGCTCCTGTTCAGTGAGGCCGCTCGCCAAGATACGCCTCATGCTCTCATCGCCGAGGGCAATTTTAATTTTAGTTGCTTGCTTGCCCGGGTCTGTGACTTCCTGGTCTTCGAGGTATAAGTTCATGCGTGCCTTGAATGCACGAAACGATTCGGCCAGGGGCTGGTGAGCCCAGTCCATACTTGGGCATTTAGGCTGGGCCATGATTGGATTTGGTTTCGAGAGGGTGTTACACAATAGATAGATAGTGATTGGATTAATAACATAGTTTTCGGTTCACAAAGAGAGACATATAATAAGAGTTTGGAAATTTGTCACTGGTAGTTGGCACGGTTTTCAGTTTTGTTTACACTGCTGAATGTACGTCTTTGTTTGGCTCATTTTGTGAAGTAGTGCGCAGATAACAATGGCTAAAATACTTGTAAGTAATCTATTCACAACTTTCTTCACTATTCTCACTGTAATCACGGTGCACTAATGTCCATTCAATGCCATATCCTGACGATATAAGTTATGTATGGTTGTTATCTGAGCCGGTATGACAGTCTTTGTCTGGTTGCTGTTGGGTGAAAATGGCGTCATCTGCAGCCCCTGGTAATAAACTCTGGCTGATTATGAGTCCTCTTCTCAGTTATTACGGACAGGAGAGGTATGTAAAGTGTCTCTATGGTCCGGGTTTGTTGATGGAATGGCGTGGGGTGCGTTACCACGCTGCCACCATGATATAATATGCAAGAGGTTGCAGTGATTAAAAGACAGGACTTGATGGCTTGGGTGCTAGATAGAGACTGCCCTTTATTCATACGCTACATGGGACTACATGATACTACACCTATAGTCCATTTCTTTTAGCGAGGCAGATTTGCACCGACTCGCAGCGGTGCCCTTTTAGCTCGGAAAAGTTTCCTGGTCGCTGATTGGTTAGAATTATCTTGTCCAACCAATCAGCGATCAGGAAACTTTTCCGAGCTATAAGGGCACCGCTGCGAGTCGGTGCAAATATGCCTCGCTAAAAGAAATGGACTATAATTATACATTTGTTAATGCTGCACTGTGTGACATGAAAGAAATGTACAGTATTTATATATATATACATATATATATATATATATATATATATATATATATATATATATATATATATATATCATATATATATATATATATATATATATATATATATATATATATATATATATATATATATATATATATATATATATATATATATATATATATATATATATATATATATATATATATATATATATATATATATATATATATATATATATATATATATATATATATATATATATAGTATATATATATATATATATATATATATATATATATATATATATATATATACAGTATATATATATAACCAGACACTTCCTTTTTATCATATAGGGAAGGATTATTATTATTATTATTATTATTATTATTATTATTATTATTATTATTATTATTTCAGGATTCGTGGATCGCTCGAGAGTGTGGGCCGCGATGCAGGAGTGGGAGAGCGCGACCTGTCTCAACTTCGAGGAGGTTCCCTCCACCTACAGCGGAGCCCATTTGCAGTTCCAGATCCACGAGGTCAACTGCAGTTCCTACGTTGGGATGACCGACTCTTCCGGACAGCCTGTTTACATCACAAAAGTGTGCCAGAGAAATGTAAGTGGAGCAATAATCTCCTTTCATCGTACATTTTGGCATGGGTAATTTTGCAGTCCTCTTATCAGGTTATAAATTATACCAGATCTTATTTCTTTATTTGTAGTTATAGTTGATTCTAATTACCATTTAAATATGGTAAAAAGTGTCCTTTTTTTTTAATCTTCAATAGTCCCATTTCCTCGTTATTGTCTTAACTCTATGATACATTAAGGATAATCATGTTTTCAAAATGACCAATCGTATAATGGCGAATCAAAAAACTAATTGTATCCCATCCTTTTGCAGAAAGGATCGTTGCTGGTCGAGTTAGGCCACGCTATAGGACTCTGGCATGAGGAGACTAGGTCAGACAGGGATTCTTATGTACACATTAACGCGGACAACGTCCTCCCAGAGAAGAAGCACAATTTTTTCAAGGAATCGGATAACAGCTACGGAGTCCCTTACGATTATAGCTCCATCATGCACAGCTATGAAAGGGTATTCTCATTTCTTTCGGTTGTATTATAGTAATGGACGGAAAAAAGCTTTTCTGCTAAAAACAGATGTTTCCTATAGAAAAGCTTCCGTTTTCTTTTAAAAGTGCACTTATTTTCACTGCAAATAAAAACTTAATAATCTAAAAAATAATAATCAATGGGGTTAGCGTGCGCCTTTTTCTGCAAACGAAGCGAGCAAAAACCATTAGATTTCTATAAAAAAAGAAAAAAAAATATTCCCGTTCTTAGGCAGTCTACCTGGTTTTCGATGTATTTGCTGTTGAAGTTAAGGTTAACTTCAGCGAAATCACATTATTTTCTACGGGAAAAACTATTTTTTTTCTGTTAACTATAATTTTATCTTTCTTTCAATCTACAGAATGATTTATTAGAAAATATGAAGAGTTACTTCTCATTGCTGAACAGCTGTGAAAGGCTATTGTATTAATTTTATTACCTGTTTTAACAGAGAAAGCGAAGTTTATAGCTTTTAAGAGAGTTAATGATGGAAAGTTAGCAATTTCGTTTTCTTTAAATTTTTCGTTTTCTTTTATGGACGTCTTAGCTTTTTCGATCACAGACTATAGAATATTAGTTAGCTGTGTTCCCTGTACAATTCCATTATATTCGGTGTCTCAGAAAAGATTGGAACAAATAAATCTTCGCATTAATAAAGTAGACATAAGAATAAAATCCTAATGAACAGATTAACATGTAGAAGGCTAATAGCAATATGCTGAAAGAGTAGCATATCTCAAAATTAGTTATTTAAATAAAAAAAAAATAAAGAAAAATAAGCCGCTAAATTATCATAACAAATTTATGTCAGTAAAGGAAATTTTGCCTTTAAGGACACTCCAAAATCAAACCACTGTTCTCTAGTCTTGGGTAGTGCCATAGCCTCTGTACCATGGCCTTTCACTGTCTTGGGTTAGAGTTCTCTTGCTTGAGGGTACACTCGAGCACACTCTCCTATCTTATTTCTCTTCCTCTTGTTTTGTTGAAGTTTTTATAGTTTATATAGGAGATATTTATTGTTGTTACTCTTCTTAGAATATTTTATTTTTCCTTTTTTCCTTTCCGCACTGAGCTATTTTCCCTGTTGGAGCCCCTGGGCTTATAGCATACTGCTTTCCCAACTAGGGTTGTAGCTTAGTAAGTAATAATAATAATAATAATAGTAAAATGTATTAAAAGAAAGAATGTAGTAAAATATATCTAAAAATAAGGGGAAATTCAATTCTTTAAATAGCTCATTTGGAGTTTATGGAATTCCTGAAACTTTAAACTAGCTTTCAGTTTTGGTTGATATTGGATCTCCACTATTTATGGTTGATAGGTGACCCTGAAAATTAATGATCAGCTGATTAAGTCATACTGAGAATTAATGCTCAGTATGTATGGTGCATGGTGCAAATTATGGGGTATGAAGTTGAATCCTAATAAAACTCAAAGTATGATTGTAGGCCTACGTAGGTTAAGGACGGTGGCTCCTCAACATCCGGATCTCAGTATTGATAATGCTTCTTTAAATTTGTATGACTCTTTTAAAATTTTAGGTGTGATTCTCGACAGCAAATTTACTTTTGAGAAACACATTAGGTCTGTGTCTTCTTCAATTGCACAAAAAAAAAAAAAAAAAAAAAAAAAAAAAAGGCCATATTGAGAAAATCATAAAAGATTTTCGGTGATCAATCTATTCTGAAAAAGTGTTTTAATTCTTTCATTCTACCTTGTTTTGAGTATTGTTCTCCTGTCTGTTCTTTAGCTGCTGATTCTCATCTTAATTTGTTGGACAGAAATTTACGGTCTATTAAATTTCTTATTCCTGATCTAGATATTAATCTTTGGCACCGTCGTTCAATTAGTTCATTATGCATGTTGCATAAGATTTTTCATATCTCTGACCATCCTTTACATTCAGATCTCCCTGGACAATTCTATCCTGTTCGTAATACTAGGCAGGCAGTTAATTCTAACAGTCAGGCCTTCTCCATCATGAAGCTCAATACTACACAGTATTCTGGTAGTTATATTCCAGCTGTTACCAAGTTGTGGAATGATCTTCCTAATCGGGTAGTTGAATCAGTAGAACTTCAAAAGTTCAAAGTTGGAGCAAATGTTTTTATGTTGACCAGGCTGACATGAGTCTTTTTATAGTTTATATATGACATAACTGTTTTTTGACGTTAATAGTTTATATAGGACATATCTGTTTTGACGTTGTTACTGTTTTTAGAATGATTTATTGTTAATTTATTCTCATCATTTATTTATTTCCTTGTTTCCTTTCCTCACTGGGCTATTTTTCCCTATTGGAGCCCTTGGGTTTATAGCATCTTGCTTTTCCAACCAGGGTTGTAGCTTGGCTAATAATAATAATAATAATAATAATAATAATAATAATATGTAATGAATATTAATATTTAGGTGTTTACAGTATGTCTGCAATGAATAAGAATACTTGGCAGTTTACATTATGTCTGTAATGAAAATGAATACTTAGCTGTTTACAGTATGTATATAAGGAAGATGAATACTTAGCTGTTTACTGTTTGTATATAAGGAGGATGAATACTTAGCTGTTTATTGTTTGTATATAAGGAGGATGAATACTTAGCTGTTTACAATATGTATATAATGAAAATGAATACTTAACTGTTTGCAGTATATATGTGACAACAATTAAAACCGTGCAGTTAGTAAGATAACAAAAATTGTCCTTTGAATTATCCTTTGATTGCCAGACTGGAGTTCGAGTCCCTCTCAGGCTCGTTAGTTCCTTTGGCCGCTGCAACCTCACCATCCTTGTGGGCTAAGGATGGGGGAGGGTTTGGGAGGAACCTATAGGTCTATCTGCCGTGTCATCAGCAGCCATTGCCTGGCCCTCCTTGGTCCTAGCTTGGGTGGAGAGGGGCTTCGGCACTGATCATATGTTTATATGCTCAGTCCCTAGGGCATTGTCCTACTCGATAGGGCAATGTCACTGTCCCTTGCCTTTGCCATTCATGAGCGGCCTTTAAGGGCTTGGGGGGGGGGGAGCCTATAGGTCTATCTGCTGTGTCATCAGCAGCCATTGCCTTGCCTTCCTTGGTCCTAGCTTGGGTGAAGAGGGGCTTCGGCGCTGATCATATGTTTATATACTCAGTCCCTAGGGCAATGTCACTGTCCCTTGTCCCTGCCATTCATGAGCGGCCTTTAAACCTTTAATTGACAGTGAAAACCACAATTTCCGTGTTAACGAGTGATAGTGAAAACTGACAATGGAAGTTCGTCCCCAGATCTACCAGCTGAATGGGCACATGACTATCGCTACTTACAACCCCTTGTACCAAGGCCTTATTGGACAATCAAGCAGTCTTTCACACATGGACAAACTCCTCGTGAACCAGATGTACGGTTGTTCAGCCAAACTCATAGCTGCTGGGACATGTACAAGTGACCCCTGTTTGAATAACGGTTACCTGGCCAAGGACTGCTCGTGTGTTTGCCCTGATGGGACATCTGGAACAAACTGTGAGACTGTCACAACTCCCTACAATGGTAAGGTTTTGTACAAATTGAATAAATACATCTTGGTGTATTTTCGTTGCGTTTCTTTCAATTGTAAATAAAGTATAAAGATTGACAACAGAATTAATATTTCACTGTTATGCCAATTGATGTGATATACAGATTAGCAACAAATTACTATTTCCACTTTTATGACATAGATTATGAATATTTTGTCTTTTTGAGAGGACAAGATTCAAGTACAGATTGGCAATAAATTAACCATCAATCGATTTTCAGCACTCCATGCAATATTATGTTTAGTATGTTCCGTCTTTAATGATATTGTTCTAATGCAATGGCGACATTGGTATAAACGTTGACAATAAAATTAGCGGGAGCAAAAACAAAGTAAATTTCTCTCGCCAGTTGGCGCCACAAGAGTCATGGCAGACCTCAATTTATCTTTTCAATTTGCCAAGTCTAGAAGTTGCACCGTAACTGAAATATGTTGAGATATTCAACACCTTTGAGAGTTTAGATATATTCCGCAACTCTTTGCAAGGTTTTAGGGATATTCCGAAACTACTGACAAGGTTTTAGGGATGTTCTGCAATTTCATCTCGGTTAAAGTGAATAGACTGGTTCCCTTTTTCCAGAGGCTCTCCTTTCGCCCTACACGGAGGAGATCACGTCACCTACAACCATCACGACACCGAATTATCCTTTGAAGTACCCAGCCGGTAAGACTTGCACCTTCTCTTGGTACGACTTGCACCCTCTCCTGGTAAGACTCGCTCCTTCTCTTGGTAAGACTCGCACCCTCCCTTGATAAGACTTGCACCTTCTCTTGATAAGACTCTCACCTTCTCTTGGTAAGATTTGCACCTTCTCTTGGTACAACTATCTCCCTCTCCTGGTACAACTTGCACTCTCCCCTGGTAAGATTCGCACCTTCTCTTGGTAAGACTCACACCTTCTCATGGTAAAACTTGCACTCTCTCCTGGTAACTCGCACCCTTACCCAATTAGAATCACAAACTTGCTTGGTAAGACACACACTCTCCCAGTAAGACTTGCATCCTCTCCCAGCAAGATTCGCACCCCCTCCCAGGAAGACTCGAACCCTATCTCGATAAGACTCGTACCCTCTCCCTGTAAGATTCGCTTCCCCTTCCTGCACGACTTGCATCCTCTCCCGGCAAGACTCACACTCCCTCCCCACAAGGCTCGCACTCTTTCCCAATAAGACTTGAACCCTCACTGGCCAGTCACGCTCTCTCTCGGTAAGAATAGCCAGTCACTTCCTTTATCTTGCAAGTGCTTTTTAACTCTGGATGTGTTATAGCCGTTCATTTGCCAATACAGCGTGGGAGCTTAATATTTTCATTTAAGCAACTTTCCTTTAATGAAAATTTAATGAAAGGCGTAAATAGATATCATACCACTATATGAACGATACTTCACCAGATGTTACCCAATGGGTTTTACCATTGCAAAACAAATTTCATACCTTTGCAAAACATAGTATGTAGTCACCTACATCTTCATCCTAAATCTAGATCAGATATCTCTCCAAACCTGGCAGAGAACACCTCACCTGATTCTCTCTGACGTCATAGGTCTGAAGTTCACCAAGTGGATCAAGGCCCCAGAATGCTCCCAAGTGGTAGCCAACTTCACAGCCTTCGACACTTACATGCGGACGCCACATTACATCCGGGAAGGGGAGACCGTTGATATATGCTGGTACGACGGACTGGAAATTCGCACCGATAATATGCTCGACGGAACTTGGTAAGAACCGACCTGGAAATGTTTTGCACTTGTTAAGGTAACTAAGGTAACACCCCCTGCACTTCTCAAGTCAAATAGGTCGAGAAAGAGTCTAGTCACTATGTTTGACCTTATTCCAGAGTGATAGGGGTAGTTCAGGTGATTCATACTGACTTGACCTGGAAGGCGGCATACTTTTTGCCTGAGGAACCTCCTCCCCCTGGATGACAATACAGCCACCCACCCTCAGACCATT
The DNA here is from genome assembly GCF_036898095.1 of Palaemon carinicauda. NCBI lineage: Eukaryota > Metazoa > Arthropoda > Malacostraca > Decapoda > Palaemonidae > Palaemon > Palaemon carinicauda. The sequence goes on along the minus strand of NC_090752.1, from coordinate 59,326,086 downwards.
AATATTCTTAAGTTTATTGGAAATGAGGTTGGCTGACCACTGTTCATATCACCAATGAAGTGCTTTCAGTAAGCGCAAACATGTATCAATGCATAATTACCATCGTTTCTTACTCTTTTCCTCATTTCCAAACTGCAAAAGACATCCTGACTAAATTCACAACTTGCCTAAAACTTTACGACTTCTGCTACTGCCTTTTTTTTCACTAAAACCTAAAATTCCTGGTTTCTCTCTGTCTTCTCCTTGGTTTGGTCCTAAAAATTATTATGGAGATGGTCTCATAATGATTTCTCAAGTATCTTAGTCATTCCAAACTAACCTTGCCATTTTACTTAACTTCCTTGTGGTCTGATGAGATCATTTTTCTTTTTTACTTGATGTTGTTTTAAATTCTTATTGTTTTCATAATTCATAAATATTAGATGAGTAAATCTTTTGTAAGAATAAGTGTAATAGATGACCACTTTTTATCCATTATAAATGCGCTTAATGAAGTAATTTTTTGTAATATGTATGTTGACGACTTTACATATGCTTGTATATGTGACCCCAGGAATGTTCATATGCTGATGTGACTGCTCTGTATCCTTCTTTGCTTAAGCTTCTACTTGCAAATCTAATACACGTTCATATTGCGTTCTGTGTCCACAGGTACTGCAGGAGTGAGCTTAAGCGTCTACTTGCAAATCTAATACACGTTCATATCCCGTTCTGTGTCCACAGGTACTGCGGGACTGAGATTTCCAGCGGAGATACGTTCACTTCCGTTCAGAACGAGATGGTCTTGTTCTTCAAGTCCTCTTCGAGTTTCAAAACAGGATGGTCAGCTGACATTACCTTCGTTGAGTTGGAAAACTGTGTCACCACGTGAGTTGAGTACCGATGTGTTTCAGAATTGAGAAGAAATTATAGTAGTGAAGACGAATTTACTTTGTTCCATATAGAGGAGGTTCTAAAGATTTTCTAACTCTCCATCCATTTATCTTCTATAAATAGTAGGTATAAAAACCCCTCCAAAAACAGAAACTTGGTTTCATAACAGTAAAATAAAATGCATTCTACAGTTTAAAATTACGTTTTTACTCTAAATCAAAATATGTAATGTAATAGCAGCAGTTGCAGGAACAGTAGTAGTAATAGCAATAGTGCTAGTAGTTTCAGAATTGAGAAGCAATTATTGATTTGTTAGTGAAGACGAATTTACCGCTGATGTGGATTGATTGTTCTCCTCTAATTTCCTTTATATCCGATGCCTTTTGTAACAGCCAGAATTGGAATTTTTTACTTGAAATTTCTAACTGTAAACTGTGGCGAAAGTTATTTATCAAAGTGTTGAATTCACCTGATCAGATTTTTATAAAAGTATTGAAATTAAGTAGAGAACACGCTTCACAAACGAAAGGCTTAGTCCAATATTTGTTCATGTTAACCGAAAATTGAAATGAAATCGAAATGCTTCATAGAAGTTAATAAAAAAAATATGTTTTCATATTGGACAGTTTTGAAGACAATCAATGTTAATGATCATATTCTCTGTAAACTAAAAATCTAATCTCTATGAAACTGATGTTAAGTCAAAAACTTCACTAAAGCAAGGAAAGTTATCCTTTATCCAGTCCAGACAGATTTTGCCTCTTCATTATTGTTATCTAAAATTATTATTGAATAAGAATCACCGATAAATCTTTGTGAAAACTGGGCCAGAACATTTTCACTTAAGTCGGGTTAATACGGTGGTTGTCATTAACTTAGTTTGGGGGACCGCGCCAGACACCGCCAGGGACGTCCTTACCTTTGGTGTGCTTTCTGGCGGCTTCTTAAGCCCTGTCCACATGGTCGTGCATGCCCGACGGGCAAACAGTGATACCAGGCCACAATAGTTAGTGAAAATAAGGGTTGATGACGTCAGAAGCGGGAAAACTAAAGGCAGGGATCTGGCAACACTATATGATGCCAGATCCCTGTCTGTGGTTTTCCTGCTTCTGATGTCAGTAACCCTCAGTCTTAATAACTATTTTGGTCTGGTATCACTGTTTGCCCGTCGGGCATGCTCGATCGTGTGGACAGGGCTTTGAGGACACACGCCGTAACTGACCGTAACAAAAGAGTGTCTATAAGCAGTCCTGAAAGCAGGTTTACCAGTTTGGAAATGAAAGCACCAATGTTTCATTTCTGTTGTCATTCATTAGCCCTCACAATGAAAGGGAAAAGCTGGCAACTGGTATTGGCAATGATCAAATTTTACAGTCGAGTTAAAAAGTCTGCCAACACTTGCGGCGACCATTGATTGATTTTGAGTTTTCCGGTATCCTGACATCGAAAATCATTGACGTCAATATCGTTTGTTATAAATAAAGAATAAACGGAAAATCAATTCCAAACCATAAAAGCTAAGGTATCCTTATAAAAGTTAAATAGTTCCAGAAGACATGCTTCTGAAATAAATCTGAAAATGCAGCTAGCATAGTACAACACATCCTGCCCAAGAATCTTGGAGCCTAAGCTCATCCCTACACCGTGAAGTTAATTGTCTGTTGAGTTTCGAGGACTATTGAATTTAACTGCACAAACCTCCCATACTGAAATGTACTTTATTACCGAAGCCTTTTCGTGTGTCCTCCGGTCCCTAGCTGTACCTTCTTATATCTTTCTAGTTTACCTCCATTCTGGCATCCATCCTTCCTTCCTTCCTTTCTCTCTATACTCTTTTCCAGCAAGTAGGTAATTGTCCGTTGGTTGCGTTATAGCACTGAATAGCCTCCCTAGCCAAATTTTGGTCTCAGTCAATCAGGTGGATAGGTAAGACTCACGTTCCAATAGAAATCAGATTGGATGAATTTCCTCACATCTATCTTGACCAGGGAAAATTAAATGTTGTTAGCTGAGAAATGCATAGCCAAGAGTGGCAACCTCTTCCATTATGACAGTGCCATAAGAATTCAATGAGTATAATGATACATTTGCCTTCCTTTACCTAAAGAAAGAAATATTGATAGTTTTTTTTTTTTTCTTTTTTGCAAAATACGTTAGCATATTTAATATCCCATTCTCTATATAAAGAGACACCATTATCAACTTGGAAAAGGTGGAAACCCAAACCAAAGAATAAATAAATGGATAGGTTAAATAATTAACTGCACTCCTTAACCAGGTCATCAACCTCCTCTTCAACAACTACAACAACCACAACAGCCATTATACCGTCATCAACTACAATAGGAACCACGACAGCGGTTTATGACTGCCTTTGTGAACTAGTAACAACTACAACACCATCAACATCATCATCAGCTACAATCCCTGTTCAAACATCAACAACAACAGAGTGAGAGTTCAGACTTTTCTAAGGGAAAAAATGATATATGGAAAAAATCTGGTAATCACTCATCCAGAATTCCAGGATAATTCGTCAATCAATTAACAAGTCCTTCTTGTTTATTTCCAGCGAAACCTCAACAACCATAGAAACAACTACAACAACATTTGATTGCCTCTGCGAGCCAATTACAACAACATCATCAACAACCCAACCCACAACCCTTACCTCACCCATTCAAACCTCCACAACGACAACAACATTTGATTGCCTCTGTGAGCCAATTACAACGACATCCTCAACCACCCAACCCACTATTTCAACGACACCAAACACCACTTCCACATCAACCCCAACTACCACCACCTCCTCATCCACAACCTCCTCTTCCTCCACCACACCCACCTCTACAACTACTTCAACGACCCCAACGACAACCACCTCCTCATCCACAACGTCCTCTTCCTCCACCACACCAACCTCTACAACTACTTCAACGACACCCACTACAACCACCTCCTCATCCACAACGTCCTCTTCCTCCACCACACCAACCACTACAACTACTTCAACGACACCAACTACCACCACCTCCTCATCCACAACGTCCTCTTCCTCCACCACACCAACCACTACAACTACTTCAACGACACCCACTACCACCACCTCCTCATCCACAACCTCCTCTTCCTCCACCACACCAACCTCTACAACTACTTCAACGACACCCACTACCACCACCTCCTCATCCACAACCTCCTCTTCCTCCACCACACCAACCACTACAACTACTTCAACGACACCCACTACCACCACCTCCTCATCCACAACCTCCTCTTCCTCCACCACACCAACCACTACAACTACTTCAACGACACCCACTACCACCACCTCCTCATCCACAACCTCCTCTTCCTCCACCACACCAACCACTACAACTACTTCAACGACACCCACTACCACCACCTCCTCATCCACAACCTCCTCTTCCTCCACCACACCAACCACTACAACTACTTCAACGACACCCACTACCACCACCTCCTCATCCACAACCTCCTCTTCCTCCACCACACCAACCACTACAACTACTTCAACGACACCCACTACCACCACCTCCTCATCCACAACCTCCTCTTCCTCCACCACACCAACCACTACAACTACTTCAACGACACCCACTACCACCACCTCCTCATCCACAACCTCCTCGTCCTCCACCACACCAACCACTACAACTACTTCAACGACACCCACTACCACCACCTCCTCATCCACAACCTCCTCGTCCTCCACCACACCAACCACTACAACTACTTCAACGACACCCACTACCACCACCTCCTCATCCACAACCTCCTCGTCCTCCACCACACCAACCACTACAACTACTTCAACGACACCCACTACCACCACCTCCTCATCCACAACCTCCTCGTCCTCCACCACACCAACCACTACAACTACTTCAACGACACCCACTACCACCACCTCCTCATCCACAACCTCCTCGTCCTCCACCACACCAACCACTACAACTACTTCAACGACACCCACTACCACCACCTCCTCATCCACAACCTCCTCGTCCTCCACCACACCAACCACTACAACTACTTCAACGACACCCACTACCACCACCTCCTCATCCACAACCTCCTCGTCCTCCACCACACCAACCACTACAACTACTTCAACGACACCCACTACCACCACCTCCTCATCCACAACCTCCTCGTCCTCCACCACACCAACCACTACAACTACTTCAACGACACCCACTACCACCACCTCCTCATCCACAACCTCCTCGTCCTCCACCACACCAACCACTACAACTACTTCAACGACACCCACTACCACCACCTCCTCATCCACAACCTCCTCGTCCTCCACCACACCAACCACTACAACTACTTCAACGACACCCACTACCACCACCTCCTCATCCACAACGTCCTCGTCCTCCACCACACCAACCACTACAACTACTTCAACGACACCCACTACCACCACCTCCTCATCCACAACGTCCTCTTCCTCCACCACACCAACCACTACAACTACTTCAACGACCCCCACTACCACCACCTCCTCATCCACAACGTCCTCTTCCTCCACCACACCAACCACTACAACGACTTCAACGACCCCACTACCACCACCTCCTCATCCACAACGTCCTCTTCCTCCACCACACCAACCACTACAACGACTTCAACGACACCCACTACCACCACCTCCTCATCCACAACGTCCTCTTCCTCCACCACACCAACCACTACAACGACTTCAACGACACCCACTACCACCACCTCCTCATCCACAACGTCCTCTTCCTCCTCCACACCAACCACTACAACGACTTCAACGACACCCACTACCACCACCTCCTCATCCACAACCTCCTCGTCCTCCTCCACACCAACCACTACAACTACTTCAACGACACCCACTACCACCACCTCCTCATCCACAACGTCCTCTTCCTCCACCACACCAACCACTACAACTACTTCAACGACACCCACTACCACCACCTCCTCATCCACAACCTCCTCGTCCTCCACCACACCAACCACTACAACGACTTCAACGACACCCACTACCACCACCTCCTCATCCACAACCTCCTCTTCCTCCACCACACCAACCACTACAACTACTTCAACGACACCCACTACCACCACCTCCTCATCCACAACCTCCTCTTCCTCCACCACACCAACCACTACAACTACTTCAACGACACCCACTACCACCACCTCCTCATCCACAACCTCCTCTTCCTCCACCACACCAACCACTACAACTACTTCAACGACACCCACTACCACCACCTCCTCATCCACAACCTCCTCTTCCTCCACCACACCAACCACTACAACGACTTCAACGACACCCACTACCACCACCTCCTCATCCACAACCTCCTCTTCCTCCACCACACCAACCACTACAACTACTTCAACGACACCCACTACCACCACCTCCTCATCCACAACCTCCTCGTTCCTCCACCACACCAACCACTACAACTACTTCAACGACACCCACTACCACCACCTCCTCATCCACAACCTCCTCTCCTCCACCACACCAACCACTACAACGACTTCAACGACACCCACTACCACCACCTCCTCATCCACAACCTCCTCTTCCTCCACCACACCAACCACTACAACTACTTCAACGACACCCACTACCACCACCTCCTCATCCACAACCTCCTCTTCCTCCACCACACCAACCACTACAACTACTTCAACGACACCCACTACCACCACCTCCTCATCCACAACCTCCTCTTCCTCCACCACACCAACCACTACAACTACTTCAACGACACCCACTACCACCACCTCCTCATCCACAACCTCCTCTTCCTCCACCACACCAACCACTACAACTACTTCAACGACACCCACTACCACCACCTCCTCATCCACAACCTCCTCGTCCTCCACCACACCAACCACTACAACTACTTCAACGACACCCACTACCACCACCTCCTCATCCACAACCTCCTCGTCCTCCACCACACCAACCACTACAACTACTTCAACGACACCCACTACCACCACCTCCTCATCCACAACCTCCTCGTCCTCCACCACACCAACCACTACAACTACTTCAACGACACCCACTACCACCACCTCCTCATCCACAACCTCCTCGTCCTCCACCACACCAACCACTACAACTACTTCAACGACACCCACTACCACCACCTCCTCATCCACAACCTCCTCGTCCTCCACCACACCAACCACTACAACTACTTCAACGACACCCACTACCACCACCTCCTCATCCACAACCTCCTCTTCCTCCACCACACCAACCACTACAACTACTTCAACGACACCCACTACCACCACCTCCTCATCCACAACCTCCTCTTCCTCCACCACACCAACCACTACAACGACTTCAACGACACCCACTACCACCACCTCCTCATCCACAACGTCCTCTTCCTCCACCACACCAACCACAACAACGACTTCAACGACACCCACTACCACCACCTCCTCATCCACAACGTCCTCTTCCTCCACCACACCAACCACTACAACGACTTCAACGACACCCACTACCACCACCTCCTCATCCACAACGTCCTCTTCCTCCACCACACCAACCACAACAACGACTTCAACGACACCCACTACCACCACCTCCTCATCCACAACGTCCTCTTCCTCCACCACACCAACCACAACAACGACTTCAACGACACCCACTACCACCACCTCCTCATCCACAACCTCCTCTTCCTCCACCACACCAACCACAACAACGACTTCAACGACACCCACTACCACCACCTCCTCATCCACAACCTCCTCTTCCTCCACCACACCAACCACAACAACGACTTCAACGACACCCACTACCACCACCTCCTCATCCACAACCTCCTCTTCCTCCACCACACCAACCACAACAACGACTTCAACGACACCCACTACCACCACCTCCTCATCCACAACCTCCTCTTCCTCCACCACACCAACCACAACAACGACTTCAACGACACCCACTACCACCACCTCCTCATCCACAACCTCCTCTTCCTCCACCACACCAACCACAACAACGACTTCAACGACACCCACTACCACCACCTCCTCATCCACAACCTCCTCTTCCTCCACCACACCAACCACAACAACGACTTCAACGACACCCACTACCACCACCTCCTCATCCACAACCTCCTCTTCCTCCACCACACCAACCACAACAACGACTTCAACGACACCCACTACCACCACCTCCTCATCCACAACCTCCTCTTCCTCCACCACACCAACCACAACAACGACTTCAACGACACCCACTACCACCACCTCCTCATCCACAACCTCCTCTTCCTCCACCACACCAACCACAACAACGACTTCAACGACACCCACTACCACCACCTCCTCATCCACAACCTCCTCTTCCTCCACCACACCAACCACAACAACGACTTCAACGACACCCACTACCACCACCTCCTCATCCACAACCTCCTCTTCCTCCACCACACCAACCACAACAACGACTTCAACGACACCCACTACCACCACCTCCTCATCCACAACCTCCTCTTCCTCCACCACACCAACCACAACAACGACTTCAACGACACCCACTACCACCACCTCCTCATCCACAACCTCCTCTTCCTCCACCACACCAACCACAACAACGACTTCAACGACACCCACTACCACCACCTCCTCATCCACAACCTCCTCTTCCTCCACCACACCAACCACAACAACGACTTCAACGACACCCACTACCACCACCTCCTCATCCACAACCTCCTCTTCCTCCACCACACCAACCACAACAACGACTTCAACGACACCCACTACCACCACCTCCTCATCCACAACCTCCTCTTCCTCCACCACACCAACCACAACAACGACTTCAACGACACCCACTACCACCACCTCCTCATCCACAACCTCCTCTTCCTCCACCACACCAACCACAACAACGACTTCAACGACACCCACTACCACCACCTCCTCATCCACAACCTCCTCTTCCTCCACCACACCAACCACAACAACGACTTCAACGACACCCACTACCACCACCTCCTCATCCACAACCTCCTCTTCCTCCACCACACCAACCACAACAACGACTTCAACGACACCCACTACCACCACCTCCTCATCCACAACCTCCTCTTCCTCCACCACACCAACCACAACAACGACTTCAACGACACCCACTACCACCACCTCCTCATCCACAACCTCCTCTTCCTCCACCACACCAACCACAACAACGACTTCAACGACACCCACTACCACCACCTCCTCATCCACAACGTCCTCTTCCTCCACCACACCAACCACAACAACTACTTCAACGACACCCACTACCACCACCTCCTCATCCACAACGTCCTCTTCCTCCACCACACCAACCACAACAACTACTTCAACGACACCCACTACCACCACCTCCTCATCCACAACCTCCTCTTCCTCCACCACACCAACCACAACAACTACTTCAACGACACCCACTACCACCACCTCCTCATCCACAACCTCCTCTTCCTCCACCACACCAACCACAACAACTACTTCAACGACACCCACTACCACCACCTCCTCATCCACAACCTCCTCTTCCTCCACCACACCAACCACTACAACTACTTCAACGACACCCACTACCACCACCTCCTCATCCACAACCTCCTCTTCCTCCACCACACCAACCACTACAACTACTTCAACGACACCCACTACCACCACCTCCTCATCCACAACCTCCTCTTCCTCCACCACACCAACCACTACAACTACTTCAACGACACCCACTACCACCACCTCCTCATCCACAACCTCCTCTTCCTCCACCACACCAACCACTACAACTACTTCAACGACACCCACTACCACCACCTCCTCATCCACAACCTCCTCTTCCTCCACCACACCAACCACTACAACTACTTCAACGACACCCACCACCACCACCTCCTCATCCACAACCTCCTCTTCCTCCACCACACCAACCACTACAACTACTTCAACGACACCCACCACCACCACCTCCTCATCCACAACCTCCTCTTCCTCCACCACACCAACCACTACAACTACTTCAACGACACCCACCACCACCACCTCCTCATCCACAACCTCCTCTTCCTCCACCACACCAACCACTACAACTACTTCAACGACACCCACCACCACCACCTCCTCATCCACAACCTCCTCTTCCTCCACCACACCAACCACTACAACTACTTCAACGACACCCACCACCACCACCTCCTCATCCACAACCTCCTCTTCCTCCACCACACCAACCACTACAACTACTTCAACGACACCCACCACCACCACCTCCTCATCCACAACCTCCTCTTCCTCCACCACACCAACCACTACAACTACTTCAACGACACCCACCACCACCACCTCCTCATCCACAACCTCCTCTTCCTCCACCACACCAACCACTACAACTACTTCAACGACACCCACCACCACCACCTCCTCATCCACAACCTCCTCTTCCTCCACCACACCAACCACTACAACTACTTCAACGACACCCACCACCACCACCTCCTCATCCACAACCTCCTCTTCCTCCACCACACCAACCACACAACTACTTCAACGACACCCACCACCACCACCTCCTCATCCACAACCTCCTCCTCCTCCACCACACCAACCACTACAACTACTTCAACGACACCCACTACCACCACCTCCTCATCCACAACCTCCTCTTCCTCCACCACACCAACCACTACAACTACTTCAACGACACCCACTACCACCACCTCCTCATCCACAACCTCCTCTTCCTCCACCACACCAACCACTACAACTACTTCAACGACACCCACTACCACCACCTCCTCATCCACAACCTCCTCTTCCTCCACCACACCAACCACTACAACTACTTCAACGACACCCACTACCACCACCTCCTCATCCACAACCTCCTCTTCCTCCACCACACCAACCACTACAACGACTTCAACGACACCCACTACCACCACCTCCTCATCCACAACCTCCTCTTCCTCCACCACACCAACCACTACAACGACTTCAACGACACCCACTACCACCACCTCCTCATCCACAACCTCCTCTTCCTCCACCACACCAACCACTACAACGACTTCAACGACACCCACTACCACCACCTCCTCATCCACAACCTCCTCTTCCTCCACCACACCAACCACTACAACGACTTCAACGACACCCACTACCACCACCTCCTCATCCACAACCTCCTCTTCCTCCACCACACCAACCACTACAACGACTTCAACGACACCCACTACCACCACCTCCTCATCCACAACCTCCTCTTCCTCCACCACACCAACCACTACAACGACTTCAACGACACCCACTACCACCACCTCCTCATCCACAACCTCCTCTTCCTCCACCACACCAACCACTACAACGACTTCAACGACACCCACTACCACCACCTCCTCATCCACAACCTCCTCTTCCTCCACCACACCAACCACTACAACGACTTCAACGACACCCACTACCACCACCTCCTCATCCACAACCTCCTCTTCCTCCACCACACCAACCACAACAACGACTTCAACGACACCCACTACCACCACCTCCTCATCCACAACCTCCTCTTCCTCCACCACACCAACCACTACAACGACTTCAACGACACCCACTACCACCACCTCCTCATCCACAACCTCCTCTTCCTCCACCACACCAACCACTACAACTACTTCAACGACACCCACTACCACCACCTCCTCATCCACAACCTCCTCTTCCTCCACCACACCAACCACTACAACTACTTCAACGACACCCACTACCACCACCTCCTCATCCACAACCTCCTCTTCCTCCACCACACCAACCACTACAACTACTTCAACGACACCCACTACCACCACCTCCTCATCCACAACCTCCTCTTCCTCCACCACACCAACCACTACAACTACTTCAACGACACCCACTACCACCACCTCCTCATCCACAACCTCCTCTTCCTCCACCACACCAACCACTACAACTACTTCAACGACACCCACTACCACCACCTCCTCATCCACAACCTCCTCTTCCTCCACCACACCAACCACTACAACTACTTCAACGACACCCACTACCACCACCTCCTCATCCACAACCTCCTCTTCCTCCACCACACCAACCACTACAACTACTTCAACCACACCCACCACCACCACCTCCTCATCCACAACCTCCTCTTCCTCCACCACACCAACCACTACAACTACTTCAACGACACCCACCACCACCACCTCCTCATCCACAACCTCCTCTTCCTCCACCACACCAACCACTACAACTACTTCAACGACACCCACCACCACCACCTCCTCATCCACAACCTCCTCTTCCTCCACCACACCAACCACTACAACTACTTCAACGACACCCACCACCACCACCTCCTCATCCACAACCTCCTCTTCCTCCACCACACCAACCACTACAACTACTTCAACGACACCCACCACCACCACCTCCTCATCCACAACCTCCTCTTCCTCCACCACACCAACCACTACAACTACTTCAACGACACCCACCACCACCACCTCCTCATCCACAACCTCCTCTTCCTCCACCACACCAACCACTACAACTACTTCAACGACACCCACCACCACCACCTCCTCATCCACAACCTCCTCTTCCTCCACCACACCAACCACTACAACTACTTCAACGACACCCACCACCACCACCTCCTCATCCACAACCTCCTCTTCCTCCACCACACCAACCACTACAACTACTTCAACGACACCCACCACCACCACCTCCTCATCCACAACCTCCTCTTCCTCCACCACACCAACCACTACAACTACTTCAACGACACCCACCACCACCACCTCCTCATCCACAACCTCCTCTTCCTCCACCACACCAACCACTACAACTACTTCAACGACACCCACCACCACCACCACCTCCTCATCCACAACCTCCTCTTCCTCCACCACACCAACCACTACAACTACTTCAACGACACCCACCACCACCACCACCTCCTCATCCACAACCTCCTCCTCCTCCACCACACCAACCACTACAACTACTTCAACGACACCCACCACCACCACCTCCTCATCCACAACCTCCTCCTCCTCCACCACACCAACCACTACAACTACTTCAACGACACCCACCACCACCACCTCCTCATCCACAACCTCCTCCTCCTCCACCACACCAACCACTACAACTACTTCAACGACACCCACCACCACCACCTCCTCATCCACAACCTCCTCCTCCTCCACCACACCAACCACTACAACTACTTCAACGACACCCACTACCACCACCTCCTCATCCACAACCTCCTCCTCCTCCACCACACCAACCACTACAACGACTTCAACGACACCCACTACCACCACCTCCTCATCCACAACCTCCTCCTCATCCTCCACCACACCAACCACTACAACGACTTCAACGACACCCACCACCACCACCTCCTCATCCACAACCTCCTCTTCCTCCACCACACCAACCACTACAACGACTTCAACGACACCCACCACCACCACCTCCTCATCCACAACCTCCTCCTCCTCCACCACACCAACCACTACAACTACTTCAACGACACCCACCACCACCACCTCCTCATCCACAACCTCCTCCTCCTCCACCACACCAACCACTACAACTACTTCAACGACACCCACCACCACCACCTCCTCATCCACAACCTCCTCCTCCTCCACCACACCAACCACTACAACTACTTCAACGACACCCACTACCACCACCTCCTCATCCACAACCTCCTCCTCCTCCACCACACCAACCACTACAACGACTTCAACGACACCCACCACCACCACCTCCTCATCCACAACCTCCTCCTCCTCCACCACACCAACCACTACAACGACTTCAACGACACCCACTACCACCACCTCCTCATCCACAACCTCCTCTTCCTCCACCACACCAACCACTACAACGACTTCAACGACACCCACTACCACCACCTCCTCATCCACAACCTCCTCTTCCTCCACCACACCAACCACTACAACGACTTCAACGACACCCACTACCACCACCTCCTCATCCACAACCTCCTCTTCCTCCACCACACCAACCACTACAACGACTTCAACGACACCCACTACCACCACCTCCTCATCCACAACCTCCTCTTCCTCCACCACACCAACCACTACAACGACTTCAACGACACCCACTACCACCACCTCCTCATCCACAACCTCCTCTTCCTCCACCACACCAACCACAACAACGACTTCAACGACACCCACTACCACCACCTCCTCATCCACAACCTCCTCTTCCTCCACCACACCAACCACTACAACGACTTCAACGACACCCACTACCACCACCTCCTCATCCACAACCTCCTCTTCCTCCACCACACCAACCACAACAACGACTTCAACGACACCCACTACCACCACCTCCTCATCCACAACCTCCTCTTCCTCCACCACACCAACCACAACAACGACTTCAACGACACCCACTACCACCACCTCCTCATCCACAACCTCCTCTTCCTCCACCACACCAACCACTACAACGACTTCAACGACACCCACTACCACCACCTCCTCATCCACAACCTCCTCTTCCTCCACCACACCAACCACTACAACGACTTCAACGACACCCACTACCACCACCTCCTCATCCACAACCTCCTCTTCCTCCACCACACCAACCACTACAACGACTTCAACGACACCCACTACCACCACCTCCTCATCCACAACCTCCTCTTCCTCCACCACACCAACCACAACAACTACTTCAACGACACCCACTACCACCACCTCCTCATCCACAACCTCCTCTTCCTCCACCACACCAACCACTACAACGACTTCAACGACACCCACTACCACCACCTCCTCATCCACAACCTCCTCTTCCTCCACCACACCAACCACTACAACGACTTCAACGACACCCACTACCACCACCTCCTCATCCACAACCTCCTCTTCCTCCACCACACCAACCACAACAACGACTTCAACGACACCCACTACCACCACCTCCTCATCCACAACCTCCTCTTCCTCCACCACACCAACCACTACAACGACTTCAACGACACCCACTACCACCACCTCCTCATCCACAACCTCCTCTTCCTCCACCACACCAACCACTACAACGACTTCAACGACACCCACTACCACCACCTCCTCATCCACAACCTCCTCTTCCTCCACCACACCAACCACTACAACGACTTCAACGACACCCACTACCACCACCTCCTCATCCACAACCTCCTCTTCCTCCACCACACCAACCACTACAACGACTTCAACGACACCCACTACCACCACCTCCTCATCCACAACCTCCTCTTCCTCCACCACACCAACCACTACAACGACTTCAACGACACCCACTACCACCACCTCCTCATCCACAACCTCCTCTTCCTCCACCACACCAACCACTACAACGACTTCAACGACACCCACTACCACCACCTCCTCATCCACAACCTCCTCTTCCTCCACCACACCAACCACTACAACGACTTCAACGACACCCACTACCACCACCTCCTCATCCACAACCTCCTCTTCCTCCACCACACCAACCACTACAACTACGTCAACGACACCCACTACCACCACCTCCTCATCCACAACCTCCTCTTCCTCCACCACACCAACCACTACAACTACTTCAACGACACCCACTACCACCACCTCCTCATCCACAACCTCCTCTTCCTCCACCACACCAACCACTACAACTACTTCAACGACACCCACTACCACCACCTCCTCATCCACAACCTCCTCTTCCTCCACCACACCAACCACTACAACTACTTCAACGACACCCACTACCACCACCTCCTCATCCACAACCTCCTCTTCCTCCACCACACCAACCACTACAACTACTTCAACGACACCCACTACCACCACCTCCTCATCCACAACCTCCTCTCCTCCACCACACCAACCACTACAACTACTTCAACGACACCCACTACCACCACCTCCTCATCCACAACCTCCTCTTCCTCCACCACACCAACCACTACAACTACTTCAACGACACCCACTACCACCACCTCCTCATCCACAACCTCCTCTCCTCCACCACACCAACCACTACAACTACTTCAACGACACCCACTACCACCACCTCCTCATCCACAACCTCCTCTTCCTCCACCACACCAACCACTACAACTACTTCAACGACACCCACTACCACCACCTCCTCATCCACAACCTCCTCTTCCTCCACCACACCAACCACTACAACTACTTCAACGACACCCACTACCACCACCTCCTCATCCACAACCTCCTCTTCCTCCACCACACCAACCACTACAACTACTTCAACGACACCCACTACCACCACCTCCTCATCCACAACCTCCTCTTCCTCCACCACACCAACCACTACAACTACTTCAACGACACCCACTACCACCACCTCCTCATCCACAACCTCCTCTTCCTCCACCACACCAACCACTACAACTACTTCAACGACACCCACTACCACCACCTCCTCATCCACAACCTCCTCTTCCTCCACCACACCAACCACTACAACTACTTCAACGACACCCACTACCACCACCTCCTCATCCACAACCTCCTCTTCCTCCACCACACCAACCACTACAACTACTTCAACGACACCCACTACCACCACCTCCTCATCCACAACCTCCTCTTCCTCCACCACACCAACCACTACAACTACTTCAACGACACCCACTACCACCACCTCCTCATCCACAACCTCCTCTTCCTCCACCACACCAACCACTACAACTACTTCAACGACACCCACTACCACCACCTCCTCATCCACAACCTCCTCTTCCTCCACCACACCAACCACTACAACTACTTCAACGACACCCACTACCACCACCTCCTCATCCACAACCTCCTCTTCCTCCACCACACCAACCACAACAACTACTTCAACGACACCCACTACCACCACCTCCTCATCCACAACCTCCTCTTCCTCCACCACACCAACCACAACAACTACTTCAACGACACCCACTACCACCACCTCCTCATCCACAACCTCCTCTTCCTCCACCACACCAACCACAACAACTACTTCAACGACACCCACTACCACCACCTCCTCATCCACAACCTCCTCTTCCTCCACCACACCAACCACTACAACTACTTCAACGACACCCACTACCACCACCTCCTCATCCACAACCTCCTCTTCCTCCACCACACCAACCACTACAACTACTTCAACGACACCCACTACCACCACCTCCTCATCCACAACCTCCTCTTCCTCCACCACACCAACCACTACAACTACTTCAACGACACCCACTACCACCACCTCCTCATCCACAACCTCCTCTTCCTCCACCACACCAACCACAACAACTACTTCAACGACACCCACTACCACCACCTCCTCATCCACAACCTCCTCTTCCTCCACCACACCAACCACTACAACTACTTCAACGACACCCACTACCACCACCTCCTCATCCACAACCTCCTCTTCCTCCACCACACCAACCACAACAACTACTTCAACGACACCCACTACCACCACCTCCTCATCCACAACCTCCTCTTCCTCCACCACACCAACCACAACAACTACTTCAACGACACCCACTACCACCACCTCCTCATCCACAACCTCCTCTTCCTCCACCACACCAACCACTACAACTACTTCAACGACACCCACTACCACCACCTCCTCATCCACAACCTCCTCTTCCTCCACCACACCAACCACAACAACTACTTCAACGACACCCACTACCACCACCTCCTCATCCACAACCTCCTCTTCCTCCACCACACCAACCACAACAACTACTTCAACGACACCCACTACCACCACCTCCTCATCCACAACCTCCTCTTCCTCCACCACACCAACCACAACAACTACTTCAACGACACCCACTACCACCACCTCCTCATCCACAACCTCCTCTTCCTCCACCACACCAACCACTACAACTACTTCAACGACACCCACTACCACCACCTCCTCATCCACAACCTCCTCTTCCTCCACCACACCAACCACAACAACTACTTCAACGACACCCACTACCACCACCTCCTCATCCACAACCTCCTCTTCCTCCACCACACCAACCACTACAACTACTTCAACGACACCCACTACCACCACCTCCTCATCCACAACCTCCTCTTCCTCCACCACACCAACCACTACAACTACTTCAACGACACCCACTACCACCACCTCCTCATCCACAACCTCCTCTTCCTCCACCACACCAACCACTACAACTACTTCAACGACACCCACTACCACCACCTCCTCATCCACAACCTCCTCTTCCTCCACCACACCAACCACTACAACTACTTCAACGACACCCACTACCACCACCTCCTCATCCACAACCTCCTCTTCCTCCACCACACCAACCACTACAACTACTTCAACGACACCCACTACCACCACCTCCTCATCCACAACCTCCTCTTCCTCCACCACACCAACCACTACAACTACTTCAACGACACCCACTACCACCACCTCCTCATCCACAACCTCCTCTTCCTCCACCACACCAACCACTACAACTACTTCAACGACACCCACTACCACCACCTCCTCATCCACAACCTCCTCTTCCTCCACCACACCAACCACTACAACTACTTCAACGACACCCACTACCACCACCTCCTCATCCACAACCTCCTCTTCCTCCACCACACCAACCACTACAACTACTTCAACGACACCCACTACCACCACCTCCTCATCCACAACCTCCTCTTCCTCCACCACACCAACCACTACAACTACTTCAACGACACCCACTACCACCACCTCCTCATCCACAACCTCCTCTTCCTCCACCACACCAACCACTACAACTACTTCAACGACACCCACTACCACCACCTCCTCATCCACAACCTCCTCTTCCTCCACCACACCAACCACTACAACTACTTCAACGACACCCACTACCACCACCTCCTCATCCACAACCTCCTCTTCCTCCACCACACCAACCACTACAACTACTTCAACGACACCCACTACCACCACCTCCTCATCCACAACCTCCTCTTCCTCCACCACACCAACCACTACAACTACTTCAACGACACCCACTACCACCACCTCCTCATCCACAACCTCCTCTTCCTCCACCACACCAACCACTACAACTACTTCAACGACACCCACTACCACCACCTCCTCATCCACAACCTCCTCTTCCTCCACCACACCAACCACTACAACTACTTCAACGACACCCACTACCACCACCTCCTCATCCACAACCTCCTCTTCCTCCACCACACCAACCACTACAACTACTTCAACGACACCCACTACCACCACCTCCTCATCCACAACCTCCTCTTCCTCCACCACACCAACCACTACAACTACTTCAACGACACCCACTACCACCACCTCCTCATCCACAACCTCCTCATCCACAACCTCCTCTTCCTCCACCACACCAACCACTACAACGACTTCAACGACACCCACTACCACCACCTCCTCATCCACAACCTCCTCTTCCTCCACCACACCAACCACTACAACGACTTCAACGACACCCACTACCACCACCTCCTCATCCACAACCTCCTCTTCCTCCACCACACCAACCACAACAACGACTTCAACGACACCCACTACCACCACCTCCTCATCCACAACCTCCTCTTCCTCCACCACACCAACCACTACAACGACTTCAACGACACCCACTACCACCACCTCCTCATCCACAACCTCCTCTTCCTCCACCACACCAACCACAACAACGACTTCAACGACACCCACTACCACCACCTCCTCATCCACAACCTCCTCTTCCTCCACCACACCAACCACAACAACGACTTCAACGACACCCACTACCACCACCTCCTCATCCACAACCTCCTCTTCCTCCACCACACCAACCACAACAACGACTTCAACGACACCCACTACCACCACCTCCTCATCCACAACCTCCTCTTCCTCCACCACACCAACCACAACAACGACTTCAACGACACCCACTACCACCACCTCCTCATCCACAACCTCCTCTTCCTCCACCACACCAACCACAACAACGACTTCAACGACACCCACTACCACCACCTCCTCATCCACAACCTCCTCTTCCTCCACCACACCAACCACAACAACGACTTCAACGACACCCACTACCACCACCTCCTCATCCACAACCTCCTCTTCCTCCACCACACCAACCACAACAACGACTTCAACGACACCCACTACCACCACCTCCTCATCCACAACCTCCTCTTCCTCCACCACACCAACCACTACAACGACTTCAACGACACCCACTACCACCACCTCCTCATCCACAACCTCCTCTTCCTCCACCACACCAACCACAACAACGACTTCAACGACACCCACTACCACCACCTCCTCATCCACAACCTCCTCTTCCTCCACCACACCAACCACACAACGACTTCAACGACACCCACTACCACCACCTCCTCATCCACAACCTCCTCTTCCTCCACCACACCAACCACTACAACTACTTCAACGACACCCACTACCACCACCTCCTCATCCACAACCTCCTCCTCCTCCACCACACCAACCACTACAACTACTTCAACGACACCCACTACCACCACCTCCTCATCCACAACCTCCTCTTCCTCCACCACACCAACCACTACAACTACTTCAACGACACCCACTACCACCACCTCCTCATCCACAACCTCCTCCACCACACCAACCACCACAACCACTTCAACGACACCCACCACCACCACCTCCTCATCCACAACCTCCTCCTCCTCCACCACACCAACCACCACAACCACTTCAACGACACCCACCACCACCACCTCCTCATCCACAACCTCCTCCTCCTCCACCACACCAACCACCACAACCACTTCAACGACACCCACCACCACCACCTCCTCATCCACAACCTCCTCCTCCTCCACCACACCAACCACCACAACCACTTCAACGACACCCACCACCACCACCTCCTCATCCACAACCTCCTCCTCCTCCACCACACCAACCACCACAACCACTTCAACGACACCCACCACCACCACCTCCTCATCCACAACCTCCTCCTCCTCCACCACACCAACCACCACAACCACTTCAACGACACCCACCACCACCACCTCCTCATCCACAACCTCCTCCTCCTCCACCACACCAACCACCACAACCACTTCAACGACACCCACCACCACCACCTCCTCATCCACAACCTCCTCCTCCTCCACCACACCAACCACCACAACCACTTCAACGACACCCACCACCACCACCTCCTCATCCACAACCTCCTCCTCCTCCACCACACCAACCACCACAACCACTTCAACGACACCCACCACCACCACCTCCTCATCCACAACCTCCTCCTCCTCCACCACACCAACCACCACAACCACTTCAACGACACCCACCACCACCACCTCCTCATCCACAACCTCCTCCTCCTCCACCACACCAACCACCACAACCACTTCAACGACACCCACCACCACCACCTCCTCATCCACAACCTCCTCTTCCTCCACCACACCAACCACCTCAACCACTTCAACGACACCCACCACCACCACCTCCTCATCCACAACCTCCTCCTCCTCCACCACACCAACCACCACAACCACTTCAACGACACCCACCACCACCACCTCCTCATCCACAACCTCCTCTTCCTCCACCACACCAACCACCACAACGACTTCAACGACACCCACTACCACCACCTCCTCATCCACAACCTCCTCTTCCTCCACCACACCAACCACAACAACGACTTCAACGACACCCACTACCACCACCTCCTCATCCACAACCTCCTCTTCCTCCACCACACCAACCACAACAACGACTTCAACGACACCCACTACCACCACCTCCTCATCCACAACCTCCTCTTCCTCCACCACACCAACCACTACAACTACGTCAACGACACCCACTACCACCACCTCCTCATCCACAACCTCCTCTTCCTCCACCACACCAACCTCTACAACTACGTCAACGACACCCACTACCACCACCTCCTCATCCACAACCTCCTCTTCCTCCACCACACCAACCACTACAACTACGTCAACGACACCCACTACCACCACCTCCTCATCCACAACCTCCTCTTCCTCCACCACACCAACCACTACAACTACTTCAACGACACCCACTACCACCACCTCCTCATCCACAACCTCCTCTTCCTCCACCACACCAACCACTACAACTACGTCAACGACACCCACTACCACCACCTCCTCATCCACAACCTCCTCTTCCTCCACCACACCAACCACTACAACTACTTCAACGACACCCACTACCACCACCTCCTCATCCACAACCTCCTCTTCCTCCACCACACCAACCACTACAACTACTTCAACGACACCCACTACCACCACCTCCTCATCCACAACCTCCTCTTCCTCCACCACACCAACCACTACAACTACTTCAACGACACCCACTACCACCACCTCCTCATCCACAACCTCCTCTTCCTCCACCACACCAACCACTACAACTACTTCAACGACACCCACTACCACCACCTCCTCATCCACAACCTCCTCTTCCTCCACCACACCAACCACTACAACTACTTCAACGACACCCACTACCACCACCTCCTCATCCACAACCTCCTCTCCTCCACCACACCAACCACTACAACTACTTCAACGACACCCACTACCACCACCTCCTCATCCACAACCTCCTCCTCCTCCACCACACCAACCACTACAACTACTTCAACGACACCCACTACCACCACCTCCTCATCCACAACCTCCTCTTCCTCCACCACACCAACCACTACAACTACTTCAACGACACCCACTACCACCACCTCCTCATCCACAACCTCCTCTTCCTCCACCACACCAACCACTACAACTACTTCAACGACACCCACTACCACCACCTCCTCATCCACAACCTCCTCTTCCTCCACCACACCAACCACTACAACTACTTCAACGACACCCACTACCACCACCTCCTCATCCACAACCTCCTCTTCCTCCACCACACCAACCACTACAACTACTTCAACGACACCCACTACCACCACCTCCTCATCCACAACCTCCTCTTCCTCCACCACACCAACCACTACAACTACTTCAACGACACCCACTACCACCTCCTCCTCATCCACAACCTCCTCTTCCTCCACCACACCAACCACTACAACTACTTCAACGACACCCACTACCACCACCTCCTCATCCACAACCTCCTCTTCCTCCACCACACCAACCACTACAACTACTTCAACGACACCCACTACCACCACCTCCTCATCCACAACCTCCTCATCCACAACCTCCTCTTCCTCCACCACACCAACCACTACAACTACTTCAACGACACCCACTACCACCACCTCCTCATCCACAACCTCCTATTCCTCCACCACACCAACCACTACAACTACTTCAACGACACCCACTACCACCACCTTCCTCATCCACAACCTCCTCTTCCTCCACCACACCAACCACTACAACTACTTCAACGACACCCACTACCACCACCTCCTCATCCACAACCTCCTCTTCCTCCACCACACCAACCACTACAACTACTTCAACGACACCCACTACCACCACCTCCTCATCCACAACCTCCTCTTCCTCCACCACACCAACCACTACAACTACTTCAACGACACCCACTACCACCACCTCCTCATCCACAACCTCCTCTTCCTCCACCACTCCAACTACTTCAACGACACCCACTACCACCACCTCCTCATCCACAACCTCCTCTTCCTCCACCACACCAACCACTACAACTACTTCAACGACACCCACTACCACCACCTCCTCATCCACAACCTCCTCATCCACAACCTCCTCATCCACAACCTCCTCTTCCTCCACCACACCAACCACTACAACTACTTCAACGACACCCACTACCACCACCTCCTCATCCACAACCTCCTCTTCCTCCACCACACCAACCACTACAACTACTTCAACGACACCCACTACCACCACCTCCTCATCCACAACCTCCTCATCCACAACCTCCTCTTCCTCCACCACACCAACCACCACAACCACGTCAACGACACCCACTACCACCACCTCCTCATCCACAACCTCCTCTTCCTCCACCACACCAACCACCACAACCACGTCAACGACACCCACCACCACCACCTCCTCATCCACAACCTCCTCTTCCTCCACCACACCAACCACCACAACCACGTCAACGACACCCACCACCACCACCTCCTCATCCACAACCTCCTCTTCCTCCACCACACCAACCACCACAACCACGTCAACGACACCCACCACCACCACCTCCTCATCCACAACCTCCTCTTCCTCCACCACACCAACCACCACAACCACGTCAACGACACCCACCACCACCACCTCCTCATCCACAACCTCCTCTTCCTCCACCACACCAACCACCACAACCACGTCAACGACACCCACCACCACCACCTCCTCATCCACAACCTCCTCTTCCTCCACCACACCAACCACCACAACCACGTCAACGACACCCACCACCACCACCTCCTCATCCACAACCTCCTCTTCCTCCACCACACCAACCACCACAACCACGTCAACGACACCCACCACCACCACCTCCTCATCCACAACCTCCTCTTCCTCCACCACACCAACCACCACAACCACGTCAACGACACCCACCACCACCACCTCCTCATCCACAACCTCCTCTTCCTCCACCACACCAACCACCACAACCACGTCAACGACACCCACCACCACCACCTCCTCATCCACAACCTCCTCTTCCTCCACCACACCAACCACCACAACCACGTCAACGACACCCACCACCACCACCTCCTCATCCACAACCTCCTCTTCCTCCACCACACCAACCACCACAACCACGTCAACGACACCCACCACCACCACCTCCTCATCCACAACCTCCTCTTCCTCCACCACACCAACCACCACAACCACGTCAACGACACCCACCACCACCACCTCCTCATCCACAACCTCCTCTTCCTCCACCACACCAACCACCACAACCACTTCAACGACACCCACCACCACCACCTCCTCATCCACAACCTCCTCTTCCTCCACCACACCAACCACCACAACCACTTCAACGACACCCACCACCACCACCTCCTCATCCACAACCTCCTCCTCCTCCACCACACCAACCACCACAACCACTTCAACGACACCCACCACCACCACCTCCTCATCCACAACCTCCTCCTCCTCCACCACACCAACCACCACAACCACTTCAACGACACCCACCACCACCACCTCCTCATCCACAACCTCCTCCTCCTCCACCACACCAACCACCACAACCACTTCAACGACACCCACCACCACCACCTCCTCATCCACAACCTCCTCCTCCTCCACCACACCAACCACCACAACCACTTCAACGACACCCACCACCACCACCTCCTCATCCACAACCTCCTCCTCCTCCACCACACCAACCACCACAACCACGTCAACGACACCCACCACCACCACCTCCTCATCCACAACCTCCTCCTCCTCCACCACACCAACCACCACAACCACGTCAACGACACCCACCACCACCACCTCCTCATCCACAACCTCCTCCTCCTCCACCACACCAACCACCACAACCACGTCAACGACACCCACCACCACCACCTCCTCATCCACAACCTCCTCCTCCTCCACCACACCAACCACCACAACCACGTCAACGACACCCACCACCACCACCTCCTCATCCACAACCTCCTCCTCCTCCACCACACCAACCACCACAACCACGTCAACGACACCCACCACCACCACCTCCTCATCCACAACCTCCTCCTCCTCCACCACACCAACCACCACAACCACGTCAACGACACCCACCACCACCACCTCCTCATCCACAACCTCCTCCTCCTCCACCACACCAACCACCACAACCACGTCAACGACACCCACCACCACCACCTCCTCATCCACAACCTCCTCTTCCTCCACCACACCAACCACCACAACCACTTCAACGACACCCACCACCACCACCTCCTCATCCACAACCTCCTCTTCCTCCACCACACCAACCACCACAACCACTTCAACGACACCCACCACCACCACCTCCTCATCCACAACCTCCTCCTCCTCCACCACACCAACCACCACAACCACTTCAACGACACCCACCACCACCACCTCCTCATCCACAACCTCCTCCTCCTCCACCACACCAACCACCACAACCACTTCAACGACACCCACCACCACCACCTCCTCATCCACAACCTCCTCCTCCTCCACCACACCAACCACCACAACCACTTCAACGACACCCACCACCACCACCTCCTCATCCACAACCTCCTCCTCCTCCACCACACCAACCACCACAACCACTTCAACGACACCCACCACCACCACCTCCTCATCCACAACCTCCTCCTCCTCCACCACACCAACCACCACAACCACTTCAACGACACCCACCACCACCACCTCCTCATCCACAACCTCCTCCTCCTCCACCACACCAACCACCACAACCACTTCAACGACACCCACCACCACCACCTCCTCATCCACAACCTCCTCCTCCTCCACCACACCAACCACCACAACCACTTCAACGACACCCACCACCACCACCTCCTCATCCACAACCTCCTCCTCCTCCACCACACCAACCACCACAACCACTTCAACGACACCCACCACCACCACCTCCTCATCCACAACCTCCTCCTCCTCCACCACACCAACCACCACAACCACTTCAACGACACCCACCACCACCACCTCCTCATCCACAACCTCCTCCTCCTCCACCACACCAACCACCACAACCACTTCAACGACACCCACCACCACCACCTCCTCATCCACAACCTCCTCCTCCTCCACCACACCAACCACCACAACCACTTCAACGACACCCACCACCACCACCTCCTCATCCACAACCTCCTCCTCCTCCACCACACCAACCACCACAACCACTTCAACGACACCCACCACCACCACCTCCTCATCCACAACCTCCTCCTCCTCCACCACACCAACCACCACAACCACTTCAACGACACCCACCACCACCACCTCCTCATCCACAACCTCCTCCTCCTCCACCACACCAACCACCACAACCACTTCAACGACACCCACCACCACCACCTCCTCATCCACAACCTCCTCCTCCTCCACCACACCAACCACCACAACCACTTCAACGACACCCACCACCACCACCTCCTCATCCACAACCTCCTCCTCCTCCACCACACCAACCACCACAACCACTTCAACGACACCCACCACCACCACCTCCTCATCCACAACCTCCTCCTCCTCCACCACACCAACCACCACAACCACTTCAACGACACCCACCACCACCACCTCCTCATCCACAACCTCCTCCTCCTCCACCACACCAACCACCACAACCACTTCAACGACACCCACCACCACCACCTCCTCATCCACAACCTCCTCCTCCTCCACCACACCAACCACCACAACCACTTCAACGACACCCACCACCACCACCTCCTCATCCACAACCTCCTCCTCCTCCACCACACCAACCACCACAACCTCTTCAACGACACCCACCACCACCACCTCCTCATCCACAACCTCCTCCTCCTCCACCACACCAACCACCTCAACCTCTTCAACGACACCCACCACCACCACCTCCTCATCCACAACCTCCTCCTCCTCCACCACACCAACCACCACAACCACTTCAACGACACCCACCACCACCACCTCCTCATCCACAACCTCCTCCTCCTCCACCACACCAACCACCACAACCACTTCAACGACACCCACCACCACCACCTCCTCATCCACAACCTCCTCCTCCTCCACCACACCAACCACCACAACCACTTCAACGACACCCACCACCACCACCTCCTCATCCACAACCTCCTCCTCCTCCACCACACCAACCACCACAACCACTTCAACGACACCCACCACCACCACCTCCTCATCCACAACCTCCTCCTCCTCCACCACACCAACCACCACAACCACTTCAACGACACCCACCACCACCACCTCCTCATCCACAACCTCCTCCTCCTCCACCACACCAACCACCACAACCACTTCAACGACACCCACCACCACCACCTCCTCATCCACAACCTCCTCCTCCTCCACCACACCAACCACCACAACCACTTCAACGACACCCACCACCACCACCTCCTCATCCACAACCTCCTCCTCCTCCACCACACCAACCACCACAACCACTTCAACGACACCCACCACCACCACCTCCTCATCCACAACCTCCTCCTCCTCCACCACACCAACCACCACAACCACTTCAACGACACCCACCACCACCACCTCCTCATCCACAACCTCCTCCTCCTCCACCACACCAACCACCACAACCACTTCAACGACACCCACCACCACCACCTCCTCATCCACAACCTCCTCCTCCTCCACCACACCAACCACCACAACCACTTCAACGACACCCACCACCACCACCTCCTCATCCACAACCTCCTCCTCCTCCACCACACCAACCACCACAACCACTTCAACGACACCCACCACCACCACCTCCTCATCCACAACCTCCTCCTCCTCCACCACACCAACCACCACAACCACTTCAACGACACCCACCACCACCACCTCCTCATCCACAACCTCCTCCTCCTCCACCACACCAACCACCACAACCACTTCAACGACACCCACCACCACCACCTCCTCATCCACAACCTCCTCCTCCTCCACCACACCAACCACCACAACCACTTCAACGACACCCACCACCACCACCTCCTCATCCACAACCTCCTCCTCCTCCACCACACCAACCACCACAACCACTTCAACGACACCCACCACCACCACCTCCTCATCCACAACCTCCTCCTCCTCCACCACACCAACCACCACAACCACTTCAACGACACCCACCACCACCACCTCCTCATCCACAACCTCCTCCTCCTCCACCACACCAACCACCACAACCACTTCAACGACACCCACCACCACCACCTCCTCATCCACAACCTCCTCCTCCTCGACCACACCAACCACTACAACCAGTTCAACACACCCACCACTTCCACAACAACTACGACTACAATTGTTCCTTTACCTATTGGAGAATTTATCCCAATTGTTCCTGCTACTTTTGTATCACCTGATGCATTACCAACATCATCGTCATATCATAAAGTTTCATCAACAACATCTTCAATACCAGTTCCTCTTACAACACCAGTTCCGTCATGTGCTGTATATTCATCTAATGGCTACAATTATATAGATTCTCCGAATTACCCGGCGAATTATCCTGACAACGCCTACTGTATACAAGGAGGCTTTACGGTAAGCATTTTTTCCATCGTTGATGCGTATAATTTCACAAATGAAATCGGTTGATCCCCAGGTACACAGAAAATCCACTGGCTGTAAAAACAATAGATAGTGACAAAGCTGCTTATAACATAAAGCAAGTTCTTAGATTTGTAAATTCTGAGGTAAAAAATACCCTTATGATATGGAACACGGCACTTGATTTCAGATAAAAGATTCATTACTTTTCAAATTACCTGTTAGTTGCAAAATCTTGACCATAACATTCATTTATTGTCTGTGCATTTTCATTGAACATTTTCTTATTTTTACTCATATTCATTTTCAGTCCTACATTTTTGCTTTTTGTATTCAATTTTATTTTATCATCTTTTGCCTTTCATCCTATGATTCACTAAATAGAACTACGGTATATCATCTGCAAATCTCAAGTAATCAACTTGCATTATCATAGAGTACGACACGATACCAGATGTATTATATACTGTAAGCTAACAATTCCCCATTTTTGTTGACAAAGTGCCTTTAAACCTGAAGTTGGTATGGCTTCACGCCTCAGTAACACGTACCTGTAAGTCTTTCAAGTCCTCAAAGTAATGCTAATGCTAATATTCATATGGTTGAATCCAGTCTCTCATATACACATGAAATCCATAACTTTTTAAATATACTTTAGTGCTGATAAAGACATTTTCAACATAGGGAAGATGAGCAAATCTAAATATGCCTGGAACCCATATGTTTGCAAAGTTCCTTAATCAGTGATATGGAGTCGGGTACACTATTCTGAATATACACCAATCAGCTTTTGAAATACTACTGCTAGAGAGTTATTGGGTCCTCTGGCAGGGATTGTACTACATTGGATCCCTCTCTGGTTATGACTCATTTTTCCTTTGCCTACACATACACCAAATAGTCTGGCCTACTTTGTACAAATTCTCTTTCCTCATACACCAGACAACACTTAGATAACTTATATATTCTTCTTCACTCAAGGTATTGACTACTTTATTATAATTGTTCAGTGGCTACCTTCCTCGTGGCATGGTAAGGGTAGAAGAGAGACCTTAGCTATGGTGAGCAGCTTTTCGATGAGGACACTCCAAAATTAAACCATTGTTCTGTGGTATGGGTAGTGCCATAGCCTCTGTACCATGGTCTTCCACTGTCTTGGGTTAGAGTTCTCTTGCTTAAGGGTGCACTCAGGTACACTATTCTATTTGTTTCCTTATATAATTTCCTCACAGGGTTATTTTCCCTGTAGGTACCTATCCTGTTTCTCGTTTGATCAGTGCCAGACATCTTTGTCCAATGACAACTAGCTTTGTCCTTCATTTGTCATCGATTATGGTATTGGCTTTGTCTTTGGAACAGAATGTTTGTGTTCATAGGGGGGGGGGAGAAGTAGCTTTTCAAAGTAACTGCCAAGCCTTCATCCCTTGTGAATGATGAGAACACTCAATATTCTTATTACACAAAGATACTGGACCTTGGCCCAGTTCTATCAGAACCAGAAAACCCAAAGTCGTAGTGTGGCTTTGTGGAGGTTCTTGCAGTCATTTCCAAGGGCAACAAACTGTGTGTGGCAACCATAGCCCTAGCTTCAAGTATGACCTCTGTCATCTAATCAACATTTTGTTGCTCCTCGGGTCAAGATCTTATCTGGACCTGCCATGGGTGGGTCTTGCTAGTTGGCCCTAGGTCGAGTTGACAATCAGTGAAACTGAAAACTTAATCACTTCCAGTTGGTTCAATAAGATCCTGCCCATGAACATGGGGCAGTGGCTTACTCTCTACAGTGATCAAAACAGAAAGGCATTTGATACCTCTTTTTTTTTCTCTGGTTTGATCAGTAACAGAAATCTTTCTCTCCCCAATGACAACCATCCGGGTCCTTCATCTGTCGCTGATTACATTGCTGGTGTCCCTCAAGGGTCAAGACCTTTGCTGGAGCTGTCCCAGTCAGATTTTGCTAGTAGGGCCTGGATTGAGTTGTTGATCAGATCTGTGGATCTCGGAACTCTCTTGCTTCCAGTTAGTCTAACTAGATCCAACCACCACACACTACGAGGCAGCAAAGTTTCTATGTGCCACAATCTTCAGTGTCAGCACCTCTTTAGGTTGACCTGTTAGTCTGCTCACTTGAAGAGACTGGGATCAAAAAGCAAGGCCTCTACTTTCGAGTCGGCAGCCATGGAGACTTCTACCATTACGTACTTCATGGAAACAATGGAATCATAAATTCATGTTTTTGGAGATGTATAACAGATTTGTGTTGTCTCGTGGAAAGGCAGTGACATATTTCTATTATACCAGGCAGTGAACCATTGGGCCAACTGTATTTTAAAGGTAAGAGGTGCTCTGGTGTCCCAATTCTCAAATCTAGTTATTGCAGATATAGTAATGACAATTTTGAATTCTTCAGTGAGGACATCCATGTCTGTGTAAGAGGCAGTAGAGAACTGCCTAGCAGGACTCCCTGATCCACCATGCAGTCTCCTTCAAAGGCTCTGACTCATCAAGGACATCTACAGACAAACCTTTGGGTACAGCCATGACTGCAGGATTGGTGGGGAAGAAGGTCGCCTCAGCCTTCTGTAACCTTGATCAGGTCTACCTGTATCTCCTTCAACTTGGAATGATTCTATTCTTGCACAGTCCTTTCAAGGCTCCCACCCTGACCAGTTCAGGAAGAGAGGCAGAAAAGAGGTAGAGATGGATGCTTATTTTTTATTTCCCCCTCTCCTGCTCCCACAAGTAGAGGATTATCTGACATGCTATTAAATTAAGCAATCTGGCAGTGATTGTTCTTTATGGAAGATACTTATTACCTTATCTTGCAGACCAATAGCATTCATACCTATTCTTTAATATCAACGACATCCCTAACATTGTTGCAGAGGTGAAAGGGATGTTGGTGAAGATAGTGCTCAAAAACATTCAAGACGGATCTTCGGCCTTCTTCCTGATGGAGAAGTCGACCAGGGGTTGGAGACCTGCCATTAACCTCTCTTGCATTAACTAGTTTGCGCAGCAATCAGGTTCAGGATAAAATCAGTATGAACTGTACCGAGTTCCATCAGAAAAAGAGACCATGCTTTTAG
Organism: Palaemon carinicauda; assembly: GCF_036898095.1. Taxonomy (NCBI): domain Eukaryota; kingdom Metazoa; phylum Arthropoda; class Malacostraca; order Decapoda; family Palaemonidae; genus Palaemon; species Palaemon carinicauda. The sequence continues at coordinate 59,293,634 of NC_090752.1, read as the reverse complement.
TGGACCTGAAGAATGCATGCTTCTAAGTACCCATTCATCAGTCCTCTCAGAAGTAACTCTCCTTCTTCCTTAACAGACCGGTGTACTACTGTAGTTCAAGACCCCGTTTCAGACTATAAACTGCTCTCTGGATGTTCACTCAAGTGTTGATGCTAATGGCAGCTTGGGACTCGCTTGTAGGGCATATGTCTTTTGGTGTATCTCGCCATTAGGTAGGGTCTAACTGGTGTGGGATACGTCTTTTGGTGTATCTCACTATTAGCAAGGGTCTCTCTGGTGCAGGATACGTCTTTTGGTGTATCTCGTCATTAGCTTGGGTCTCACTGGTATGGGATACTTTTGCTGGTTTTTCCTGTGTCAGTTAGGTGAAAATTCCTGTGGTACTTTATGGAAATAAATGCCATTTATTTTTAGGTTAAAATTATTAACTGTTTTTAACTTGACCTTTATATTTTGAAATGACTAAATGAGTTATCTCATGAGGTGAGATATGACTTAAGGGGAAGTTTATATTTACGTCAATGTAAAGCTATCGGTGTCAATCCTTTATTGTAATGTTCTACGGTATTACCTCCCGGTGGTCCTTAGGACGTTTTGACTTTTACAGTACTGCTTCCCCTAACGCTTTGTGAAACTGTCGTTAACGTAACTGATTCAGTCCAACCACACGTGATTGGGATTTACTATTCTGCGCCCTGGAATAGCGTCTGAACATCAAGGTGATATCGGTGCCGACAGTCCCGGTATAGAGTAATCTTTGGACTTAAACATGTGCAGGGAAAGCAAACCGTCTTCGTTGTGGTTCTCTAGTTTGTCAAGTGTGAGAGTGTTGGCACTCTATCCTTCAGGCTCGGGTCCGGAAATCAGAAACGGGGAAGCCTTTCCCGGAATTATTTCCCACACTTAAATACATAACAGATACATCTTTGGGTGTATCTTGCCATTAGCTTGGGTCTCACTGATACAGGATACGTCTTTTGGTGTATCTCACCATTAGCTTGGGTCTCACTGGTATGGGATACGTCTTTTGATGTATCTCAGCATTTGCTTAATCCTGGACTGAGAGGGACAATTGCTAAAGAATCAAGACCACCTTATCACCTTTTATCAGGATTTGGGGATCATGATAAATTGGGAGAAGTTGAATCTCGCACTCAGGCACAGGTTTAAGTATCTGGTAATGTTGATAGACATGGCAAAAGCGAGAAGATTTCCTTTAGAAAATTGCATCAGCAAGCTCCTATAGGTAGTGCGACCATTCCGCCCAGACAGTACTTCCAGCTCAACATTAGCATTAATTGATTACTCAGAGAAATCACGGGCATCTCCACCAGAGATCCCTTCAGGGCTGATGTTTGTGAGTGTTAATGTGTCGATTGGTAATCATAAAGAAGAATTAGAGAAACTGGTGAAAGATTTTAGATGTGTTTGTAAGCAGGGAAAGTTCAAAGTGAGTGTTAGCAAGAGAAATTTGGTGAGATGAAAGCCTTAAAGATAACATTAGAAAATCAGTATGAATGGTGTAAATAAAGAGAGTGAGAGATTTATGCTCACAACTAAGAGAGGTAGCTAGATATCTGCTAAAGTTTTGAAATAGATGATAAATGTCTATCTGAGTTCAGATGCATAAAAGGAAGATGGGGGGAAATTTCCTTCAAGAATATAATAGTGTAACTTGGAATATGATGTAGAGATGAAAAGGTGCTAACTGCTACGGTGAATTGTGTATGCATATGATGTTCATTGAGAACAGTAAATGGTTAACTGTATTGGGGGAGTCAGGTCCTGGAAACTTTTTTGCATGCTGTTTTCTTTGTCTTGGATTTGTAAAATATGCAATTACAAAATTATATGAATTTGTGTAATTTCCTGTTAAAGATTGAAAAAAGCCTGTGAAATCATTTTTAAATGTAATTATGACTTGAGTACTTTTTACCTTTACAGGCCAAGTAAATTTATCTATCCATATCTTTTCAGACTGACCTTCTTCATACAGTCATATGGGTCATGTCGTTTAGGCTTGCTACTGGAGAAAAAGTTATAATAGAGAATGCATTTTCTGCACCAATGACGTGAGTAAGAATGATCAGTACCTTCACAAATAATTGATTAAAAGGAACATAAAAATTCACCATGTACGTAAATAAGAGATTACCTTTCTCGATTAATTCCATTTTGTTTTTCTTACACCGTATCTTTTTGTCTTAGATTATCGGGATACATTGCCCCAGGAACAAAATTCATGATCCCAGGGAGTAGTATTCAGACTACGTTCAAAGCAGACAGCTCTGCCACTGATCAAGGATTCAGTCTGCGCTACGGAAATGTCGGTAGTGGATGTTCGAAGGTAAGTTGCCACGCTGGTCCATTGATAGCAAACCTTTGAGTGCGCTAACTTATAAACCCTTGATACAGGTAACCTAACCTGACCTAGCCTAACCATCTCGGGTCCATTGATAGCAAACCTTTGAGTGCGCTAACTTATAAACCCTTGATACAGGTAACCTCACCTAACAGTGTTGTTAACAAATCCTCTAATTATTCCCCTCTCTTATCCTATGCCTTCTCAGATTGTGATTCCTATTGGGTTCTTACACTCTTGCTGATTGGTTAAGGCATTATGCCACATGGATTTATAAATTAATAGGTTCCTATGTTTTGCTATTTTTCTGCCCATCCTCTTACAAGTAAATGCTGGTAACCAGCCTCAAAGAAAGTTGATGAATATAATCCCCTGAAAAACTAATCATCTTCAAGTTCTGCTACTATTTGATAATTGGAAACTACATAACGCTTACATCTTTTACACAAGATCGGCTATTGTTTGATAATTGGAAACTACATAACACTTACATCTTTTACACAAGTTCTGCTATTGTTTGATAACTGGAAACTACATAACACATCCTTTACACAAGTTCTGCTATTGTTTGATAATTGGAAACTACATAACACTTACATCTTTTACACAAGATCTGCTATTGTTTGATAATTGGAAACTACATAACACTTATATCTTTTACACACGTTCTGCTATTGTTTGATAATTGGAAACTACATAACACTTACATCTTTTACACAAGTTCTGCTATTGTTTGATAACTGGAAACTACATAACACATCCTTTACACAAGTTCTGCTATTGTTTGATAATTGGAAACTACATAAAACTTACATCTTTTACACAAGATCTGCTATTGTTTGATAATTGGAAACTACATAACACTTACATCTTTTACACGAGATCTGCTATTGTTTGATAATTGGAAACTACATAACACTTACATCTTTTACACAAGTTCTGCTATTGTTTGATAACTCGAAACTACATAACACATCCTTTACACAATTTCTGCTATTGTTTGATAATTGGAAACTACAAAACACTTACATCTTTTACACAAGTTCTGCTATTGTTTGATAATTGGAAACTACATGACACTTACATCTTTTACACAAGTTCTGCTACTGTTCAATAATTGGAAACTACATAACACATCCTTTACACAAGTTCTGCTAATGTTTGATAATTGGAAACTACATAACACTTACATCTTTCACACAAGTTCTGTTATTGTTTGATAATTGGAAACTACATAATTCTTACGTCTTTAACACAAGATCTGCTATTGTTTGATAATTGGAAACTACATAACACTTACATCTTTTACACAAGTTCTGCTACTGTTTCATAATTGGAAACTACATAACACTTACATCTTTTACACAAGTTCTGCTACTGTTTCATAATTGGAAACTACATAACACTTACATCTTTTACACTTGTTTGATAATTGGAAACTACATAACACTTACATCTTTCACACAAGTTCTGTTATTGTTTGATAATTGGAAACTACATAACACTTACATCTTTTACACAAGATCTGCTATTGTTTGATAATTGGAAACTACATAACACTTACATCTTTCACACAAGTTCTGTTATTGTTTGATAATTGGAAACTACATAACACTTACATCTTTTACACAAGTTCTGTTATTGTTTGATAATTGGAAACTACATAACACTTACATCTTTTACACAAGATCTGCTATTGTTTAATAATTGGAAACTACATAACACATCTTTTACACAAGATCTGCTATTGTTTGATAATTGGAAACTACATAACACTCACATCTTTTACACAAGATCTGCTATTGTTTGATAATTGGAAGCTACCTAACGCTTACATCTTTTACACAAGTTCTGCTATTGTTTGATAACTGGAAACTACATAACACTTACATCTTTTACACAAGATCTGCTATTGTTTGATAATTGGAAACTACCTAACGCTTACATCTTTTACACAAGTTCTGCTACTGTTCAATAATTGAAAACTAAATAACGCATCCTTTACACAAGTTCTGCTAATGTTTGATAATTGGAAACTACATAACACTTACATCTTTCACACAAGTTCTGTTATTGTTTGATAATTAGAAACTACATAACACATCTTTTACACAAGATCTGCTACTGTTTGATAATTGGAAACTACATAATACTTGCATCTTTTACACAAGTTCTGCTACTGTTTGATAATTGGAAACTACATAATACTTGCATCTTTTACACAAGTTCTGCTACTGTTTGATAATTGGAAACTACATAATACTTGCATCTTTTACACAAGTTCTGCTACTGTTTGATAAATGGAAACTACATAATACTGTACTTGCATCTTTTACACCTGGAATACAACTCTCTTTGAATTGCCTGTTTGATATGTAATGTATAAGATAAGCATCTCCTTAGAAAAAAATCTCTTAAGTTCCAGTTTAGATATTTCAGAAACGTGCCCCCGAATAAAAAATGTTCAAACTTTACCTCTGTAATTTCTTTCTGACTGAGCTACATAAAAACCTCTAG
>NC_090752.1:59228755-59283755 GCF_036898095.1 Palaemon carinicauda | reverse complement strand
GAAAGCTCCGTGCCATTTGAATTACATCTCATAACAACATAATTATTCTTATATATTTCTAGGCACCGGCTGGCAAACGAATCTTTATCCATTTCCGGACCTTGAAAGCTCCGTGCCATTTGAATTACATCTCATAACAACATAATTATTCTTATATATTTCTAGGCACCGGCTGGCAAACGAATCTTTATCCATTTCCGGACCTTGAAAGCTCCGTGCCATTTGAATTACATCTCATAACAACATAATTATTCTTATATATTTCTAGGCACCGGCTGGCAAACGATTCTTTATCCATTTCCGGACCCTGAAAGCTCAGTGCCATTTGAATTACATCTCATAACAACATAATTATTCTTATATATTTCTAGGCACCGGCTGGCAAACGAATCTTTATCCATTTCCGGACCTTGAAAGCTCCGTGCCATTTGAATTACATCTCGTAACAACATAATTATTCTTATATATTTCTAGGCACCGGCTGGCAAACGAATCTTTATCCATTTCCGGACCTTGAAAGCTCCGTGCCATTTGAATTACATCTCATAACAACATAATTATTCTTATATATTTCTAGGCACCGGCTGGCAAACGAATCTTTATCCATTTCCGGACCTTGAAAGCTCCGTGCCATTTGAATTACATCTCGTAACAACATAATTATTCTTATATATTTCTAGGCACCGGCTGGCAAACGAATCTTTATCCATTTCCGGACCTTGAAAGCTCCGTGCCATTTGAATTACATCTCATAACAGCATAATTATTCTTATATATTTCTAGGCACCGGCTGGCAAACGAATCTTTATCCATTTCCGGACCTTGAAAGCTCCGTGCCATTTGAATTACATCTCGTAATAACATAATTATTCTTATATATTTCTAGGCACCGGCTGGCAAACGAATCTACATCCATTTCCGGACCTTGAAAGCTTCGTGCCATTCGAATTACATCTCATTCAACTTGGACCCCTATGGCTCCACGCCCCTGTACACAAAAGGCACGAACAAGATCTACTGCGGTTGGGGCATCCGGCCGCCAGTCTTCTCCTCTATCTCAAACACAATGAATGTCTACTACCACGGGAAAGTCTCGCGAATTGGTTTCAAGTTCATAGCTGTCGTTGGGCAGTAATTGAGTTATTTATGAAGATTTGGAATTCGCATCTCGAGGAGCTTTCGTTCAGCCATTGGATAAAATATAGACTTATCCTGAGATTGAAAAATAAAATTATTCTTAATTTCTTATTAACAGAATCTATGTCATTACAAGCTCCATTTTAAATTTTCAGGAAAATATAAACAATTTTTAAGTAGATAATATTCAAAAGATGATGTAAATATAACAATTGAAAGAGAATTGAGTCAATAATTCTTAAGTTTGGGATTTTTTTGGTTTTGAGTTTTTGTCGTGCAAAACATGTAATCGGCAAGCAAAGTTGAGTACAGTAGTGAGTTAAATCCCAATGCATTTCATTTATCGCTAAAAAAAGTGAAATCTTATGGGCAAGAGATTGGCACATGCAAAACTCAGGTCAAACCAATTAGACCAAAATAATTTCCAGTAATTACAATATTCTCATTAGGTCTCACAACTAACATGAAAAGAACAGAAATTTTTTTCTTTTTTCCAAAATATATCTATTGAAAAATGCTGAAAAAATCCAATATAAAAATATTTTATAAAGAATTAAAGTATCCTACGCTGGAGTGTTAGCCTTAATATCGCGTGGTTTTCCCTTTTCATTTTTACGATATACCATATTGATATGATGAAATAAAAAACGAAAACAAGTGACGTATCAAACTTTTCAATATCCTTTTGAGAGGACACCTCCATTTAGTTGCTATGTGGAGGCTTTGCCTTGTTAATGGCACCTCCTTTTATATGGCTCTTTTTTAATATTATTGGAGTCCCGGTGAATCTGCCAAGTTAGCAAACACTTCTCAAGTGTTTCAACTTTTATGGATATAAAATATGAAAGTCATTTAATAATCAAAACAATGGAAACGTAACAACTTCTAGTTGAAAATAACTTATACAAGGGATACAACAAATCACATTGTAATTGTGGCATGGTGGACTTAGTTTACAAAACAGTTATACAGTAATCAGTTAATGTTCCATTCAGGCAATTAAAAGGCTCGCACATATTATCATTATTACAAGCTAAGCTACAACCCTAGTTGGAAAAGCAGGATGCTTTAAGCGCAAGAGCTCCGAAAGGGAAAGTAGCCAAGTGAGGAAAGAAAATAAGGAAACAAGAGAACTCTAACCCAAGACAGTGCAAGGCCATGGTATAGAGGCCCTAACACTACCCAAAACTAGAGAACAATGGTTTGATTTTGGAGTGTCGTACTCCTAGATGGGCTGCTTACCATAGGTAAAAGAGTCTTCTACCCTTGTCAAGTGGAAAGTAGCCACTGAACAATTACAGCTTAGTAGTTAACCCCTTAAGTGTCAGGTGTAAGAGGAAAGAGGAGAATGTGTAAAGAATAGGCTAGACTATTCGATGTATGTGTAGGCAAAGGAAAAATGAGCCATAACCAGAGAGGGGTCCAATGTTGTACTGTCTGGCAAGTCAAAAGGGCCCCATAACTCTGGCAGTAGTATCTCAACGGGTGGCTCGTGCCGTGTCCAACCTACTATTTAACTTAGCACCATTCAAATCTGCATTTATGGTAGACTAGCCAGAAAGGATTATTTTCTCTTTTATGGTTACATGTTATGAACAAAGTGTCAAGAGGCGTTAGTTGCAAAATGCTGGAAGACGACTGATTCTCTTCCACGTCATAGCTTGACTGTGAAACATACAACTATGATACTTGACAAAAGAAATGACTGTTGTGACTGTGGGTGTTTTTAGATGGTTATCGTAAATCTACTGTTCCAAAGGCCAGCCAGAGGCCATTAGATTTACTTTGAATATGCATAACAAAAAAATGACTTTTTTGGACTCGGGCCATGTCGTCCTGATGGAAGGGCTCCTTTAGGTAGCCTTCTAAGGGATATTTGCTACAGTGATACTCCCAGAGAATTAAACCGAAGGTCTCCAGGATTCTAACTCCTGGTGCAAGTATCCAATAAAGGATATCGCATAATATCAGGGGACATATTCTAGATACGACACATAGCAATCTTCACCCCGAATAGATTTAACTCTTTTGATGTAAGGGAGAAGAGTGGCAAAAAAAGGGGGTGCCGTTCTAGGTACCTGGTGGACCTCCTTCCCTACTACTACTGCGACGCCATTCCTTTTCTTGTAGGCCTCTAAGCCTGTTGTGCTCCCCGTTAATTCGGTGTTTTGTTACAAGTTTTGGAATTATCATCGTGCAATCTCCAGCATCTTTATCTTCTGGAAAGTTGAGTATTAATTCTTTCCTGTGTATAATTTTAGTCTCCCTTTACACAGTTAAATTTCAGTAATTTAAGTGAGTTTGGGTGAGCGTTATCAAGACCGGGGGCAGCCATTTTACGACTGCAGTCGCCCGTTACAATTGCATTTATTTAGTCAGTTGGGCGACACTTCCCGGTATTAAGCTATAATATCAGCTAGTTAGGCAAATCATACAAACTGAGATATTGCATACGAGAATATTATTCCTCTTCATATTATGTGGCTTTACTTATCGTATGCGGCGGGAACCCCGGTGATACCAACTACCTTGGCCAGGGCTCCTTCCAGAGCGAGGCTACTCTCACTCATATTTACGTTAGTAAAGTAATTCCCCATGTTTAGCCTCACCCTATCGTTACTTCTCGATTCGTATGAGAGTTTACATTCTCTAGAATCTTTAGATAAGTTACGATATTCATTCTCTCTCAGAGAGAAGAGGCTAACCCCTTCCTCCTGCCCCGAGCGTCGCCGCCATTATAGGCGGCAACCACTGTCTCTTGCATCGCCGTCGAGTAGAATAAAGTTCTTACTGCCCCCCGGCTTTGATTTAGATAGTGACTACTCAGGGTGCCCTTGTCTTGCCGCCGACGATGTCGTCAGCACAGGAAGCTATGCTTCCTCAGTTTATTGTTTGAGGAAGGCGGTATACCTGCCGCCAACTCTGATATCAATAAACTAAAGACCCTCAACCCTTCCCCTTCTGTCCTTTAGTGACGTCATAGCCGTCACAAGATTCTTTCACTAGTATTCTGACAGTCATCCCGGCTTGCTAAGGTGGCTGCGTTACCGGCTGATACCATGCCGGTAGCAGTTAGTTCAGCCGTCTCTGCCACCTTCCCCCTTACTCCCTTCCTTCACAGGAAGTGAATAATATTGGGGGGAAGATTGAGACGGCTCCTGACGGCTGCCGGTGGGAAACCTAACATACTTTGGAAAGTCTTCAGCTCTTCTTTGAGCTGTCATCCACATTCATTGCCGCCGACTACATAGCCGGCGGCAGGCCCTTTGTGGATGGGTGGGCCCCAGAATCTGACAGATTCTTTCCCTTTCCTTTGGAACTTTCATTCTGGCAAGGAGACAGTAGGTAGTCTGATAGTCCTCCTACACTTCCCACTGTCATGTTCATTCATAATAATAGGAAACTCTACTACCCTATCCCTTTTTCTCTCTCTTATCAGTTAGTACCGCCAGGTACTAACCAAACACCGGCAATGCCGCCGGCAAAACTACTGTATGCAACTATACAGTAGTACACATGTTTTCCTACATACTCTGTGTTTCCTATCGCAGACAATTGTTGGGACTATGATATTCTGTTGAGGTTGAATACTCCCTCCACACCCAGATGATTTTTCTCAATCATCAGGGACTTAAAATATCCGATAGGTATTAATATATACTACAGGTGGATAATGTTAGTATAATATATTTACTAACTAACTCTAGTTCCTAAAGTTTTTCTACCTTGTATTCTCCCTATCAGGGAAATTGAATTTTAATACTGACGAAGGTCTCAGCAATGGCCTGGAAGAAGAAATACAGATGTGTCTTTTCTACTTCCTTTCAAGCTTACTATCTTAAGCTACTATAAACAATATTGATTACTATTGTTATTAAAAAATTTATGCTTTTATAGCACTGATATAAAAAACATAAATACTCATTTGGCCTTGTCCTTTACAGGAGGAGCCGATGGAGAACTGCGCAGCGTTGTTCTGCAACCACAAAGGGAAAGACTTTGGTGGTCACACAAAGTGCAGGACTCATGCCCCCTGCTGCATCGTGTCAGAGGTCCTAAGGTATTGGGACCTAAGGGTTGCCCCACCTGCTCAACCCTGCTGGCCAACGGCTTCGTCGAAGCCCCCCTAGTTACCATAGAGACTAGGGATACAGCGAGGGACATCTTCGAAAATGGGTAAAAGGGTTCCAGAAGAACTCTCCAGGACCGTACTTACCCAATGACTCCCTAAAGTGCCTACTGTTCCCCAAGGCCCTGCCGAGTGTGGTGGTGCCCCAGGTACAGGTCCGGTCCCCCTTCGTACAACTGAAGATCAACTCGGATATTAATAAGGCACTGGAAAGCATGTACATCCACCAAGAGAGGATGTCAGAAGTGTCCACCGACACTGAACAGGACCTACTGCAAGGTGGCCCTGAAGAAAACGTGGACCCTCCAAGAGCGGAGGAAGAAGGATCCGTATCAACGGCAACAGAAGACCCTCAGTTCGGCATACCTACCTATGCCGTCAACATCCTCGGCCCCAACTCCACAACCAGTTGCCCGGGTCAACAAGAATGAAGAGATTTTAACATCTATTCAACGGATGATGGAATTGTTCCAAAGGGAACAAGAGACAATGCGAGAATCGTTCAAGCAGCAGCAAAAACTGTGGCAGGAGAGGATGGACCGCCCTGGATCCACCAAGGGCACTGCTAAGAAGCCTCTTAGAGTGTCGGATCTCCCTCACTGCTCCAAAACTAATCCCTGGAGGTATGCGGAGCATATGCCCATGATGAATGGGAAACTGTTCGTCTCTGAGAAGTTGGGGCCCAGGCTGATTGAAGACCTCGAGTTTTGGCCTAACTTTTCAGGCTACCCAGAGTGCTATGTGAGACTGCGGGATGAAAACGCAGCCCGAGAGGAAACGGTACCCAAGAAGGTCATTGTTTTCGAAGATGAGAAGGCACAAGCCGTCCTCTGGAAGGCCTTGAAAGGAGCTGGGTACACCAACTCCAAAGTCTCAGCACTGAGCAAGAAACACCCCACCTTTCTTGCCCCTTCCTCCATCTCTTTCCCCTTTTCGGAGAAAGCACTAGACTTTGCCGTCAAGGCAGTCGACGAGGGCAAACCCCGCCCAACTCTAGAGGAATGCAAGCCGTTCTCTCTAGCACTGCCTACCTGCGAGGAGAAGTGGAAGGATGTCCATCTAACGTTCTCCGTCTCTAAGTCGGATCCAGAGATAGCAGGCCAACAGTTCAATGAGAACCTTCCTTAGTTGCCATACTATCTTCTGAGGAAGGAACAGGAGTCGAAGGAGAGACTTGCGGCTTGCCTCTCACCAGAACTGTCTGGAAATGAGTGCAGGTCAACATAATGCCCCAGAAATGTTCATCTTCCTGTCTAAGTCTCCCATGGGTACCCTTGTGAAAGACTTATATGCTTTCCTCAGACCGATGAGAGCCTGTAGAGAGTTCGTCTTGGCCTCAGCAACCATCAGACACGAACCAAGGAAGCTGATTACATCGAACATCTGGGGTAAAGACATTTTCCCACAGGAACTGGTCCAAGACATCATTGCCAGAGCAGCCAAGAAGAACAGGAACCTTTTCCAAAAGTGGGGCATGACCTCAAAAAGGAAATCTTCCTCGGACAGAGGTCCCCAGCCCAAGAATAAAAAGGCAAGGAGATCACGTAGACCTGCACAACTCCCCACCATGACCATGATGCCTCAGACCACCTTCCAGATGGTCCCTTAACAACTGATAGCCCAGTCACCAGCCTTTAACCCTACCTTTGAGAGGCAGTCAACTTCCTTTTGCCCCTGTCGGAAAGGAAAAGGCCCAAAGAGAAGATCTCCAGGAGGTGACTTCTCTCGGGGCCGAGGCGAACGTGGTCGCGGAAACAAATCCGCAGGACCCCTCAAAGCAATGAGGGGTTCCAGGTAGGAGGCAGATTGCATCACTTTCAGGATCGCTGGACCTTCAATCCCTGGGCCCACAGCCTAATCACGAATGGACTCTGGTGGAGATGGAGCAGAACGCCACCCCATTTTCCAGAATTCTTCCAACACTCCACCCCCTTGTTGGAAGAATATACCTCAGAACTCTTGAACAAGAAGGTAATAAGGAAAGTGAGATCCATCAAGTTCCAGGGAAGGCTGTTCTGTGTTCCCAAGAAAGACTCAGACAAACTCAGAGTAATTCTAGACTTGTCTCCACTCAATAAGTTCATCGAGAACAACAAGTTCCGGATACTTACATTGCAACACATAAGGACCCTTCTGCCAAAAGGAGCGTACACGGTCTTAACAGACCTAGCAGATGCTTACTTGCATCTTCCGATGAGTCGCCCCTTCTCCTCCTATCTAGGATTCAAACTACAGTAGTAGAAGTTTGTCTTCAGAGCAATGCCCTTCGGACTGAACACAGCCCCAAGGATATTCACGAAGCTAGCAGACACAATCGTCCAACAGCTACACACCGAAGGATTTCAAGTGGTAGTATATCTAGACGATTGGTTGGTATGGGCAGCATCCAGGACTACTTGTCTGCAAGCAGCCAACAAGGTGATCCAGTTTGTGGAACACCTGGGCTTCAAGATCAATCGCAAGAAGTCTTGTCTCTCTCCAGCTCAACAGTTCCAGTGGCTAGGAATCCAATGGAACTTGAAGTCACACCACCTCTCCATTCCATCCAAGAAGAGGAGAGAAATAGTGGGATCTGTCAGGAGACTAATCCGTCACAAGAGGATTTCAAAATGCCAACAGGAAAGAGTACTGGGCTCTCTCCAATTTGCAGCAGTAACAGACCCTGCGCTAAAAGCACATCTGAAAGATGCGTCAGGAGTCTGGAGGAAACACGCATCAAACGCTCGAAGAGATCAACTAAGGTTGACCCTGACCTTGTTCCGCATGCAGTTAAGGTCGTGGTCAACAGTCAATAGCCTAGCACGGACAATTCCCCTGCAACCACCACAACCTTCAGTGGTGATACACACGGATGCTTCCTTGGAATGGTGGGGAGGCTATTCTCACGACAAAAAAGTGCAAGGGAATTGATCACACCAGTTCTAACCTTTCATATCAACATTTTGGAAGCTATGGCAGTTTTCCTGGCATTGAAGAAACTATCCCCTCGCAGATCAATCCACATCAGATTGGTCCTGGACAACGAGATGATAGTAAACTATCTAAATCGACAAGGCTCGAGATCACCCCACATTAACCATGTGATGTTAGCCATCTCCTACCTGGCAAGGAGGAAGTGATGGGACCTATCAGCAATTCACCTACAAGGGTTCCGCAATGTGACGGCGGACGCTCTATCCAGGTGAAAGCCCATAGAGACAGAATGGTCCCTAGACGCAGACTCATTCTCCTTCATCTCGGAACATTCCTGGATCTGCAGATCGACCTCTTCGCAACGAGCGACAAGAAGAAGCTGCCTCGTTATGTAGCCCCTTACATGGACCCTCGAGCAGAAGCGATGGATGCCATGTCCCTCGACTGGAACAGGTGGAATTGCATTTACCTGTTGCCACCAACAGATCTCCTGCTAAGAGTTCTCGACAAGCTAAGATTCTTCAGAGGGACAGCAGCAGTAGTGGCCCCCAAGTGGCCCAAGAGCAATTGGTGTTCCCTCTAGTCCTAGAGCTGAAACTGAAGCTGTTTCCTCTGCCGAATCCAGTAATATCTCAACTGGTCCAGAAGTCGACTGTCTACGCTTCATCCTCGAGAACCAGCAACCTACATCTCACGATTTTCTCGCCCTAGCAGTGAACAAAAAGTTTGGAATCTCGAAGGATAAAGTTGACTTCATCAAGGAGTACAAGTCAAGTTTGACTAGGAGACAATATGATAAGTCATGGAAGAAATGGGTGTCCTTTGTGAAAGCAAGGAAACCGACAGAGATATCGATAGATTTCTGTCTTGCATTCTTCATACACCTACATGAACAAGGCCTGGCCGCTACTACAATTACCTCTTGTAAATCGGCCCTGGGTAGACCACTTCTGTACACTTTTGAGGTGGACTTCTCTGGTGAAGTCTTTAATAAGATCCTGAAAGCATGCGCTATACTCAAGCCAGCAACCCCACCAAAGCCCATCACGTGGTCTTTGGACAAAGTCTTGCACTATGCTTTGAACCTAGACAATGAGGATTGTACACTAAAGGATTTAACACAGAAACTCATTTTTCTGTTTGCAATAGCCTCAGGGGCTAGAGTTAGTGAAATAGTGGCCTTATCCAGAAACGAAGGCCATATTCAGTTCCTAGACTCGGGAGAACTGAACCTTTTTCTGATCCTGCCTTTCTTGCCAAGAAAGAGCTACCCACCAAGAGGTGGGGTCCTTGGAGAATCTCCCCATTGAAGGAAGATGCCTCTCTGTGCCCAGTAGAGTGTCTTAAGGTCTATCTTCGAAGAACTTTAAACTTCAAGGGAGGACAGCTCTTCAGAGGCGAAACATCAGGATCAAACCTATCTTTAAGACAACTGAGAGCGAAGCTCACCTACTTTATTCGCAGAGCGGATCCTGACAGTACACCCGCAGGTCACAATCCGAGGAAAGTTGCTTCTTCGTTGAACTTCTTTCAACATATGGACTTTGAAAGACTCTGCTCATACACTGGGTGGAGATCATCCAGGGTCTTCTACAAACATTACGCGAAGCAAGTACATGAAATAAAACACTTTCTGGTGGCGGCGGGTAGTGTCATAAAACCCGTCGTCTAGTGCTGCGATGAACAGTGGACTGTTTTGGGACTTTACAGTGGATTGGGTGCATGGGTATACCTACCTTCTAGAGCAGATCACAGCTATGATTAAACATACTGTTCTATGTAGGTGCATATCTGACCAATACACCAGTGCAGGTGAACGTTTGCGTCACAGTATTTATGCATTTTCGAACATCTGATCATGTCAGATAGATTCGGCTTCACATCTCCATTGAGTGGCGTTATTCCGATAATGTATTTATATATTTTTTCTACACGACAAAATATGGACTTTGATGTGTTGTAATGCTGGATCAGATTCATACTTTGTTGTAACTACATTTGTTAAATTAGTTGCAAAATAAAATACATAAAACTTATTTGCGTCTTAATACTGCTGCCTCAGTTATAGACTAATAAAATATACTAGAGTTTTATTTAATCCCTCTATAGGGCTATAACTTGAAATCACAATAACGATTTCTGAAAGAACAAATCTTACATTCTCAAGGTAAGTAAAAAAGCTAAGCTCCAAAGTTTTCCCTTTTTGTTCCTACGGAAATACAAACCTTGAATCCTTATTGTCGATATCAACATTTTCCCTGCTGGGGGCAGGAAGCACTAAACCAGCTCCAGGCTTAGTGGAAATGACAGATCTCTGGAATTTCACATACAGGTCTAGTAGACGAGATAAGGAAATCTATTCAAGGTGGAATGCACATACACAAACCCACAGCTAATATTATTTTCAAGACTTCTCTAGTATGCTTCCATCAGGACGACATGGCCTGAGCCCAAAAAAACAGATTTTGAGCAAAGTGAAAAATCTATTTTTGGGTGAGTGTCATGTCGTCCTGATGGACCCACCCTTTTGCTGACCCCTCCCAAAATTACTTTATCTGCGGTTATTTCTGCTTAACGACAAGAAAAGTAATGGCGTCGCGGTAGTAGTAGGGAGGGAGGTCCACCGGGTACCTAGAAAGGCACCCCCTTCTTTTGCCACTCTTCCCCCTTACATCAAAGAGTTAAATCTATTCGGGGTGAAGATGTGTCGTATCTATAATACGTCCCCTGATATTATGCGATATCCTTTATTGGATACTCGCGCCAGGAGTTAGAATCCTGGAGACCTTCGGTTTAATTCTCTAGGAGTATCACTGTAGCAAATATCCCTTCGAAGGCTACCTAAAGGAACCCTTCCATCAGGACGACATGGCCCGAGTCCAAAAAAGTCATTTTTTTGTTATGCATATTCAAAGTAAATCTAATGGCCTCTGGCTGGCCTTTGGAACAGTAGATTTACGATAATCATCTAAAAACACCCACAGTCACAACAGTCATTTCTTCTTTAGGGATCACTCGGGCTCACTATTGTCATATTTCTTTACCTCGTGTTTTTTTTAAGTTTTTATAGTTTATATATGAAATATTTATTTTGTTATTGTTCTTAAAATATTTCATTTCAATTGTTAATTACTTCTCCTGTAGTTTCCCTATTACTTTTCCTCACTAGGCTATTTTTCCCTGTTGGAGTCCTTGGGCTTAAAGCATCCTGTTTTTTCTAACTAGGGTTGTAGCTTAGCAAGTAATAATAATAATAATAATAATAATAATAATAATAATAATAATAATAATAATATAAAGCTGCAGCAGCTAGAGGCCAGAGGAAGGCTGCAAAGACCATTATTATTATTATTTTTGGGCTCAAGCCATGGTGTCCTGATGGAAGGTTCCTTTTTGGTAGCTTCTGATGGAAGGTTCCTTTTTGGTAGCTTCCTTGGGTATATAACTACTAAATATTCCCAGAGAATTTAACCACAGGTTATCACAGAATTCTAACTTCTGGAGCGAGTATCCTAAAGGTTTCCCTTTAAGACATCGTATATCAACAGGGGACGCATGTAATAACGCGCCACATAGCTATCTGTACCCCACATAGAGTTAACACTTCGATGTGTAGGGGCGGAGAATAGCTGGGGAGCCGTTCCACAGCTAATCTCGTTCGTGGCTACTTTTGGTACTCGAGACGTAAACAAACGGGCGCCATTGCTAAATGACGTCACGTCCGTCCTCATCCTTCGCTTAGTAGCTTGCCTTACTAGACGGATTTTTCCCTGTGCGTATCTTATCGACTTGCATCTTAGCCATGTCTCTACCCTCGGCCTCGCCTTCTTCTGGAAAGTTGAGTACAAGGTTCCAGTATTGTTTAAATAAGCTCTGACCGTAAAGTAACTTTTACTTTTCGAGATATTTTATGTTTTGTGGCAGAGCTGTGCCTCTACCGGACCCGCCATTTTATGGCGTCGCTGTTGTTTTGCATGCCTTATTTAGCTAGCCTCAACAGCATTTTCCGGCCTCTTTAACTAATCGATACTATTAGTTATTTAGTCTTCATAGCTAGGAACTTTATATATCGTGTTTTGACGCTCTTTTATTGGTCATCGACTGACCCCATACCAGTTCGCTAGTCTAGCCCCTAGGCCAGAGTGCCTATCATCAGAGTTCATGCATGATATATTTCAGTGATCCTAGGTTTAGTTATGAAGATAGTGGCATTATTTTATGATACTATTTACTGTGATGCAAGTGTTTTCGCCTTCAGGGACCATATAGGGGATAGGTTTGACAGTGTGCCTCTCTAACCTAACCTAATTGTAGGCCCCCTATATGCTCCCTTCACCCCCTGCCTTAGGGCATTCCCTCTGCGTAGCCTTGCTCCCCCTACCACGTAAGGGAATCAAGCTCATACCAGAGTACTTATCGCTTCTCTGTCCTCCCTAAGGGAATGATCCCCCCTTAGGGCTGCGTCCGAGAATGAGGAACGGCCTGCCCTTCCTCTATTGCTGAGGCTAGGCTTCCTGACCTTCCCTGCAATGCGATACGTCTTCCATCCTTCCTAGTTCAGGGTGTAACATCCCTGCTCTAGGTTAGGCTTGGGGGGAGTTAGTTCTGTGCCTTGCTGAAACGGTACCCATGCACCGTTCTCAGACAGGCTGCCTAACCTTAGGCTAGGGAGCGTCCTCCCTTCCTTGGTGGCCGCTTTGGTACAGAGCCTCTCCTATAGAAGACCCTTCTTCTTCTCCCCTCCCCACCTATCTCTTGTATGGCCTAGCCTATACTTAGGTTAGTCTATACCCATCTGTCCCCTGTCCTACAACTCCTCCTTAGGGTGGAGTGATAGGGCTACCTTGAGTCCCTGTGTGCAGTCCGCTCTGGTACATATACCCTTCATAGTGTCCTATGGGGTTAGCCACTGGATGCGTTTTGTCCGCAGGGGTTCTCCCCCTCTTGGGTGTTCCCTAGCCCTCCCTTGGGCTACCCTGGCTCCCGGCCGCCTGCAGCCCCTGCCTCTGGATGATAGGGCTAGCCTCTATCATGGGTACACCCATTCAGGTGGGATGTCTTGGGGTCCGTGTCCGTACCCCTACATCCCTCCTTCTGTCTCTTTCACTGTCCTGGTGCCGGCCCCTCACCGCCTCCTCTGTTGCTGATACCCACCTTCCACCCTTGGTGACACATTCCTTGCCCCCTGGGCCGTCAGTCCTCCGTGTGCCGGGGGACTGCCGCCTCCCGTCGGCGTACAGCCGATGGCCTTCCCTCATACCTCATAGCTTCGGTCGTCCGTCCATCGGTCCGGCCCCCGGCGGAGTGACGGCATCCACTGCCGGCAGTCCGGTTCTGCTATAGCCTTTCCTTGTCCCTGTCACCAAGCCGGCAACCTTCGACTGCCGGAGCCGCCGCTTCCCGCCGGCATGCCGCCGTTGTGCCGGAAGCCGCCACCCTGGCATTACTTCTGACTTCTATATTTGTCTTCCCTAATGCCAGAAACTCTGCTGGAGCGGCCTCCGGCGTGCCGTCGGTCTGCCGGAGCCTTCCGGAGGCGTCAAAGCGACTTGCACCCCTTCTCCTAGCTATCATCTCATGCTGATAGCCCTACATTGCAACCAGATGGTTTGACTACATAAATAGATAGGTATTGTCTTACCGTTCTATTAATAACCATGCTGTCTTCTTGCATATCACAAATTTCCAGCATGCTGTGTGTATCTTAGCACGGCTGGTTGCCGGAAACCGTTACCCTATGGGATCATCTACATTCCCAATTCTATGGTCTGAGTGACCTCAGTCCCAGTTTTATATCCTTGGCAATTCCTACTAGAATTCCCCCTGCCTCCCTGGCAATCTATGAAGAATTCTGCCCTGTGCCCTTGGTCACAAACAAATTGCCTATGGATAAGGTTACGGCAACCAGCCGGGCGGGTTACACGGAGTATGTGTATCTCCTTCATTTCCGCCCACTCTCAAAAACATCACATTGTTTATATCACTTAAAATTAAGTTAAAGATTAATCCTTTAATATTTAACTTTAGAATATAAGTCATTCTTATGACTCCCCCATACTCATGTTCTCTTTCTCTTACAGGAGGAGTACGTGAAGTGCGATCACGGCTTCTGTGCAGTGAAGCGCCCGCACTTCTACGGGCACACTGCGTGTAGGACCCACGCCCCTTGCGCCAACAAGAAAGGCGATCTGAAGTTTTGGGACCTGCAGAACTGTACAGTCTGCAAGGACCGCCTGGTCGAGGTGTTCAATAATCCTCCCTCAGCAGAGGTTAGGGACGCTTCTCGAGAGAAGCTACGCAAATGGGTGCGTGGCTTCCAGAAGAACGCCACTGGACCATACCTTGCCACTGAAGACTTGAGGGCCTTGCTTTTCCCAAAGGCATCCCCAGACTCTGTGGTCCCCAAGAATCAGATCCCCACCGTCCAGATAACGGTGGAACCCGATGTAGTCATGGCCCAGTCCATGCACGAGTGTCACCTGGATACCGACAACGCGGAACGTATGTCGGAAGTGTCGGAGACAACGGAGAGGAACCTCATGGCCGAAGAATTGGACTATGAGGAAGACCAAGTGGAATACACCGAGTCGGAGCAGGAGGTCGCTCCGCCTTCCACCCCCGCCCCAACTCCTACACCGACGGATGTCTCTCTCCCGTCTACCTCCGCCACCCCGGACCCCATCCCATCCAGCGCCCAGGAGATGTTCCGTATGCTCGAAGCTCTTATGGACAAGAAACTCCGTGAGACACATGAATACATCAGGACCATGGGAAGTTCAAAGGAGCCGAAAAAGATTTCGGTTAAGGACCTCCCGGCATGTTCGGACGCCAACCCCTGGAGGTATGCCGAGCACATGCCTATCACAACGGGCAGGATCTTCGTCAGTGAGAAGGTCGGCTCGGTTGCCCTGGAAGAAGTGGAATTCTTCCCGAGTTTTGAGGCTTATCCGGACTGTTACGTTCGACTTCGATCCGAACCTGCCTCTAAAGAAGAGACCGAACCTAAGGAGGTGATAGTGTTCGATCTCCCGAAGGCCCAGGCTATGCTAGCCAATGCTGTTAAAAGTAGGGGTTTTACCTGCTCAAAGCTTCCGGCGCTGAGCAAGAAGCACCCTACCTACGTCGCACCAGACGATGCGATCCTCCCCTTCATGAAAAAGGCGTTCGCTGCGGTACACAAGGCAGTGGAAGAAGGGAAACCTTGCCCTGCACTGGAGGAGTGCAGACCCTTCTCCCTGACTACTCCCCCCGATGTTCGACACTGGAAAGATGTCCAGCATACCTTCGTGGTGGGGAAACTAGAACCTGACGTTGCTGGACGTCAGTTTAACGAAGACCTCCCGAAACTTAATGACCATCTCCTTCGTCGGGAACATGACACGAAGGAAAGGCTCGCCGCATCCATGTCCCTCCAGGTACAGCTCGACGTCATGGCCGGTGACACTAGAGTCCCCGATTACTACATGGTGCTCGCCAAAACGCATTTGGCAACTGTGGTTAAAGACCTGTACAGCTTCATGAAGGCTCGTAGAGCCTGTCGTGAATTCGTGTTCTCCAGTGCCACAGTGAGACACGAACCCCGGAGGCTGATTTCCTCCAACATCTGGGGTAAGCACCTCTTTCCCTCTGCCCTTGTGAAAGAGATCATCGACAAAGCCGCCACGGAGAACAGGAACCTTCTCCACAAGTGGGGCATGTCGAAGAAGAGGAAATCCTCTCAGGACGACGGCCCTCAACCTAAGACGAAATCCTCCAAGCAGAAACCCCAGCAACGTCAACAGAGACGGTAGTTTCCGGGATCCGCTACTCCCTAAGTGGCAGCTCAGCCACAGCAGACCTTTCAGCTGATCACCCAACCGGTCTTGTCACAGTCGCCGGTTTTCACCCCTGCTTTCGAGCAACAGACGACTACCTTTCGTCCCAAAGGTAGAGGCTCAAACAGAGGTGCAGGCAGAGACGCATCTCGCCGTCCCTCCAGAGGCAGAGGAGGAAGGGGAGCTAGCGGCCAAGGCAGTAAACCCTCGGGACACCAGAAGCAATGAAGTGCTTCCGGTGGGAGGAAGACTCCGCCAATTCCAGGATCGTTGGACCTTCGATCCCTGGGCACACAGCATCGTCAAGAAGGGTCTAGGCTGGAGTTGGACTCAACCACCCCCAACCTTCCAGCAATTCTTCCAACAATCAACCCCCCTTCTGGAAGAATATGTCCTAGATCTCTTGAACAAGAAGGTGATAAGGAGGGTAAAGTCAACCAGGTTCCAAGGGAGACTGTTTTGCGTCCCCAAGAAGGACTCCGACAAGCTCAGAGTTATTCTAGACTTATACCCCCTCAACAAGTTCATAGCGAACAACAAGTTCAAGATGCTGACTCTTCAACAGATGAGGACCCTTCTGCCTCAAGGTTCCTACACGGTCTCCATAGACCTGGCGGATGCCTACTGGCACGTTCCAATGAACCACCACACTTCCTCCTACCTAGGATTTCGACTCCAAAGGAAAAGCTACGCCTTCAGGGCCATGCCCTTCGGCCTCAACGTGGCCCCTCGGATCTTCACAAAGCTGGCGGACGCCATCGATCAACAGCTTCGCCTCCGAGACGTCCAGGTGATGGCCTACCTCGACGACTGGCTAGTCTGGGCTCCATCGCCCGAGGATTGTTTAAGATCCTGCAGCAAAGTCACCCAGTTCCTAGAACACCTGGGATTCAAGATAAACGCGAAGAAATCTCGCCTCTCTCCAGCTCAGAAGTTCCAATGGTTAGGAATCCAGTGGAACCTTCAGTCACACCGCCTTTCCATTCCCCAGAAGAAAAGGAAGGAAATAGCAGGGTCTGTCAAGCGACTGCTGAAATCCAAACGGATTTCAAGACGTCAGCAGGAACGAGTTCTAGGCTCTCTACAGTTCGCCTCAGTGACAAACCCAGTGCTACGTGCACAGCTAAAGGATGCCGTGGGAGTCTGGAGACGTTCCGCATCCATCGCTCGAAGAGACCTCAAGAGACGGCTCCCAAACAGACTTCGGCTGCTCCTAAAGCCGTGGTCGGAAGCAAAGGCCCTGAAAAGGTCCATCCCTCTTCAACACCCACCTCCATCACTCAACATCCACACGGACGCTTCGCTGGAGGGTTGGGGAGGTCACTCCTACCAAAAACAGGCTCAAGGAACATGGTCTCCCCTATTCAAGACGTTTCACATCAACATCTTGGAGGCCATGGCGGTCCTTCTAACTCTAAAGAAACTCTCCCCGCCTCCCTCGATCCATATTCGTCTAACCCTAGACAACTCGGTGGTAGTTCGATGTTTCAATCGCCAAGGCTCAAGATCGCCCCAGATAAATCAGGTGCTTCTGACAATCTTCTGTCTGGCAGAGAAGAAGAAATGGCACCTGTCTGCAGTTCACCTACAAGGATTCCGCAACGTGACGGCGGACGCTCTATCTCGGACAAGCCCGATAGAGTCGGAATGGTCTCTAGACGCAAGATCATTCTCCTTCATCTCTCACCAAGTCTCAGAACTTCAGATCGATCTCTTCGCAACGAGCAGTGGACGCCATGTCACTGGATTGGAACAGGTGGTCCAAGATCTACCTGTTCCCTCCCACCAACCTTCTGCTGAAAGTCCTCTCCAAACTGAGAACCCTCAAAGGAACAGCAGCCCTAGTGGCTCCCAAGTGGCCTCGGAGCAACTGGTACCCCCTAGTCCTGGAGCTACAACCTACGCTGATCCCTCTCCCGGGCCCAGTTCTCTCCCAGCAAGTACAGAAGTCGACTGTCTTCGCTTCATCATTGAAAGTCAGGGACCTTCATCTCATGATTTCTCTCCCTAGCCGTGAAGAAAAGGTTCGGGATATCGAAGAAGAGTCTCGACTTCCTCGAGGAATACAAGACCGAATCCACACGACGGCAATACGAATCATCCTTGAGAAAATGGGTCTCATTCGTCAAGGCAAAAAATCCTACGGAAATCACCATCGATTTTTGCATGTCCTTCTTCATTCACCTTCATGGACAAGGCTTGGCAGCCAACACGATTTCTACTTGCAAATCGGCCTTGACTAGACCACTAATGTACGCCTTCCAGATTGATCTGTCCAGCGATATCTTCAATAAACTGCCGAAGGCATGCGCTCGTCTACGCCCAGCACCCCCACCAAAACCGATCTCCTGGTCTCTGGACAAGGTGCTCCATTTTGCCTCCAACTTGGACAATGATTTGTGCCCTCTCAAGGATCTGACTCAAAAAGTTATTTTTCTTTTTGCTCTTGCCTCAGGAGCCTGAGTCAGCGTAATAGTGGCATTATCAAGGGACGAGGGTCACATTCTGTTTACATATTCAGGAGACCTTACCCTCTTCCCGGATCCGACGTTTCTCGCCAAAAACGAACTACCCACCAAAAGATGGGGCCCTTGGAGAATCTGCCCCCTGAAAGAAGATGCCTCTCTATGTCCAGTAGAGAGCCTCAAGGTCTATCTTCGTAGAACTTCTGACTTTGGTGGAGGCCAACTCTTCAAAGGAGAAACATCGGGCAGCGACCTGTCACTGAAACAACTACGAGCGAAAATCACCTACTTCATTCGCAGAGCGGATCCTGACAGTACACCCGCAGGTCACGATCCTAGAAAAGTTGCATCGTCTCTGAATTTCTTTCAGAGTATGGATTTTGAAAGCTTTAAGAGTTTCACAGGCTGGAAATCCTCACGTGTTTTCTTCAAACATTATGCGAAACAAGTGCATGAAGTCAAACATTTTGTGGTAGCCGCAGGTAGTGTTATGAAACCTGCACCTAACTCTGCATAGAACAGTGAGTTACTTGGGACTCTAACTCCTCGGGTGCCTATGTTGACTCTCGTGTGATACGTAGTGATTTCAAAGACACTTAGTGCTTTTTCCTATACTGTTCTTCTCCCAGGTGAAATGTCATAGTCGTCACATGAGTGCCGCATGCCTAGAGCGTGATGTGTTTTCTTTTTAAAGACTGACGTTCCTCTGGAACGAGTGCCTACTAATAATTTGAAATTCTCTTTCAGATTCAAGAGCAAGTCTTTCATTACTATGTACATTATAATTGGTTGTAAATTACTTTTACATACTTATTGCATTTAATTACCATATTCTGCAATTGTGAAATAAAATTTCTATTTTATTACTTGTGCGTCTCAATCCGCTCTTACTTATACTATGAAATACATGACTGTCATAGTTTTATTATCCCCTTCCTCTTATATACGATGAAGATTACTAAGGATTCAATCCTTACTATATACTCACCTCTGCAATGTAATATTCCTACACGAATACTTACTTACATCATGCCTTCGAGACCAGACGATTCTCTCTCTTCACATACAGTGCCTAACCACCACTTGTCTGCTTTGAGAATGTTCCTATATGAATACCAACCATTCAGTCTTGTCTCCGAGTTCTTCATGTTCTCCCAGCAAGGTGGGTAGCCCTTCGATGACCACTTTGATCTTCAGCATGGTCCGTTGGGACTTCACTGCGGGGGGGGCAGGAAGTTTTCTTCCCTACGGTTCCTCTATTGAGATTACTATGCTAACCTGTTCAAAGCCCTCGGCACTTACACTACAAGGGGAAAATCTACCACGATACATTGATTCTCTAGTATTCTTCCATCAGGACGCCATGGCTTGAGCCCAAAAAACGGATTTTGAGCGAAGCGAAAAATCTATTTTTGGGTGAGATAGCCATGGCGTCCTGAAGAATCTGCCCTCTGAAGGAAGATGTCTCGCTGTGTCCAGTGGAGTGTCTAAAGGTCTATCTTCGAAGAACTTCAGACTTCAGGGGAGGACAGCTCCTTAAAGGAGAAACTTCAGGATCAAACCTACCCCTAAAACAACTTAGGGCGAAAATCACCTATTTTATTCGCAGAGCGGATCCTGACAGTACACCCGCAGGTCATGATCCAAGGAAAATCGCTTCATCACTGAACTTTTTTCAGTATATGGACTTTGAGCGTCTTCGCTCATACACTGGATGGAAGTCATCAAGAGTCTTCTACAAGCATTATGCAAAGCAAGTGCATGAACTCAAGCCTTATGTGGTGGCAGCAGGTAGTGTACTAAAACCTGTCGTCCAGGGCTGCGATGAACAGTGAATTGACTGGGACCATCAATTATACGGGTGAAGGTGTTGATACCTCTCAGTGTAATACTTTTGAAGTGAGTGTCACCATGATGACACTAAGGACTGTTCTAATTATTTGAGGTGAAGAAACACATAGATAACACTTGTGCCGTGTGTACTTACTCAGTGTGAATAGACATTCAACATCACAGAAATTCATATTAGAAAATTTATCATTTTCAAATTTATGGTGGCATTAATAAAGCTTTCCCTTTCAGGTGAAAACAAAAATTTTCTGTGTTATGATTGATTGATATGTTTCTTATTACATATACAGTATTAACATTTATGCTATACCTGTTACTTTATGTTGGTCATTTATTGCCAATAAATATTATCAATATGTATTTGCGTCTTTATTTCGCCCTACAATTGATTTTTAATAAAATATATCAGAGTTTTCTTACCCTTAATAAAACTGCATATATTTACTTATGAACAATATGTATAGCTAATACCCTTGTTCTTATATGTGATGCAAACATTATCTAGTAATGTTTGTTCCAATACGTTATACAAACAGCGAGACCTGTATGTAGTTGATGCTGTTTGTTCATACATGTTTGTTCATACATTATATGCAAACGGATGCCTGAAATCAATTATATGCAAACCTTGAGACTCCTTTCCTACATCTATTATGACTCTTCCCTGTAGGGGGCAGGAAGCACTAACATCGTTTATGTTTAGCAGTAATGACGTGTAACGGTAACGTCATATGTCTCAATGGTCTGGATGACCATAGGAAAAAATTGTCCCAAGGTCAAGGCACTTTAAAAATCCACAGATACAGTACTTTCTAGTAATTCTCTGGTAAGCTTCCATCAGGACGACATGGCTTGAGCACAAAAAACGGATTTTGAGTGAAGCGAAAAATCTATTTTTGAGTGAGATAGCCATGTCGTCCTGATGGACCCGCCCTCCTTTTCTACAGAAAAGGCCTTGGCAGGATCCCTCCCGAAATTACTATATCTGTAGCACCATGCTCAACGCTACAAGGAATAACGCTCCATCTTAGATACAGCGCCATCTAGATACTCAATAGTAGTACGGGAGGAAGGGTACCTTGATAACGGCTCCCCTTCTATTTTTGCCACTTTCCCCCTCGAAGCGAAAACGCTATTCGAGGTGAAGATTGCTATGTGTCGTATCAAGATACACGTCCCCTGATTTATGCAATATCCTTAAGAGAAATTTTAAGGATATTCGCGCCAGGAGTTAGAATTCTGGAGACCTAAAGGTAAATTCTCTGGGAATATCACTGTAACAAATATCCCTTAGAAAGCTACTTATAGGAACCTTCCATCAGGATGACATGGCTATCTCACCCAAAAATAGATTTTTCGTTTATTATAATATGGATGGTGTGAGAGCTGAGATGTTGAAGGAAGGGGGTGTGACTGTACTTGAGGGGTTGGTGAGATTGTTTAATGTGTGTTTTGTGTTGTCAATGATACCAGTAGATTAAGTTTGTGCGCGTATTGTACCACTATATAAGGGTATGGGAGATGTGCATGAGTGTTGTAATTCAAGGGGTATTAGTTTGTTAAGTGTAGTTGGAAAAGTGTATGGTAGAGTACCGATTAATAGGATTAACGATAAAACAGAGAATGCAATCTTAGAAGTACAGGGTGGTTTTAGAAGAGGTAGGGGTTGTATGAATCAGATTTTTACAGTTAGGCAGATATGCAAGAAATATTTAGCAAAAAGTAAGGAGGTGTATGTTGCATTTATGGATCTGGAGAAAGTGTATGATAGAGTTCATAGGGAAGCACTGTGGAATGTGATGAGGTTATATGGAGTTGATGGAAGGTTGTTGCAAGCAGTAAAAAGTTTCTACAAAGGTAGTAAAGCATGTGTTAGGATAGGAAATGAAGTGAGCAATTGGTTTCCAGTGAGAGTGGGGCTGAGACAGGGATGTGTGATGTCGCCGTGGTTGTTTAACTTGTATGTTGATGGAGTGGTGAGAGAGGTGAATGCTCAAGTGCTTGGATGAGGATTGAAACTGGTAGACGAGAATGACCATGAATGGGAGGTAAATCAGTTGTTGTTTGCGGATGATACTGTACTGGTTGCAGACGAGGAAGAGAAGCTTGGACGATTAGTGACAGAATTTGGAAGTGTGTGTGAGAGAAGGAAGTTGAGAGTTAATGTGGGTAAGAGTAAGGTTATGAGATGTTCGGGAAGGGAAGGTGGTGCAAGGTTGAATGGAGAGTTACTTCAGGAGGTGGATCAGTTTAAGTACTTGAGGTCTGTTGTTGCAGCAAATGGTGGAGTGGAAGCAGATTTACGTCAGGGAGTGAATGAAGGATGCAAAGTGTTGGGGTCAGTTAAGGGAGTAATAAAAATTAGAGGGTTGGGCATGAATGTAAAGAGAGTTCTGTATGAGAAAGTGATTGTACCAACTGTGATGTATAGATCGGAGTTGTGGGGAATGAAAGTGACGGAGAGACAGAAATTGAATGTGTTTGAGATGAAATGTCTAAGGAGTATGGCTGGTGTATCTCGAGTAGATAGGGTTAGGAACGAAGTGGTGAGGGTGAGAACGGGTGTAAGAAATGAGTTAGCAGCTAGAGTGGATATGAATGTGTTGAGGTGGTTTGGCCATGTTGAGAGAATGGAAAATGGGGGAAGTGCCTTGGTATATGTATGTATGTATGTATGTATGTTGTTGTTGTTGTTGTTTTTGTTACTAGCCAAGCTATAACCCCAATTGGAGAAAGTAGGAAGCTATAAAAGCCAAAGGGTCCAACAGGGAAATATAGTCCTGTGAAGAAAGGAAATAATGAAATAAATAAACTGCATATGAGAAGTAATGAATAAAGAATAAAAATATCTCAAGATCAGTAACAATGTTAAAATGGACATGTCATATATAAACTATGAACACACTCATGTTGGCCTACAGTGCCCTTTGTGAGGTGCATCAGCAGGACTTATCCATAGATGTGAAAGCAACAGGACAAAGACTAGTAGGAGGGGCCCAAAATCAAAGAGAAAAGGCCTAGATGAAGACTTCAGTCAAATAAGAATTCAGGCAAAAATGTGCATAGGCAGTGAGAAGAAGTCCTTTCACTTCTTTACCCACCAGTGGAAAATCAGACGTAGATCCGTATACAGTAGTACTGTATTATACAGTATTAGCAATGTATTTACAATTGTTATTCATATCCATTATTCATTTTTCTTTATGAAATGGAGTACAGTACATTAATGTAATCTTATTATTGGATATTATGTCAATACCCTCGCATACTAGTGTATGCAACCCGCCACAAATGACGGCTAAATATTCAAATAGATATGCACACAGATTCAAACCTTCCCACCCCCTTCACCCTTTCCTAACTACCACACTGCAGTTTGGGCAAATTGCAGGAGATTGTCATTTCGGAGTGTTTGCTGCCCAGCGTGACAGGAAAGGAAACCACAGTACCATACTCAAGACTTCAAGGTTTATTTTGGATTAAGACTCATGAAGTTTGAGTTTTCATATTTTTTGCAAAATCTCTGTTGCTTGTTTTATTAAGTTTACATTTTCTGTTATAATTCCTTCATGCCTTTTAAATTAGCTATCACTCTCATGTAGAGTTTTAAGGTTACAGACTGTGAAACCCATTACGATTGAAAATTTTCATTTTTAGACATTTCAGTAGACTGTACGTACAGTGCATGCCTTTTCTCCCCAATAAATTGGTGTTATTGCAAAAACCAATATACGTACACCGTTCCATACCAATCTGTATTCCAAAGACCAATAACTGAAACTGCGTTTTCTTTGGCTGCTTACAGTGCTCCCTATTGTATTTACAATAGGCAATTAGTTATGGTTTGTATAAGGAAACTCATTCACTGATTATCTGGATCACAGTATTTTCAACCACTTTTGAAGTGGGGGAATTAAAGAAATACAAGTTGCTTCAGGTTAGTACAGTATAATACAAAAATAGTATTTTAGTAATTGCTTACAAAGGGTAAACAGTACATGCAAAGTTTGTGATCACATTAAAGAAGAATTCTGAGTTGAGTATGATACAAAAGGGACTCTAACATTTCAATACTAGAGGATGTACTTACAAACATACTTGTACGTTTACAAACACTCAAATTAAACACATACCAGCTACGACAGCTTTGGGACAGTTATATCACACGCACTGACACCAACCAGAAAATACTTACAAAAGGTGGCTATACTTTTGGTTTTGACATCACTTGACTAGTTTTACTTCCAATCTACATACGATAAAAAATAATCGTCCCTTGCTAACTTCATCTACACAGTACGTGCTTACGATTGTACATACTTGTTTTTCCTTTTAAATCCAATACAATAGTCCATAACAGATACACCTTTATCTATTATACTGATACATATACATATATAAACAGGACATTGCACTCAATACCATGATTGAACTTGAAAAGTACAGAAAATTAACAAAAATGATACCTGCATCAAAAGCATCATTCATGAAGTTGACTAGCTACAGTATAATGATAGTGATAATTTCATATATAAAATATTCTTGGTTTATTTTAACCCATAAGACATTATGCATAGAACATAGCACCAAGATAACACATCTGATTAAATGGTTCAAAAACATTGGGATCAAGAATATGTCGGTAATCTCAAGCTTTGTGCTTATCTTTTGAGCATAAAATAGGAACGGCATAATAATAATGATGTGGAGATATGAATCAAATATAAGTAGAAAAGCCTTATCACTTTACAAAAGACTGCTTAAGGTCAGGTACCAAGCACAATGTTTATCTACTAGATATGCAAAATAATACCCTTATGAATAATAGAAAATGTTCAACACCTAACACGCTATTAGTGTTTTCACTTATTTATATGCATGGACATTTTAACAGCTATGAAACTGAGCCTAAGTGCCTTTCTTGCAATTACAATATACGATGAAGGTGTTGATACTTGAAGGTTCCTTCACTAGGCAAGTAGTGAATATATAATGAACAATACTGTTTACAGTACAATGAACAATACAATTAAAACCTAATCCCTTCCTTGATTTCACGACAAATTCCACCTGAAGTGGTTGCACTACAACCAAGCGCCATTACAAACACTAAAATACAGGAGGTCCGCAACTTACAAAATTAACCTAACCTAACCTGAATCCCCTGCCTATGATTTTCAGCTACAAAATCCAACAAATAATAGGGTTGCATATGAAATAGATATCAGGTTATTCCAAATGTTATTTTGCTTACTGTGTTAAATGATATAATATTACTTTATTACAGTATTTATCTTTGTTATTTTCAGTTGGATTTGTTTATATCTCCAAATGTTTGTAAGTTGAGTACCTTCTGTGTATCAGTGTTATTTCGCACATAACATCCAATCAATTCTGCTAATGCAGTTATATTTGGACAATATCAGAAGCCATGTTGAAAT
Source organism: Palaemon carinicauda (assembly GCF_036898095.1). Taxonomy (NCBI): domain Eukaryota; kingdom Metazoa; phylum Arthropoda; class Malacostraca; order Decapoda; family Palaemonidae; genus Palaemon; species Palaemon carinicauda. The sequence continues at coordinate 59,258,005 of NC_090752.1, read as the reverse complement.
ACTGTTGTTAGAATAACAAAAAGAATATGGGAAAATAAAAAATACTGTTAGAATAACCAATAATAAGACAGATGAGGACATCCCAAGAGGGACACTCCTACCCTGCCCTCCCAAATACCATTATACTAACATTCCTATACTCGGTGATCTACATGTGTGCCAGTTGAAGGGAAGGGTATGAGGATACCCTTAGTAGAAAATCATATGTCTGTACCTATAAAACAAATACACAAAAAATCCTTGTAAAAGTTAAACTTTTATAAAAATTACAAGCGATTTGGTACTTTTACCACTGTCAAATATTTACGTAAAGGCAAATGTTCTCCAATCATGGTTTAGTTTGACTTCAGATCATCAACAAGTTAGTATTCGGAGATTGAAATCCTTAGCTTGTTTTGAAGCTATAAACCTTTATTGGATTATATATCCAATAAAAATATCCTGTTCACAGTAGGAATCCAATAAGACTACAGCTACAACTTTATGCAAGCCCTGTTCACTTATTCCAGTCAAGGCAACAGGGTTTGTTGTATTTTACTTAAGGATTCAAGGCGAAAGGAACATCCTCCATTGTTCCCGGTCATACCAGACGAAAACAACCCACAAGAAAGACTGACCGTCATCTACCAGTATTCAAAACTTTAAGGATCGAATGAATGAAAGCCGAAATACATTTAGGCACTACTCATCTAGCAAGACTATCCTGGCGTGATACACCACGGATGTATCACCCTTCCATTGAGGTACAATAATATACCTAGAGAATCATCCAATGTAATAATAATGGAATGGTCTGTTGATACAAGATGATCATATCTCAGTCTATTAGAGAGGGCTAAAGATCTTGGATAGATAAAGAGGGCATCTTTGGTATAAACATGAGTTTAGTACCTTGTTCCATCCTGAATCTAGAAATTAATGCAAGGATTGAAGATTCCAACATAGACTTTACATCCTTATGTCATGATCCAACATTAAAAGGAGAGCTTACACTTGGGCAAAATAATCCAGTAAATTCTAGTTAATTTCCATGACTTAAGAGTGCTTGGAAGGTTGTATAACAAGTTAAAATAATGGCAAAAGTCCTTTTTAGCATAGGTAAATGTCAAAACTATTAAAATAAAGTGACAGAATGACAGGTAGTACAATCCACTTAAATAAGGAGCCCTATTGTCTGGCAACCATTTGTACTGATCAACGACAGTAAGCAGGATTGTCAAGTACCAAATGTGCCAGGAGAACTTTCACTTCCATCTGCTAACACCAAATTCATTCATATGGGTTCACAGACCGGAGCTAATTGTGACCTCTGGGTTACACTGAAGTTTTACAACAGATTCGCCTAAGTATTAACAAGTACATGAATTATCTTTACCGACTGAATAAAAGTACAGAAAGTGCTCAACTTACTCAATAGGTTCCAAGAAGCTGTTTGTATTTTCTTGATTTAATTTTGGCCTTGGGTAGGGTTCACATAACTCGTATGCCCACAACTTTCCTCTGGAAAGGTCAACAAATAGCCCCATTTCAAAAAGCAAATGTCGTCTTGCTTACTGCATTGGATTATATATTATTTTATAGCAGTATTTCATTATGAACTTTTGATACAATATCTGAGATTTATGACTAAAGTTGCATTTCTGTTCGTATCTCCAAATGTTTGCAAGTTGAGGACCTTATTTTGCCGATTTCCTCAAAGTTACCTCGATGTCATATATGTTGTAATTTTTCCCTTTTCCCCCCAGGTTGAGTGATGGAATGAAAAGGTCCCTACTCGCCATCTTGAAATTTCAGACACCCATCCACCTTCATCATTTTAAAGGTTGGTTAGTTTTCTTTTTTTTCTTTTCATTTTTTTGTGCAACTTATTTTTTTCCCTTTATAAAAAAACATTTTTGTGTAACCTATTTTCTCCCTTTATATTTTATGTTCCACTTCTATGAAATTCCCTATTTCATTCTGCTAATATCTGACTTCATAAAATACAAATGACCTCATTTTAACAGTTTATATCTTGATTTATTTACTTTTACAGTACTTACAAAATATTACTGGTATATATTTATGTCTACTTTACTTTCTTAAGACTATCTGTTCACTGTTTCCACCCTTTTTCATATAATTTTTCATGTTTCCCCATTACACATACAGACAAATATGCTTTTAACTGTATTTGGTTATCCTAAAAATACTTTGTACAAATATTCAGCCTCATAATGAAGTTTATACCTCAAGAATTTAAGAAGAAACTGACATTCCCCTTTGCCTTTATATCACCCTAATCAAGTTATATCAAGAATACTTCAATGAAAGCTTGACGTGAGGAGACCAATGAAAAGCAAAATAAAGTCAGAAAAGAAAAAGAAGCAAAAACATTAAAATAGGAGGACAGTGTCCTCCATCTTTACACAGACTGCTGACAAATAAAGCCAACTGACTATAGGTACCAAATACCAAGTACAGTATTCATAATATCATACCTAACAAAAGATTTTATATGCTCATACAATTTAGTTGCAGTGTCTTAATAAAAATAACTTTGTATAAATATAAAAAAATGAATCATTTTTTTAGATTCATTGAAGTCTATATTAACTGCTATTTTGCGGAAAGCTTATATGAGCAGAATGGATGGTTGAAAACATTAACTTTTCTAAATTTTAATGTTATGCTGTTAACTCTCAAAATTATTACGAGCAAAACCATCATAAATCATTATTAGTTCGGCGATCTCCCAAAATTTTCAACTCTATAAGATCAAAAGACTTGTTTTTAACCAGCTGTCTAGGATTTTAAAGGAAATGGCCTTACAAAAACTAACCAGACAATAAACTGTAACTTTGATTTTTAGAAACTATGTATATCAGTCACCCTTTACTTTATTTTGTGGGATTACAAAAATCATTTTATCTTCTTTAATGTATAATGTCAAAAGCCCATTTCCTTTAGCTAGTTTCTTTTTTCAAACAGAATGCAGGGTAGCAATTTTGAAGCTTCCTTTCAGAGAAATTTGACTAATGTTTGGATATATGACGCATTATTGATGCTATAAATTTCAAGGATATGGCTGAATCTGGCATTAATTGGTGGAAATCAAGCATTTACCTATAAACTTAAAGGTCGGGTTCCTTAATGTTCCTCCTTTTGGATTTTTTTCTTATAAACTTATTTACTCAAGCAGGTGTAGTTTAGTGGCCTTGACAGTACCATTCAGCTAATGTCCAATGGTTGAAAATTTTCTACAAGACAAGAACGGGAGATAAACCTGGGAAGGTTTGGGAAACACGAGCCCCACGAGTAAGAATCTTGTATGTGTACGGAGATAAACCTCGAAAGGTTTAGGAAACACAAGCCCCACAAGTTAGAATCTCGTGTGCGTACGGAGATAAACCTGGGAAAGTTAGGGAAACACGAGCCCCATAAGTCAGAATCTTGTGTGTGTACCACATGTAAAGTAACAAGTAAATGAAAAGTGAAAAAATAACCGTTAAATCCCCACAGTGAAGCTACATTACTCATGACCAATGACTGGGTTCATCGTGAACCCTTAAGAGTATATAAAAATTTGTAGGTATATGTGAATACAATACCAACATTAAATCACCACGAGTTCAACAGATCCTGTACTGTATATTCAAGCTGTAGTTAATGTCAAAAACTATGAATTAATTTGTGAAGCATCAATCAGATACCATATTTCCCTGAAAAAAACCTTCATGCAAAGGAGAAACCATTCAGACTTGTCTGACATTTCATGATTGCCCAACACTTAATCTACGACTCTACGTGTGCTCTACTGTCCAACAGCAAAATTGTCAAAAGCTTCATGCTTTCACAACGGACATCAGCAGTATTTCTAACATCTTCGACTCTAGGAATCTCCATTGGAGAAGGCACAAACAGCCAAGAAATTGCAGACCTTCCTTTGTATACTTCCCAACTCTGACAGCCGCAAGCAATAAACATCCAAAACTGGATGGAACGACCTCGCTAGAGTTTCAGTCGGGTATAAAACTGTGTAAACTCTTGTGAAAACTGGACAGAAAATTTACCTTAGTCCTAACCAAAGGATCATAATTTTGGCAATTTCATCCAAAATTATCCTTTTGAATGTGCTGGGCTTAACATTCACCAAACTGAAACGGGCATCAAGACAAAGCATTCTTCCTTAGAGAAAAAACCTAAGTCTTGGTCAACATTACATGAAAGATGAATTGATAAGAATACATCAGTGTAACTATACAAAGCTAGTATACAATGAAGAAAATTATGCAATGGCACACATTGAAAAAAAAATGCACTAACAAAGACCAAACCAACAAAAACTTAAATCTTCAAAAGACAAAACTAAAACATTGAGAAACTCTCAAATGATTGAAAATTCCAAAAACCATAATAGCATTTTCTACATATGGAATATAAACTGGGAAAACACTGGCACAAACATTCATGAAATCAAACCAAAAATGGAATACGTAGTCTTTAAAAAATACAATACTGTACCTTTATTTCATAAACATTCAAAATGTAAATAAATGGAATTATCAACAAGGGGAGAAAAACATCACCAAAGTCATAATATTGAAGCCCAAAACTTAAACAATTTGACCTATTACGACTGCAAACATTCCATCTAGTTTTGATAAATGTTTCAGATGTTTTCCATTCAAGCATTCATAGCTTACATGTCTTATTTTCACCCAGAGCCAAGTTTTCCTCTCACAAATACAAGCAACAGTACAATATTACAAAATTCATTGACGTCCTAACCAAAACCTGGTGATTATGAGCACCAGATTGAGATTATCAACTCTTGTACTTAGATTTCAACTTCCTTTTTAGCAATAATAAACAACACAATAAATAAAAACCAAGATGAAAATATTCTTCCAAAAAATGCCTCAGTTTGGAGCTAGAAAATGAGATACGGAAGAAAAAAATCACAGGTTAGAAAGTATAAATAACCCCTACCAATATTTCCTTATGCAATTACCGATCAAACACATTAATGATTATGCCGGTAAACATTGATCATTCCACAAAAATCATGACCAAGTCTATTGTGATGCCAATACAGTATACAGTACTGCATCTATATATACAGTGATACCTCGGTAGTCGAACGACTCTATACTCGAACAATTCGGAGTTCGACCAAAATTTTCGAGAAATTTTTGCTGCGGTGCTCGACCAAAAATTCGGTACTCGACCAGCCGAACACGTGACGACCGCATGGGCTTTGTGATGATCGCGCCATCTCGGCCACTCTCGCTTGTTCGGGAAGCATCAGTTCTCTCGAGAGCGTCACTCAGACAACGCGCGATCAGCATTCGTTGTGATTTAGTGATTTTCAGTGCTTTTAATTGCTTTTTTAGCTTTCATAATGAGTCCCAAGAAAGTAATGAGTGTTAAGGGGAAGGAGAAGAGGAAAACAGTGCGAACAACGATCGAGTTGAAGAAGGAAATTATAGCGAAATATGAGAATGGTGTACGAGTGTCCGATTTAGCGGTAGAATACGGAATGGCGAAGTCGACCATTTCTACGTTTTTAAAGCATAAAGAAATGATTAAGAAGGCGAATGTTGCAACGGGAGTTACGGCGGTAACTAAGCAAAGGCCACAAGTGATTGAGGAGATGGAAAAGTTGCTTTTAATATTTATTAAAGAAAAACAGTTGGCCGGGGAAAGTGTTAGTGAAGCGTTCATTTGTGAAAAAGCGTTGCATATCTATGAAGAATTAGTGAAGAAAAGTCCGAGTACCAGTGAAAGTGATTCATTTACATTTAAAGCGAGCAGGGGTTGGTTTGAAAAGTTTCGTAATAGAACAGGTATTCATCGTGTTACTAGGCATGGGGAGGCAGCTAGTTCGGATCAAATTGCAGCCGATAAATACGTGGGGGAATTCGATCGGTACATAAATGAACAAAATTTGATCGCACAACAAGTCTTTAATTGTGATGAGACTGGGTTATTTTGGAAGAAAATGCCAGCCAATACGTACATTACCAAGGACGAGACGAAGATGCCAGGTCACAAGCCAATGAAAGATAGGCTAACATTGTTGCTGTGTGCAAATGCAAGTGGCGATTGCAAGATCAAACCCTTGTTAGTGTACCACTCGGACAACCCCCGGGTGTTCAAACGAAATAATATTTGTAAAAGTGCACTACCAGTTATGTGGCGCTCGAACACTAAATCTTGGGTCACAAGACAATTCTTTACTGAGTGGATAAACGAAGTGTTTGCCCCCCAGGTTAAGGCTTACCTCATTGAAAAGAGCTTGCCAATGAAATGTCTTCTGGTTATGGACAATGCTCCTGCACATCCTCCAGGTCTCGAGGATGACTTGAAAGAAGAATACAGCTTTATCAAAATCAAATTCTTGCCCCCCAATACTACTCCCATACTCCAGCCCATGGACCAACAGGTCATTTCAAACTTCAAAAAACTCTATACCAAGGCCCTTTTCAGAAAGTGTTTTGAAGTGACCAGTGACACGAAGTTGACCCTAAAGGAATTCTGGAAGGAACACTTCAGCATCCTCAACTCTGTTAACATGATTGACCAAGCTTGGCGAGGTGTGACCTATAGGACATTGAACTCTGCCTGGCGTAAGCTGTGGCCATCATGTGTCACAGAGAGGGAGTTTGAAGGTTTCCAACCAGAGGCGGGTCCAAGCACTGCTACCCCTGTAATTTCTGATGACACTGATGTCGTTGAGGAAATTGTTGTCATGGGCAGGAGTTTGGGGCTTGAGGTCGACAAGGATGATATTGATGAGCTTGTAGAAAGCCATTCTACCGAGTTGACTGTGGAGGAATTGTTGCACCTGCAACAACAACAGCAGCAGGATCTGATTGTGGAGCAGGAATCTTCAGAAGAGGATGAGGTAAGGGAGGATGTTCCAAGTTCTCTCATCAATGAAATTTGTTCCAAGTGGGCAGATGTGCAGGCTTTTGCTGAAAAATACCACCCAGAAATTGCAGTAGCAAACCGGGCAGTGCATATGTTTAATGATAGTGTCATGTATCATTTTCGAAGAATACTGCAGAGGAGGAAGAAACAATTAACAATAGACCAGTTTTTCACAAAAGAAAAGAAAGCTGCTACATCAAAGCCTGTTTCTCCTCCAAAGAAGAGACAAAGAAGAGAAGAAACCCCTGAAATAGATCTGCCCACCCTTTCATTGGAGAGAGAAACAACTCCTGAAGGAGAACTACCCCGCCACATCATGGAAGGGGACTCTCCTTCCAAGCAGTAACCTCCCCCTTCCATCCTCTCCACATCCATCCCTGTATGCCATCGAACCGCTGCTCAAAGGTATGTTCACTACAGTACAGAAAATGGTTTAAAATTGTTTTATTTTAGTACAGTAAATGGTTTAAAATTGTTTTATAGGATTTTCTGACCAATTTCATACACATTTAGATAATTATTGTTGTTTAGGTACACGTTTTATTAATATTTTGGGCCTGTTCGAGTGCTTGGGAACGGAATAGAATATATACCATTATTTCTTATGGGGAAAAAAAATTCGGTACTCGAACAAATCGGAGGTCGAACACGGATCTCGAACGGATTATGGTCGAGTACCGAGGTATCACTGTACAACACAAAAACATAAAGAACAACCTGTGTATAAGTTCTTTATTACAACTAATCTCAGCTATAGAGAAAATACTCCCTGACTTTCAAGAACAGTCACAAATAACTCACAAAGTATAAGCACTTTCCGACCTCGTTGAGTACAATATACCTCTGATAAAGATTACTTACATCACATCATAAAATCATTACACGTATCACGATAGTTCATTGGTAACAATGTAAGAAGGACGAGCACCAAACCAAAAGACGGAAAACCTTGACCATATCAAACATGTAAATATATCAGCATCCTCGGAACGAGAATGCGTACATTACGAAATAATGACAGACGGAAGATAAAAAAAAAACCGTACCTGATTCCATGACTATTTACTTAATCATACCCATGTCCCTCATGTTATCAGTTAAGATTTTAATATTATCATTCTGGTGGTTGTCGAGCTTCAACGTCCTCGAAGGGTTTTTGGCAGTGCGGGTGTGCCAAACCAGGATGTTGGTGCAGCCGTCTGCTTTGACTTCAATGTCTTTAACACTTAAGTTTAATGATTTCAAAAAGCCGTCTTCTTCGTGCCCCGCTATGTATGGCATTGTCACCTTCTTCTGTAAATAAAGAGAGATTTTTTTATTTGTAACATAAGCAGCATCTTCAGTGGATGCTGTGATATAAACTTATAGTTTTCTATATGTCCATCAGAGTACGTTCGGTACCACTTAAAGACTTGTCAGATACAAACTGCAAGTTGAACATCAAAGTGGAATTAAAAAAAAAATAATAATACAAGAAGCTTTAAATATTTCTTTAATATCAACGTTATATTCCTAATGAACCGGAGATTCTAAAAGAATTAGGTTTTTACGATTTCTATTCATTCAGTATTTTCCTCTGTTTTGTCTTCCTGTATATGTACTGTTATTTACTGTATATCATAAATGGTGCGTTTTGAGTTTGAAAAATTTGACTATTAAGCCTGTTTTCCATGTGAAAATAATTATAGTAAATTTTAGGCCTAACAAAAATCATTCAAACAATTCAGTCATCTCTATATAGTACTACTAAATTATTAATATTTAACTGGAACCATTAATTTAGTAAATCTGCTTGGATCTATTATTATTATTACTATTATTACTTGCTAAGCTACAACCCTAGTTGGAAGAGCAGGATGCTATAAGCCCAGGGGCTCCAACAGGGAAAATAGCCAAATGAGGAAAGGGAACAAGGAAAAATAAAATATTTTAAGAACAGTAACATTAAAATAAAGATCTATATAAACTATAAAAACTTTAACAAAACAAGAGGAAGAGAAATAAGATAGGACAATGTTCCCGAGTGTACCCTCAAGCAAGAGAACTCTAAGCAATTAAAGTAATTTAAGAACCAGAGGTATGATGACTAAGGTTTGCAATCACACTTTTGACAAGTGTTGCTTATCACGTTACCAAATCGACTAAAAGTAAATATCACGTGTGTCTTACGATGGAGCCGTTAATAACGCCTGGTAATTGAACAAAGATTATGAACGAATGGCTTCCATTTTCTCTTTACCTTCACTGTTATGGATATGGCAATTAATGGAAGACTCAAAGGTGTCTGCAACCTCATACTGTACAATGAAGTCCATAATTCAGTCCCATGCTTGGTGATTTATGGAAAGCATTGTACCAAGTCTAAAATCACTCGCGATGACATGGCAAGTCTGTCATGCAAGGACAGAAGGCCAATTCACAAGGATTTATAGAGAATCGGTAAGACTCTTTTGCCCTTCACTATTAGAAACATAAAAATGACATTCGTTAATATTAATACATATGGACAGTGGTTTTTGAAGGTCATAAGCTGTGTGTGGGAATTATTTAAATCCTAAGAATTCATCTGACACGGGTAAAGGCAAGAGGAGTAAATAGATAACACATAGGGGAATTAATTAGTTGGAATTCTCTTTTGAGCCGGAGGTTGTTTACCAGTTTTCCTTGGTGACAATTCATCCAAATAAGGAATACATAGGGATAAATGAAAAGGTGACAAACTCAATACTCTTGCTTCTTAAGGACCCAGAGATATTTATCGCACAGCAGAGATTTATTAAAGATAAGAAGACTCTCCAAGGATGAATGTTCATGAGAAATTACATCAAAACACAAAGAAAACTGAGGTAAAACCTTATGAAGATGATTTACGCTCTAACTTACTTGTTTCTTGAGGTAACCTACGCCCACTGCAAATCCTGCCATGTCAACCTGGAACTTTCTTCCTGCTGGCCACCCATCGTAAAACCCTACGACTTTCCCCTGAAACAAGAAGCAGAATTTCTATTTTTTTTTTTTTTTCTTTTTGAAGGATAACAAATAAGCGTCAAAGAAGACATTCATTATAAACGGTATTGTTTTGCAAATCCTGTGCTGTCAAATCATAATCTTTATTATTATTAAATTCTTACAAAACAATGTAGAAGGCCAGAATTGTGAGCAAACTATCGCTTAAAAATGTTATTTTTATTAGTAAAATAAATTTTTGAATATACTTACCCGATAATCATGTAGCTGTCAACTCCGTTGCCCGACAGAATTCTACGGAGGGATACGCCAGCTATCACAATACTAGAAGGGGGTGTACTCACCAGCGCCACCTGTGGCCAGGTACTACAGTACTTCTTGTTGACACCTCCTCAATTTTTCCTCGGTCCACTGGTTCTCTATGGGGAGGAAGGGAGGGTCAATTAAATCATGATTATCGGGTAAGTATATTCAAAAATTTATTTTACTAATAAAAATAACATTTTTCAATATTAAACTTACCCGATAATCATGTAGCTGATTCACACCCAGGGGGGTGGGTGAAAACCAGTGTACAAGATTAAAGGATAGCTAAGTATCCCATATTTCATATAACAGTTATCTCAAATAACAATGAAATAATAAGTACCTGGTAAGGAAGTCGACTTGAACCGTTACTCTGCCTCTTTTTTAAGTTCGTCTTCCTTACTGAGCGCAGCGTTCCTCTTGGAGGCTGAATCAACTCAAAGGTGCTAAAGTATATAGGGCTGCAACCCCTACTAAAGGACCTCTACACAACCTCTAACCCAGGCGCTTCTCAAGAATGAATTGACCACCCGCCAAATCAAAAGGATGCGGAAGGCTTCTTAGCCTACCGTAACAACCATAAAAACAACAAAAAAAGTATTCAAGAGAAAGGTTAAAAAAGGTTATGGGATTAAGGGAATGTAGTGGCTGAGCCCTCACCTACTACTGCACTCGCTGCTACGAATGGTCCCAGGGTGTAGCAGTTCTCGTAAAGAGACTGGACATCTTTAAGATAAAATGATGCAAACACTGACTTGCTCCTCCAATAGGTTGCATCCATTATGCTCTGCAGAGAACGGTTTTTATTAAAGGCCATCGAAGTAGCTACGGCTCTTACTTCGTGGGTCCTTACCTTCAGCAAAGCAAGGTCTTCCTCCTTTAAGTGAGAATGGGCTTCTCTAATCAGAAGCCTTATATAATACGAAACCCCGTTCTTGGACATGGGCCTCGAAGGTTTCTTGATGGCACACCATAAGGCTTCTGACTGTCCTCGAATAGGTTTTGACCTATTAAGATAATATTTGAGAGCTCTGACAGGGCAAAGAACTCTTTCTAGCTCGTTACCTACCATGTTGGAGAGGCTAGGTATTTCAAACGATCTAGGCCAAGGACGCGAAGGAAGTTCATTCTTAGCTAAGAATCCGAGCTGTAAAGAACATGTTGCAGATTCGGTCGTGAAACCAATGTTCTTGCTGAAGGCATGAACCTCACTGACTCTTTTAGCTGTTGCAAGGCAGACGAGAAAAAGAGTCTTGAGGGTAAGGTCCTTGAAGGAAGCTGACTGGAGAGGTTCGAACCTAGGTGACATAAGGAACCTTAAGACTACGTCTAGGTTCCAGCCTGGAGTGGGTAGACGACGCTCTTTAGAAGTCTCAAAAGACTTAAGGATGTCTTGAAGGTCCTTGTTGGAAGAAAGGTCCAAACCTCTGTGGCGGAGAACTGAAGCCAACATACTCCTGTACCCTTTAATCGTAGGGGCTGAAAGGGATCTCTCATTCCTAAGATGTAAAAGGAAGTCAGCTATTTGGGTCACAGAGGTATTGGTAGAGGATACTGCATTGGCTCTACACCAGCCCCGGAAGACTTCCCACTTAGATTGGTAGACTCTACGAGTGGAAACCCTCCTTGCTCTGGCAATCGCACTGGCTGCCTCCTTCGAAAAGCCTCTAGCTCTAGCGAATCTTTCGACAGTCTGAAGGCAGTCAGCCGAAGAGCGTGGAGGCTTGGGTGCAACCTGTCTACGTGAGGTTGACGTAGAAGGTCCACTCTTAGAGGGAGAGTCCTGGGGACGTCGACCAGCCATTGAAGTACCTCTGTGAACCATTCTCTTGCAGGCCAAAGGGGAGCAACCAGCGTCAGCCGTGTCCCTTCGTGCGAGATGAACTTCTGAAGGACTTTGTTTATTATCTTGAACGGTGGAAATGCGTAAAGGTCGAGATGGGACCAGTTCAGCAGAAAAGCATCCACATGAACTGCTGCTGGGTCTGGAACTGGGGAACAGTACAACGGAAGTCTCTTGGTCATGGAGGTGGCAAACAGATCTATGGTAGGCTGACCCCACAAGGTCCAAAGTCTGTTGCACACGCTCTTGTGGAGGGTCCATTCCGTGGGAATGACCTGATCCCTTCTGCTTAGGCGATCTGCTGAGACGTTCATGTTGCCCTGAATGAACCTCGTGACTAAAGTGAGGTTTTGACTTCTTGACCAAATGAGGAGGTCCCTTGCGATCTCGTATAGGCTCCTCGAATGGGTCCCTCCTTGCTTGGAGATGTAAGCCAAGGCTGTGGTGTTGTCGGAGTTCACCTCCACCACCTTGCCTAGCAGGAGGGACTTGAAGTTCAACAGGGCTAAATGAACTGCTAGTAGCTCCTTGCAGTTGATGTGGAGCGTTCCCTGTTCCTCGTTCCACGTTCCCGAGCACTCCTGTCCGTTCAAGGTCGCGCCCCAGCCCGAGTCCGATGCATCCGAGAAGAGATGAAGATTGGGGGTCTGAATAGCCAACGATAGACCCTCCCTGAGAAGGAGATTGGTCTTCCACCACAAGAGAGTGGTCTTCATCTCTTTGGTGACTGGGATAGAGACTGCTTCGAGAGTCAAACCCTTGTCCCAATGAGCTGCAAGATGGAATTGAAGAGGGCGGAGGTGGAGTCTCCCTAGCTCGACGAACAGGGCCAGCGATGAAAGGGTCCCTGTGAGACTCATCCACTGTCTCACCGAGCAACTGCTCCTCTTCAGCATGCTCATGATGCAATCTAGGGCTTGGCTTATCCTTGGGGCCGATGGAAAAGCCCGAAAATCCTGACTCCGAATCTCCATTCCCAGGTACACAATGGATTGGGAGGGAATGAGCTGAGACTTTTCTAGGTTGACTAACAGACCCAGTTCTTTGATTAAGTCCAAAGTCCAGTTGAGACTCTCCAGACAGCGACGACTCGTGGAGGCTCTCAACAGCCAGTCGTCTAAGTAAAGGGAGGCTCTGATGTCCGATAAGTGGAGGAATTTTGCTATATTCCTCATCAGATGCGTAAACACCATAGGAGCTGTGCTTAGGCCAAAACACAGGGCTTGGAATTGGTAGACAACCTTTCCAAAAACGAATCTCAGGAAAGGTTGGGAGTCTGGATGAATAGGAACGTGAAAGTAAGCATCTTTCAGGTCCAACGAGACCATCCAGTCTTCCTGCCTGACCGCTGCTAGGACCGACTTCGTCGTCTCCATCGTGAACGTCTGCTTGGTGACATAAGCATTGAGCGCGCTGACGTCCAGCACCGGTCTCCAACCTCCTGTCTTCTTGGCCACCAGAAAGAGACGGTTGTAGAAGCCCGGGGATTGATGGTCCCGGACTATAACCACTACCTTCTTCTGTAAAAGGAGCGACACCTCCTGGTGCAACGCTAGCCTCTTGTCCTTTTCTTTGTAGTTGGGAGAGAGGTTGATGGGAGATGTGGTCAGAGGGGGTTTGCGGCAGAATGGTATCCTGTAACCCTCCCTCAGCCAACTGACAGACTGGGCGTCTGCACCTCTCTTTTCCCAGGCTTGCCAGAAGAACTTGAGTCTGGCTCCTACTGCTGTCTGGAGATGAGGAGAGTCAGTTTTTTCCTTTAGAAGCCTTGGAACCTTTCCTAGACTTGCTCCTGGAAGAGTCTGGACGGGAGCTTCCTCGGCTGGGGGCTCTACCACGAAAGGGCGGAATAAACCTCGTAGCAGGAGTATCAGCCACTGGGGTGCGATAAGTCCTGGGGACTGAGGTAGCAACCTTAGTCTTACGAGCCGATGAGGCCACAAGATCATGGGTGTCCTTTTGTATCAGGGCCGCAGACAAGTCCTTAACAAGCTCTTCGGGAAAAAGGAATTTCGAGAGCGGAGCGAAAAGGAGTTGAGACCTTTGACAAGGTGTGATGCTGGAGGAAAGGAAGGTACAAAGCTGCTCCCTTTTCTTAAGAACCCCTGACACAAACATCGATGCAAGCTCGCCAGATCCATCCCTAATGGCCTTATCCATGCAGGACATCAAGAGCATGGCAGAGTCCTTGTCCGCAGGGGAGGTCTTCTTGCTAAGGGCCCCCAGGCACCAGTCTAGGAAATTGAACATCTCAAATGCTCTAAAAACACCCTTCAGGAAGTGATCAAGGTCTGAGAAGGTCCAGCAAACCTTAGAGCGCCTCATTGCTGTTCTACGAGGAGAGTCTACCAAACTTGAGAAGTCAGCCTGGGCAGAGGCAGGTACTCCCAAGCCTGGTTCCTCTCCTGTGGCATACCAAACGCCCGCTTTAGAAGTGAGCTTAGTCGGAGGAAACATAAAGGAAGTCTTTCCAAGTTGTTGCTTAGACTGCAACCACTCCCCTAAAATCCTTAACGCTCTCTTAGAGGACCTTGCTAAGACGAGCTTAGTATACGTAGACTTAGCTGGCTGCATGCCCAGCGAAAACTCAGATGGCGGAGAGCGGGGGATAGCAGAGACAAAGTGGTCTGGGTATACCTCTCTGAAAAGAGCCAAGACCTTACGAAAGTCAATAGGAGGCGGAGAAGACTTGGATTCATCCACGTCTGATGAGGGATCCAGGTGTGCAGCCTCATCATCAGAAACCTCATCACCAGAGTGTAGCGAAGAGATAGGTAAGGTATGCTGAACAGCAGAATCAGCACGAGCTGGAACAAAAATACTTGTGGTTTCCTCCTCAAGTCTCTGTTGAGGGAACACCTGAGGCTCAGGCTGCAAAGGCTGATCAAAAGAAGTAGCAGAAGGTAGGCGCATGGGTGGAGGGGGCTGACTCCTGGCATGAGTGTCTGAACTCAAGAGTTGCGCTTGCTGTGTGGTTGGTGGATGCGCAGTAGCAGGTTCCTGAGGAACGAGTTGAGGTTCCTGAGGTGTGAGCTGTGAGCGATGAGGTAGTGGCTGCGCAGAACGCAGTAATTGTCTCGCGAGTTGAGGTTCCTGAGGCGCAAGGCTAAGGTGTTGAGGTGCTTGCCTTGAGGAGGGTTGAGGTCGCTGCAGCGAGAGCTGAGGAGTCTGACTCATGGATGGGAGAGGTTGTTGTACCTCAAGAGAGTGTTGCCTCACTGGTGGAACTGCAAGCGGAAGCGGAGGAAGTAAGGTATAAGCTTCCTGTTCCCATTGCTGAGGTTGCCTTAAGGAAGGCGGAGGGAGCTGCACACCACTGGAAACAGTCAACTCAGAACGTGGTAAGGTATCCTGAGGAGCCTCAACATCGTACGCCTGGCAGGCAGTACTGCGGTTAGGCGGAGCGATCGCAGGAGGAGGTGTAACCTTCTCAGCCTGACACTCACGCATCAAGACCGCAAGTTGTGACTGCATGGACTGCAGTAGAGTCAACTTGGGGTCGGCAGACACTAAGGTCTGCTGAGGTAAAGCCTTAACAGCAGAGATCTGTTGCGGCAGCACCTTACTCCTCTTAGGAGGAGTGCATTCAACTGATGACTGCGGCGAGTCAGAGCTGATCCAATGACTGCAGCCAGGTTGAGCTCTTGAGGTCTGGACTCTGCGTTTGAGTGGTCTTGAGACCTGAGTCCAACGTTTCTTCCCTGACAATTCTTCAGCAGACGAGTAAAAGACAGGCTCAATCGTCTGCAGGTGGGAGTGACGGTCTCTGGAAGACACGCCCGCAACCACCGAGGATACTTCTGTGCGCCGATCAAGGCCTGCCGAACCCTTTTGCCCTTCGACATTGCTTCTCCCCTGGGCTTGGGAGCTTGCAAGAGGTCCCGGACTGGGAGGACGACTGGCACGCACAGAAGTACCCTCACGCACCACACTGACACTGACACTAGCACTTGGTACTGCACTGACACTAGCACTCGTCACAGCACTGGCACTAATACCACCCACTGCACTCTTGACCTTAAGTTCCTTGACTTCGGCCATAAGAGACTTATGATCACTAACCACTGACTCTACTTTGTCACCTAAAGCCTGAATGGCACGCAAAACAACAGACATATCAGGTTGAGGGCAAATAGTAGGTTCGGGGGTAGCCACTACAGGGGGAGGAAAAGGTAGGGGATCATGAGGTGAGGAAAAAAGTGAAGAGCGAGAAGAACTCCTCCTAACTCTCTCTCTCTCTAACTTGGTTGAATACTTAAGAAATCGGACAAAATCAAGTTCCGAACATGTGGGAGAAAGGACTTGGCAATTTCCTATATTTTCTGGTCTCAACCAATCATTCTTCCACGAAGGCTGCTCACTTTCTAGACTTCTATTATACCTGCATTACCACTTTCTAGTAAATTGCTGTCCAACCTCTCTAACTTTTACAACATTAGAGTCCCGCCCCCCTGGTGTACATGAGTACAGAATGTCCTTCCTGGCTTTAACTAATGGGGGTCCATTGCAAATATCACTGCTGAGGTATGAGCCCTTTCACTTTGGGTCGAAACCCCACATACCCTCCAGTATCAAGAAATAGAATAGATAGGCATCTAGAGAAACTGCTTCGTAACCATTTAGAACCATTAGTATGAACAGAAGTTATCTTTTCATCCTGCGAGTTGTGGTACAGAATAAAATCTCTTTTTTTTCCACTGGTAAACATGTCTTTTATCACGATCACATCTGCACAAATTATCAGCAGTTAATTTCAAAAGGTGACAAGCGGAATATCTCATTGTGACAGATGGACAAAATTTTTTCAATTTGCTGTTGTTCTATGAAAGTTTATGTACTGTATTTTTATAAAATATCTTTGATTTTCTATTTTTACACTAAAGTCATTTATAAATCTGGAGGCACCTTCACCAGGAAATGAAGTTCTAGTAGAATCTTGCCTTCAATCACTAACATGCTTTCAACCAAGCTTTTTCACTTAATACTTAAAATACTACTCATAGAATCACAGACCTGACTTGCTAAGGCTGATAAAAATTGTCATTTTCAAACTACTGTATACTTCATACGCGTCGATACTTTTGTGAACCGCAGTACTACAGAAAGGAAGACTACATGAAAATTGTTCTTTGAGAGCAATTCTTCTTCATAAATACAAACAGTACATCAGTCAAGAAATATTAAGTGGTACCCACCTCACTGACAACAGGTGAACTAACTGTGTAATCCCCAATCAAGCCAACAGGCCACATGGAAACTTTATCTGTGGACCTCATCTCGTCAAACAACCGAATGTCTACAGCATTGTCGTCGTCCAGAAAGAAGAGAACTCCATTATCCTCCCCGTGTTCTTTAACCCACTGCAAGGCAGCTCTGCGGTTGGACACTCCCCGGGGAACATAGCGCTCTCTGCGGTAAACATCGGGCATGGGACTCGCTAGATGGGTGTATGGAAGACCTGTCGGAATGAGAAGAGACGAGCATGGCATAGCAGTTAAGGAAAATGTACCATAGTAAAAATGATGAATGGAAGCTTTCAGTAAAAACTAGGCTAAGCAAAATCATCTTCTAGATACTTAATTCGTGAACTTCTTACTTTCATTATCTGCATTTTTTTATTCTATTTTTTCTACACATTAATAACTGCTCTATTTAGGAACAAAAAATCCCTCAAGAAAAATTTCAAAGTTAATGAGACCGCTATGACAATTAAAACCTATCAATACTGTCCTTTTTTTCAATGTTTTGTGCAATGAAATACTGTATGTGCTACTCAACTTTTCACATACCTAACAATCACAAGTAATTAGAATATTAGTTTACAAGTAAACCTACAAATATAATAATCCTTTAAATAACAAGTGGTGTTATAAGTAGCACTTTCAAAATGCTGGTTAAATCTCACATAATATCTGTCCCCAGTCCTGGACTTTAATCTGGGTTTTATAATCGAATCCAATTTGATAAATTATCCACGCAGTGCTGTATTAACCCCTGACAAGAGACTGAGGCTTCGAGCTTCTTTGGGGCCCCTCTACTTCCCCTAACCAGTCTTCCCAGCATATTCCACGGTCTCTTTTCGTACAATTTATCAAAATATTACAACTGAGTAAATAATCCATAGTTTTCCCATTTAACACTTACAAGAAAAAACTTATATAGGCCCCTGCTCTAGCTGGGACTCTAGGCTTTTGCTGGGACCCTAGGCTTTTGCTGAGACCCTAGGCTTTTGCTGGGACTCTAGGCTTTTGCTGAGACCCTAGGCTTTTGCTGAGACCCTAGGCTTTTGCTGAGACCCTAGGCTTTTGCTGGGACCCTAGGCTTTTGCTGGGACCCTAGGTTGCTGGGACTCTAGGCTTTTGCTGGGACCCTAGGCTTTTGCTGGGACCCTAGGCTTTTGCTGGGACCCTAGGCTTTTGCTGGGACCCTAGGCTTTTGCTGGGACCCTAGGCTTTTGCTGGGACCCTAGGCTTTTGCTGAAACCCTAGGCTTTTGCTGGGACCCTAGGCTTTTGCTGAGACCCTAGGCTTTTGCTGGGACCCTAGGTTTTTGCTGAGACCCTAGGCTTTTGCTCAGACCCTAGGCTTTTGCCGAGACCCTAGGCTTTTGCCAAGACCCTAGGCTTTTGCTGGGATCCAAGGTTCTTGCTAGGACTCTAGGCTCTTGCTGGGACCCTAGGCTTTTGCTGGGACCCTGGGCTTTTGCCAAGACCCTAAGTTTTTGCTGGGATCCAAGGTTCTTGCTAGGACTCTAGGCTCTTGCTGGGACCCTAAGCTTCAACCTAGTCAGCCTTAAGGATAATACGGCCCTGAATACAATTTGTAAATTCATGCAAAACTTTGTGCCTGTGCTCAACCCAACCGATTATCAGTGACTAATAAGAGCATTTAATGTTAATTCCTTTAGGTAGTTGTGTTCAGCGGCCAATTCCTCGAGCAGGAAACTAAAGTCATGCTTACAAATAACATAAAATACCAATAGAGTACAGTAGTGATGTATAGGATGTGCTTAGAGAACGAAGAAAACCGAGCAATAGAAAATAATTTAGCACCTCATTTATTTGCATTTTTCAAATGTATTATTGCAATAAGGCTAATGCTTACCTTTGCTGGAAGATGCCAAAAGATGCCAAAATTAACATCCAACCTGGAAGTGCTTTAAAGCTTTGAAACATTCATAAAAACTATGGCATCAACAAAACTTTTTTCCAATTACCCAAATAAACTTTTTTAAAGTTGATTCTATCACCAAACAGTTGCTCTTTCCCAGGATACAAAAGTTACGCTTTGAATTTTCCAAAATTATAATTGCCTCTGTAATTTCTTTGTGCCCATAGCCCTGTCTTAATCCCAGATGCTTCCTGTGTTTATTAAAATAAATAACAACCGTCTAGAAATTACCTTCTGGTAATGGCCCTGTCTGAAACCAAGCATTTCATATTGTAATAACTTATTTCATCTCCAATTTCTTCACAGTACTTAATCTGGACGTACAATAAACAGCAAAGCCTCGTACCTAATCTCTGCATGAGAACGGTTATAGCTGCCGTACACGTGCCACTGTCTTCAGCCACAATCCAGTGTATGCGCTGGACCATTGACAATGTCTGACCCAGCCTGGTCAGTTCCGCTATCATTTCAGGTCTTCTATAAGTGGGAGTCACTACGTATATTATCGGCACGCCTTCCTCTTCCTATGAATTATGAAATGAAATATTTATAATTCAGTTTGTTAGCATACTTTACATATAATGTATGGCAATATTTCAAAATATGGAATACTGTGCCATACTACTATACAGCACTGAAGTTTTCATACATACAGTATACAAAACTAAAAAATCTCAGAGGAGACCAAAAAGATAAGGAGTGAAAAGGATCTCAAGCTGTTTGATAAATTTTCAAAATGAGGAAACAGGTAAATAGATTGGCTTTATGAAATACTGTAAAAGGGGCACATAGCTACAGTACATCCCATCTCTAATACAAAGTGAACCCTACTTAACAATACATGTCTTTCCTCATCAAAAAACTTTACGCAGTTCATAAACATAATATATACATGGGATCACCTACAAAAACTACTGAGATTACTTTTATACAATATCACTCCCAAAATGCAAATTCTTAACATGAAATAAATGCTTTCGCTTTGAAGAGGCACACTTTCAAAAAGCATGATTACAGAACATACATTTTCATCTATAAAGTAAGAGACTTTTTCAGTAAATTACTCACAGTAACGGTAACATTTTTCTTTGGCGACGCAGAGCAGAATTTCCGGACCTCCGGATGTAGAGGCTCCCCTGGTGCGCCAGCAAATACTAGGAAGACCTTACAGAAGGAAATGAAAGCAAAATTTAGTAATTAATAATATCAATCTGACCCTATGGAAATAGTCTATCTTTCATTAAAACAAAGGGTCTACTGTACAATAGAATGTTTTCTCGCAATCTTTATTTGTGACATCGCATTATAGCAACAATTATGATAACAGTATTCGACTAGAGGGGCACTCAGTAGAGCGCAGAACTCCACCGTGGCAGCTAACAGTATTTCTCAACCTTTTGCTTGACCATGACCTTGACCTTTGACCCTGATCTTTCAAAATTTACTCCCTTCCAGCTTTTTACATACCATTCAATTCCTGTAAGTTTCATTACTCTTCGAACAAAATTGTGTCCTAGAAGCTGTTCACAAACACACACACACACACAAACAGGGGGGTAAAACATAACCTCCTTCCAACTTCATTGGAGGCGGTAATAAAAGTTGAATGTCAAACAAATATTCCACCAACCTGTGTGAGGATGATGTAAACAAGAGATCCCCCTATGACAACCGCCATGACGATCCTCTGTCTCCGAGTCATCCCATCAGATCTAAAGCACCGCCAATGCGTTTTTATATGCCAACGCCACTGAGGAAGAATGAGAAAATCAATACCTAAAATAATTAAACATTGTTATAAACTTAAATGCTTCTTAATTCTTCATGTTCCGAGAATTAAGCACCTACTGTCCTATTCATTTATTTGAACGCAGGTGAAAAATATCAACACAAAAATTAGAATTTCAAGCATTGGGTATTAATAATCCACAGTTACAGTATATACATTGTATATTTCAAAAACACAGAAGCTTTCGCACTTAATACAAAGTGCCTCTTCAGCTGAAGAATAAAAAAAGTTTCACAAAGTTTCAAAAATAAACAAAACGCATAAGACAATTACAATATAAAAGTAATTAAACTAAAATAGTATTTGAAGCTAAAACATCACATTAAAAGGAAATGACAGTTTTCTGAGTGAACGGTCTTATCAAAATAGCCAGTCACAGGGTAACTGGATATTTTGTAGCCTATTACGGATTCACTCCGATCGTCTTGGCGGCGGTCTATTTTCCAAACACTTGATGTTAATATCGTGCAACTGTGGCTCGCCATCGATACTTAATACCCAAGATTGCTAGACATGGCATGGTGTTTTATTCCAGTAATTTCAAGCATTAGTCTCAATAACTAACATGTAACATTGCGCTTATAGAACACCATACAGTACTTGTACATGAATGATTAAGGCCAGGCACTTCTACTAAGTGTTCTGATTCAGTAACGGCTGTAAAGAAAAGCCCGTTCATAGGAGAAATAAATATCAGTTGTGAAACACACTAGGCTAACTACAACTGAATTAAATTTGTTCCATAAATTCCCAATAAAATGCAGTATGTATAGAATAAAATCTGTGATCTATAACTTTAACTAAATCTCAGACACTGACACATTAGATCTGAATATGTCCAAGATTGTTCTCAGTACTGAATATCTGTATAAACATTAAATGTCAGTACAGTACTTGAAAATGAAAAAAAAAAAAAAAACAGTTCATGAAGGCTAGATCTATGTTTAATGGAGAATGTAACTGAACTTGAAATATATATATATGATGTTCCAAGGCACTCCAATGGGCTTGAATTCTCAGGTAACTGTTTCACCTCAAAGTTATGCCAGCACTGGTCGGGCTGTTCTGGTCCTAAAATACCTGGAGATAATACATTTCTCTAGTTCAGATTTATGAATTTTGGGCCATTAAGCCCAGTGCTATGGAATGCAAATCATTCAACCACCCTGTACAGCTACGGATAACCCCACCCTTGAATTATGAAGTAAAAGTTTAAAGGTTGGGCAGCAAGATGGAAGAAAAGAAGTGGAAATGGAGATACAGAAGGCCCTCAACTTTCAAACGTTCAAAGATACAAACGCAAATCGAGCTGAACTCCTAAATCTCAGATATTGTATCAAAAGTTCATAATGAAATATTGTTATAAGACAATATCATATAATTTAATGCAGTAAGAAAGATGGCCTTTGCAATATGAAATGGGACTATTAGTTGACTTTTGCAGCTGAAAATTGTAGGCATGCGAGTTAGGTGAAGCCTACCCTAGGCAAAAATTTCACAAAATTGGATTTACAAACAACTTCTTGCAAGATGAGGACCTTCTGTATGGAAGAAGGCTAAAAAGTGAATGAGGCTTGAAGCCGAAGGGATATTGCAAAGAACTTCATGTAAGATCTACAGTATATCGCTTGAGGTGTACTGAAGGCAGTAACCACGTAAGGGGAACATACAATTTAGTGTTCAAAGCAATACTGGTTGAAATATAACATGACCCTAGCTGAGGGGGCTAGGGTCAAGACATCCAAGGATAGATTACATAAAACAGTGCTCTAGGATGTGTATGATTAATAGCCAGGATCAATACCACGTACAGCCTTTCCGAGAAATGACATCCTCAAGAGGGAATGAGAATATCATTTTATTAGCACTACAAGTTTGTTATTCCATATTGCGGAGAAATTAGCCTAGTTTGTCATCAATTAACAAGGTAAGCCTTCACTAACAAAATGGTAGATATTTACCATTTCCCTGGCACTTGTAAACATTGCAAACTCGGATTCCTTAACCTAACCTAGGATACTAGCCTTAGACAGGCACATGTAAACGTCAAAACCTCGAGTTCTTTGACCTAACCTTCAAAACCATTCTGTGTAATCATAAATACACCAAGAACCTCTCTCATTTTCTCTATTATGGCTATCATATTTATAAATTTACCAATGAAACTAGATTAGGCGTTAGTAGAAATTCATGCAAATTAGTTTTGTTAAGTTATACAGTCAAATGTTAGCATTTGACTCGGGAAGGTTAGGTTGGTTATAGTCAATATGTGTTAGCGTTTGACCCGGGTACCGGGGTTAACAGCTTACATTACAATCATAACCGAAATATTAGCTTGCATACATATAGTCTACAGTAGCTATAGCTGGCATAGGCCTCTATACTACAATAAAAGCCTTACAATATTTTGAAGATTATTAGGTATTATTGTACTGTATTGAAGGGTAATGTAACCTAGGGGAAAAAACAACCTTTTTCCATATAAAAACGTCCATTCTCTTAAAAAATGACACTCGTTCCTGTAGGAAATGAATAGTTTCAGAAATATATATATATATCTATATCAGCCGATAATGGGGGACCCCCAGTGGGAACTCGGGGTTTTGGTTGGATACCCTGTAATACAGTCAATCTTTACCGATTATTATAATACTAGTATCCTGAAAGCACAGACATACGAATAAAAGCTATTTGTTAAGTACGTAAACGGCGCTGTAAATTACGTAAGCTGTCTAGGGTTAGGGTCATCGTAAGAAACCCCTGTAGTAGATTGGTTTGCTGTACATTATAATACTAGTATCCTGAAAGCACAGACATAGCAACTAATAAAAGCTATTTGTTAAATGCGTAAACGGCTCTGTAAATTACGTAAGCTCTCTAGGGTTAAGGGGCCTCGTAAGATACCCCCTATAATAGGTTAGTTTGCTGTAGGTGTGCGCCCGATCCAATCTACTCACACTGTGTATACATTTCAAAATGACATTATTACCAAGTTTATGAAAGCATCAAGTGTATCTTACGCGGCGCGGTAACCAACGAATAGCCACGGGGAATTAATTTGTCATAAAACTTCATTCAAGAAACAAATTTCGTCTGCTGAGGCGACTTCGTCTGCTGCTGTTGTGATCGTCGCTTGTCCTTAAACGTTAACCTACAAACAAAAGGCTTTCAACCGTTTGCATCCTTCTGTCGTTAATATGTATTTCGCTTTGTAAACTCTATTTTGAAGGATAGAATTAACTCCTATATGATCCATATTTAAAATGAAAGGATAAATACTACATCTATATATTTTACTAGACTGAAATCAAATCCATTAAAAACTAGAGGAATCGCTCTGTAATCTTAAAAGTAAAGCATATTGTGTTTTGACTTAGGGTGCGCCTTGAAATTCATAGAGATGCTTGCAGTATAAAGTGTCGATTGCTTTATAAACTATTTTGAAGGATAGAATTAACTCCTGTATGATTCATTTTTAAAATTAAAGGATAACTACTACGGCTATATATTATAATAGATTGGAATCAAATCCATTTAAAACTAGAGGAGTCGCTCTGTAATCTTAAAATTAAAGCATATTGTGTTTTTGACTTAGGGTGCGCCTTGAAATTCATAGAGATGTATGTAAAAAAAATGTCGACATGGTAAGTGAAAAAAAAAAATAACAGAATCAGGAACGAAAATGCAAAAAGGAAAATAAACATTATTGATGGCTTATAAGAGAAATATGATAGAGCGAAAATTAACTGTTAAAGAAGGAATCGGGATAGGATTGGTGAAGTATGTGGGGGTAAAAAGACAGAGCATAATTGCCAGACTTTAGGGGGTGAACATTAAAAACACCGGGGTTAAAAAATTAAAGAACCCAGCAAGTAACGCAATAAAATTCAAGAAATTTTGAAAAAATAAATGCCTTGTTAAATTACTGCGAATTGTGAACTGTCTGCAGGCACAGTATTGACGCATTACATTTAATAAAAATCCACTGTTATAGTGTGTGCCGATGTTCATTGCAGCATTTACTGTATATTGAAAATTTAAGGATAAACGAATAAATTGTCATTGGTAAGGCACTGATGAAACGCAAAACGTAAATGAGAAGATTGGTGAATAATACGATGAGAAAATTAGACATTTCAACAATTAAAACAGATTTAAAAGTGAAAAAAAAAAAACTTTTAAAATGCAATAGAAAATGAAATAAAAAGGAGATTGTTTGAACTAGGTTGAAGCAGAAATACCTGGTTATGTTTATTTGAAGTTTTATACAATCCTAGTTTTAACCATTCAACATCCTTTCAAACTTGGTCAAAATTCTTCGTCACATTCCCCACGGGTTGGTCATCCGCTAGGCTGGGCGCTTGGTTTGGAAGCAAACAATTCGAAACTAGCTATCTTAGTACATCCACAATTTCGATAATTTAAAGATCATTAACTGATGATAGCAATCTGGAATTTTAATTATCAAAATAAGATGGATAATGATATAATGGGTTTTGAATTACATACATGAGGTGATTTTGCGTTGGCAATAGGCATTGCATTATTGCGTGAGAGCTAGGAAATGTCAGACGCCGTTATAGGCTACACAAGGCACAAAACACTTCGATTAGGGAAGGCATGTGATATAGCAACCTCTTCAAAACGAATTTTGGTGAAATCGTCATCATCATCTCCTCCTACGCTTATTGACGCAAAGGGCCACGGTTATATTTCGCATGTCGTCTCTATCTTGGGTTTTTAAATCATTACTTTTCCATTCGCCATCTCCTACTTCACGTTTCATGGTCCTCAGATATGTAAGTCTGGGTCTTCCAACTCTTCTAGTGTCTTGAGGAGCCCAGTTGAAAGTCTGGTGACCTAAACTCTCTAGGGGAGTGCGAACAAGGTAATCCAAGTCTCTCTTTATAGTTTATCTATGAAAGATATATTTCGATGTTACTGTTCTTAAAATATTTTGTATGGATTGTTCATTTATTTACTTCTTTATATTCGTGGACTTCATGTCAATATTCAAGACCAAACATTTTACTCTATCATTCTCAGAAATGAGGCACTAGTCTGATTATACAGGTTTTAAGAAACCAATTATTTTGAAAGGGGACTCGCGGTGTATTCTGCTTCTTGTGAGTCCTGCTATGAATATGGTGTCATGAAATTCGGGTAATAAAAGTTAGTGGCGAGCATTATTATTATTATTATTATTATTATTATTATTATTATTATTATTATTATTATTATTATTATTATTATTATTATTATTATCTGCTAAGCTACAACCTTATCGAAATCCAGACTTGGATGATTCTATCCTTACCATAAGTAGTTAGATTCTGTTTCTCCTACAGATTGTACAATCCTGTATGTAGTACTGTCATAGATATGCAGTTAATTCCAACAGCCATGCCTTCTCCTTCACAAGGCTCAATACTACATAGTACTCTAGAAATTTTATTCCATCTGTGATCTAGATTGTGGAATGATCTTAATTCCTAATCGGGCAGCTGAATCGGTTGATTTTTCAAACTTGCAGCGAATGATTTTATGTTGAATAGGCTGACTTAAGTCTTCCTTTATATTTCACATATGACTGGTCTATTTTAACGTTGTTGTTGATGATGAAATATTTTAAATTGATTATTCATTACTTCTCATGTAGATTATTTTCTTTCCTCACTGGGTTTTTTTTTCCCTGATGGACACTTTGGGCTTATAACTTACTGATGTTCCAACTAAGGTTGTAGCTTAGCTAATAATAATAATAATAATAATAATAATAATAATAATAATAATAATAATAATAATAATAATAATAATAATAATAATAATAATAATAATAATAATAAAAGGTTGCGGCATTACGTTATCGAGGGTTTATCTGATATCTGTAATTGGAACACCCCAGAAATGTCAGGAAGTCTACTTAAAATATACTTTGAATTTGTTTTTGCGCTAAAAGTCTTGTATGCTTTGCTCACTAAAACGAGACCTTTCTCATTTTATTGCAGATATACGAAGGAACATTTCATTTTAAACAGAATACTTTGAAATATTAGAGTTGAGAGAGAGAGAGAGAGAGAGAGAGAGAGAGAGAGAGAGAGAGAGAGAGAGAGAGAGAGAGAGAGAGAGAGAGAGAGAGAGAGAGAAATATGTTAATCTATAATGTATTATGCGCTACCACGCCTACATCTAGACTACTCTAGCAACGGAACTAAAAGCACTGTTAAGTGTTATTGTTAATTGTGTACACGATCAACTTATTGTTGTTATTCCAATTGGGATGTTGACAATAAGGAATAGTGAGTTGATGACGTCACTCGGAAATGTTCTATCGTCTCGTTTGCAACCCACAGGATACAGTCTCATTTTACCGATTAGATAAGAGAATGAAAAGTATGACACTACGTGTATCTTAAAAGCTTTTTATGTATATATTCATTCCGATAACGCACCATTTTCACTGTTGGTTGGCGTGAATGCCATCAATAATAATTGATTGCGTAAGAGGAATACAGTATGTATCACAGTATGTTTATGCAATGCTCCAATTTTACGTAAGATATCAACTTCAAGATTGTAGGCCACACAATACAACTGTTATCTCTCCGTTCATTTCTTACAAACACTGACTTCTTTTACGAATCTTCAGGAAGTTGGTACTCGGATATGGAACAAATGAATCGGAGAAAACGGAAGCCGGGGGGAAAATCCAAAGTTTAACAGTGAAATAAAAAGAAACTTCGAGTAACATACGAAGTCTGACTATTTCCCCGATACGTTCTTATGTGAAGTAATCCCTCGCTATCGTCCGTGGTACAGGTACAGTCAGTACATGCAGTACGTGCGTGAACGTAATAATGTTATGTCAGGCATGTAGGAATGATGGACTTGCGACACTTCCCATTGGCCATTGATCTGAACACGTTCTTACCGGTTTGAACAGCTGAAACATCGATGTATTGACGCTTCTTGAGCTTCCTTTATCGCAAGACATTTTTCTTCCAAAAAATACTTTTATATTGGGAATCTATTTTCGGATCGAGATGTTCTTATCATTGAATACCACACGCGTATGCGCAGGCAAAACATGCGGAATTCATGGGAATCAATGACTTGCTTCGTAATATTCTCACTGAAATCAATGACCCGCTTGGTATTAGGTCTAGACAGTCTAACCTGCCAATTGCCTCAGCTTGGTCCTATCTCTATTATTATTATTATTATTATTATTATTATTATTATTATTATTATTATTATTATTATTGTTATTATTATTATTATTATTATTATTATTATTGTTGTTGTTGTTGTTGTTGTTGTTACAATCTAAGCTATAACCTCATTTTGGAAAAGCAAGACGTTACAAGCCCAATGGCTCCAACAGGGAAAAATAACCCAGTGAGGAATGGAAGCAAGAAAATAAATAAACTACAAGATAATTAATGAACAATTAAGACAAAATAATTTTTTAAGAACAGTAACATTAAAATAGATATTTCATATGTAAACTATAAAGAATTAAAAAGGGGGGGGGGTAATAAGACATAATAGTGCACCCAAGTGTACCCTCAAGCAAGAGAACAGTGGAAGACCATGGTACAGAGGCTATGGCACTCCCCAAGGCCAGAGAACAATGGCTTGATTTTGGAGTATCCTTCTAGAAGAGCTGCTTACCATAGCTAAAGAGTCTCTTTTACCCTTACCAAGAGAAAAGTAGCCATACTGATGCATGCAGTTTTTGCTAATAATATTCTCTTTACTAATTTTTATATTATATCTTGCATCATATTTAGTAAAGAAATAAGCTGTTAACAATATTGTTGATGGGGTGTATCGTATGCTGCAAATAACCTGTTGGAGTACCACCCTACCAGTTGCAAGAATCATATCTTTTTATCTGTTTGTTTGAAGTTCCGAGATTTCTTTAGTTTCAGTTCGAAAACTGAAAGCAAGGTAAAGTCAACACTACGAGAGTTTATTCATGAATAAAATTATTTAGAATTTAGAAAACTAAATTGTTTAGAATGTGAAAATGATCTTCCTAATAAGGCAGTTGAATCGGTGGAACTACAGAAGTTCAAAATTGCAGTGAGTGTTTTTTTTTTCTTTTTTATTGAGTATCTCTTCATAGTTTATATATGACAGATCTATTATACTGTTGTTACTGATCTTCAAATATTTTATATTTATTATTCGTTGCCTTTCTTGTAGTTTGTTTCCTTATTTCCTTTCCTCGCTGGGCTAATTTTCCCTGTTGGAGC
>NC_090752.1:59131255-59223755 GCF_036898095.1 Palaemon carinicauda | reverse complement strand
CACTTTGATAAGCTCGTTACCAGCGCTGGTCTTTTCCTAGCTGGGCTAGTCTAGGACGGGCTTTGCCTGGGTAATGTAACTTAGTCCTCTAGCAAAGATCACTCGTTTAGATGAATCTTATTAACCTGGTTAAGGTTAGTTTTTAGGGAGGGGGTGTCCAGGGTACCCAAAAGGGGATTCCAAACCCCCTTTGATAATTTTGCCAGTAAAATAATGAATACAAGGAAAGATTTGTTTTACCTTAATGTTTTTCCCATTATATTTTCCCCTACCTTAAATCCTTGGTTCCTAATTGGGTGATTATAAATGAGCTCTAAAAATGATTATAAATTAGCCCCAAAAATAATTATAAATTAGCTCCCTAAATATTTATAAATTAGCCCCATAAATAATTATGTAGCCCTAAAAATAAATGTTTTCCAAGAAAACGGTAGATTTTCAGGAGCCTTTGTATATCAGCGGCCAATTCCTCCGTGCATAAAAATGACACCCACTAATCTAAGCCCCCCCCCCTAACCTAACCTACAAGCCTTCACCTTACCTACTTCAACGAGGGGATAACGACCACCTGCGACCCTCCTTAAAGTGCAGTATTCTTAGTCTGCCGTCATCATAAATACAGTATAGGTGGCCGCTGTCATACATACACCTCGATTTTCAACAAGGAAAGAAGTATTTTATATTAGGAAATGTTTCCCCTGACTGGAACTATTATAAAACCTTTTTTTGGCTCGGATACCTTACACTTGGTTTTGCCAATGATTCTCATTAAGAGATTTTGTATACTTTGACATCAGAAGTCAAGTTTGTATGATTGAATCCAGCCTATAGCCGTGCCTTGAGCAAAATTAAATTTTGTTACTTTTAAATTCAAATTTTTTACTTTTAGATTCAAATTTTACTTTTAGATTCAACTGTACTCTTAAATTCAACTTTTTTTTTTATATTGAGATTCAACTTTTTACATTTAAATTCAACTTTTTTATTGTTAAATTTAACTTTTTTATAGTTAAATTCAACTTTTTTATAGTTATATTACGCTTATTTGTATTTGAATTACACTTATATTTAGATTCAACTTTTTGACTTTTAAATTCAACTTCACAGTGGAATATTGTTATTGACTCGGCCAAATGAATGAGCACACCGGACTTTCATCCTGGGTATACTTTGCTTTTGTACATTATTAGGCAAATTTATAGATACTGATGGCATATTTCATTAAGTTTGTGTTCAGTAAAAATAAGTGTTATTTTCTAAGAAAATGGTCGTTCTTCTACAGGAAATAACTGTTTTGGTAGAAAAGCTTTTCCCATCCGTTACTACAATAAAACCCAATATTATTTAGGGGTAATGCAACCAACATACTGTAATATACATCTTCAAAAATACAAATTTGATACATAAAGAAATAGAATACTGAAAGTCGATAGTATTCACAACTCGATTGAGAGGACTTCGATTTTCCTTGAGCTGATGTTGCAATCTTTACACCTGAAATGGGCATGCGATGGAAATGATCTATTAAATTGAATGGAAAATACATGCATCATAAGTAATGCTATGGTATGCTTTAGCTTAGTCCCAGTTATTTCTGACTGGTTTAATTAATAGTTATTGATGCTGTGATAACTACCCTGCCCTGTTTGGCTATCCACAAATCCCGCTAACTAACAGATAGTTCAATTGGAGTTGGATTCCCAGTTTGTTTTTTCTTTGGCCTACGTAAATCTAAGCTAGCATCAAACATAGAATGAGGGAAATATTATAAACTGTAAGAAAAGATAAAAAATGAAATGGTAAATATTTACTTATAAATATCAAAACTGTACAACTTCCTTGTTGATCTTAGTCCCCATCTGTACCCTCCCAGTTACTTTAATTGATCAAAAGACACCTTGTTCTTACTCATCGTACATTGGAAGTGACTTCGAGCGGTGCATGCGTAACGTTATGTCAAAAAATCAAGTTTTGTTGGGGAGAGAGATAACGGTTCTTCACAATATCTGTCATCATCGTCATCATCATCTCCTCCCAGGCTTATTGACGCAAAGGGCCTCAGTTAGATTTCGCTAGTTGTCTCCATCTTGAGTTTTTAAATCATTACTTCTCCATTTATCATCTCTAGCTTAACGTTTCATAGTCCAAAGTCATGTAGGTCTGGGTCTTCCAACACTTCTAGTGCCTTGTGGAGCCCAATTGAAAATTTGGTGTATTATAGCAAAACTCCTAGCAGTTATACATTATATATGTGGTGGACTGGCAAAATAACTATGACACTGCTTGCTGCATTCTCGGCGTATATCAAGGAACTCCACTTTAGACATGGTTGCCCCACAGAGAGCAGGGCATAGCTAAAGTCCTGTAATTTTTCTTGCTTGAGGGTACTCTCAGGTACACTATTCTTTTATTTCTCTATTTCTTGTTTTGTTAAAGTTTATATAGGAGATATTTATTTTAATGTTACTGTTCTTAAAATAGTTCTAATTTTCCTTGTTTTTTTTCCTCACTGGGGTCTTCTCCCTGTTGGAGCCCCTGGGCTTATAGCATCCTGCTTTTCCAATTGGGGTAGTAGCTTAGCAAGTAATAATAATAATAAAGAAACTAGTAATTAATTATAATTCTGTAAGTAAATGAGCTTTAAATTACAAAAGAAAAAGGATTATAGATAAATCATCCCAAACTAATAATTTTTACAATGCCAGGGACATGAGATCAAATTCATTATCATCTCCTCCTCCTCCTACGCCTATTGTTGCATATGGCCTCGGTTAGATTTTGCCAGTCGTCTCTATCTTGAGCTTTTAAATCTATACTTCTCCATTCATCAAATTAGATAAGAATTTGTTGATGCTAATAGATATAGAGGAGTAGGCCTATTATTAGGTGTTAAAGGCAAGCCTGGAGTCTTTCTTGATTTAGTCTTTCGTAAAGCAACCACCCCTTTCTTGTGCCTATAGGTGTAGAAGAAATGATGCTAGTGTGTTTTCCTCCCACTACGGCCAGCCTACCACTCCCAGGTTCCTATGAAATTGATAAAGCTATTTCCATCTCTTCAAAAGAAGATAATCCTAAACAGTATTCTAAAAGGCACTAGATTTCTGTAGGAAATATTTTGAGAACTTATCACAGGCCCCTTTTATCTATTAAACCTCCCCTCCTTCCACGGGAAACCCTGTTTGATGTCAATGGGAAAGAAAAGTATTCAATTATTCTTATCAACTTATGGATTCTCTCCCTTCTGCTTAACCTAACAATAGTTGCCGCAGTGATGTTGTCTCCCGCGTTAACAGCGGCCAGAACACACAAGTTAATATAGTTTGAAATTTGTGAAGGCATGTTTTGTGACCGCTGCTAACGGGGAAGTCAACGTGATTGGGTATGACATCATCCAATGGTAGGGCCTATTTCGTCTGGAATCTTTGTGGCAACTACAGACAGTAAAGGTTTGGTCAGTACAGTGTTATTGTTGGGTAAGAACACTTTTTCTCCGTATTATTATTGGTAAAAAAATTTCACAACATTAATTTTGGTAAAAGGGAAAACATTTTTTCTTAAGTCGTATATACTGTATGTACAGTATATAGATAGATAGATAGATAGTGTATACATATATATGGCTATAGAAGATAAGAAAGAAAGATAAGAAAGATTTATTTTGGGATGATAAAAACCTAAAACAAGTGACTATCGCCAGCAAGAAGTGTAAATTGCATAAAATACAAGATAAGCACTCAGAAAAAATGCATGTCGTGGGTCATATCACTAGGCTAATCAGTATTAATCTAAAAAATCTA
The DNA here is from genome assembly GCF_036898095.1 of Palaemon carinicauda. Taxonomy (NCBI): domain Eukaryota; kingdom Metazoa; phylum Arthropoda; class Malacostraca; order Decapoda; family Palaemonidae; genus Palaemon; species Palaemon carinicauda. Next base: position 59,219,958 of record NC_090752.1, on the reverse strand, counting down.
CCTTCCATATTGTTGTTATTAGTAGCCAAGCTACAACTTGTGTGAAAAAAGCACGATGCTACCATCCCAAGGACTCAAACAAGGAAAGGAGCCTATTGATAAATTAAGTACTGTATTGAATATGGTAGCCTATAGTACAATATTTGAAGTAATGAATAAAAGAGATATGTTTTATTTAAGACTACTAAAAACTTTTTAAGCAGATATGAAGAGATTTATGTCAACGTTTTCAACAGAAAAACAGTTGCAACATGTTTGACCTCCCAAAGTTCCAAATCAATCACTATTAGGAAGATTATTCCTCAATCTGGTTGCAGGTTGAATAAGAATCTTGGTCAATTCAAGATTGTTAGAATGAACTTCAAGTTACTGCATACTCAGAACTATGTACAGGATGGTACAGTCTGCAAAGATCTGAATGCAAAGGATGGTCTTAATTATGAAAAATTGTGTACAATATGCATAATGAACTATGTGAGCAGTGGTGATGGAGATTGCTATGCGGGTCAGGAATAAGGAATTTAATAGACTTCAGTAGCTGAAGACCAGAAGGAGAAAAATACTCAAAGCATGATAAAAGAATTTAGAACGTTTCCTCTAGATTGATTAATCACCGAAAATCTTTAGGTGTTCAGATCGGAATACTGTACAAATCCCCTTCCTTTAAGTAGGGGGTGTTAACCTGTTTCTCTGCATGGCCCTATTCGCTGTTCTAGTCTCAGCCGTGACCTTGACCAATCATGCCACTCCAGCAACCTGAGCTAATGTGTGTTTGTTCCGTAACCGAAATACAAATCACGCTATTTACATTGGGTATTACTTTCGGCGTAGCTGAAATGGCGAGCCATTAGATTTTTAACGAGGGTTAACTACCCCCTCGCTAGTTAGTGAGGGGGTAGGGGAGGGGTAGCTAGCGACCCCTCCCCCCTCACACACCGGTGAACTGGTTCACTTTGCTTTTGGCTCGGGTGGTGGGCAGATGTGTCTGCTCTCACCCTCGCTTGGCAGCCATTAATGTTTTGTCTTTACTTAATCACTTACTTTTTCTTATACTTAATATATAGATAAACATTCTTTATGTTTATGTATATATTTGGGTATAGAAATATAGTAAGTTTCCTTTTCTGTGTTTGTGCTGTGTGTGTAGTGTACGACAACATCACCGCGTAGTTCCAGGCCACCGCGGTTGCACGTCATGGGGCACGATCTCTTGGTCCTTCGGTCGTTCCTTCGGATTCCGTGGGGAATCGTCATCGTTGGACTTTCTCCATTCATCTGTTTTCCCCGCTGTTCCTCCTTCCCTGCGGGGAACTTTGTCTCTCAGCGAAGGGAACGTGGGAGTTTAGTTTGACTACGGTCTATCTCTACTCGAGGTCGTTCCCCCTTTTACTACTACTACGTACTATTACGGTAGCCTCTTTCCCGTTGCGGGTTGAGTTGCTATTCCGTTTATTTGTCTCAATTATTTCCAATGAATCTAATTGTATTTGTTAACTTTTCAGCTTTTGTGGAGAACACTTCCCTTCGGGGTTCAGTCGTTCTTACTATTTGTGAACATTCTTAAATGAATTATGTAATTATAATTCTGTTATAATTCTGTTTTTGTTACAGTTCTCCGCCCTCCCCCCTTCTCGTGAGTGTCAGTGGGGGAGAAGGGCACATACTTGGTTTGTAATTCTTATGTTCTTTTTCCCTTGGGGTTTCTCTTCGGAGTTCCTCCCTGGGAATTTTTGTTAACTAATTTTTTTATTTTATTTTCCCAGTTACGATCTGGTTTCTTCGTTTGCCTAAATGTGCCAACGAAGCAGAGCTGCCCTGTTTGTGCCTTGGGAGTCTGCTGTTGCTGCCGCTTCTCTAGGACATCGTCATGTGCGTGTTCCCTTCTCTTAGAAGTTCTCCCGTGACAACTGTCAGCTCTTTAGTTTATCTTAGAACGCTCAGGAGGTTCGCCTCCAGGGGTAGGTAACTTCCTTTTCGAGGGAGGTTCCCTTCCCAGGTATGAGTTTTTTCTTCGGGGGGGGGGGGGACGACTTGTCTTACCTTAATAATTCCTGGATGGTTTTTCCTGGTTCTCGGGCGGTTATGCTCTTGGTGCTGAGCGACCGCTCTTGTAACCATGCTCAAGGGGCTGAGCAGTTGCAAGGCCGGACCATGGAATTTCGTGCGACTATGCTCTTGGGGCTGAGCGGTTGCTCCTGCAGCTATGCTCAAGGGGCTGAGCAGCTGCAGGATCAATCTTGTGACCTCTCTCGTTCGCGAGGGAGGCCACTCATAAGGACTCCTCTTCGGATGATCAGCTTGCTGATCCAACGGCCCTATGGGGTGCCATCATCAGTGTCTTCTAGTCTCTTCTACCAAGAGTTCACCTCTCTCGTTTGCGAGAGAGGCCACTCATAGAGACCCCTCTTCGGAGGACTGTTCCTGTTCAGACCAGCCGGCTGTTCGGGACCTCTCCGCGGTTCGCCATCTCCTAGACCTGCTGACCTGCCGTCTCCGTTCCTGGCTGCTGACGCTGTGGGCGCCTACGCACCCCGTTCTCCAACGGGCACCGGTCCCTTTGGGACAAAGAGGCTTTCTCACACTGTGAGTAAGTCCCTTATGTGCCAGGTATCCCCTGCGCGCCAAGCGCTCGCCTACTGTTCCTGAGAATTCCATCCAGAGGAATCCTGTTCCAGTCCTGATCGTCCCAGTTCCGGATCGTCCTGTCAGCTGTCCCTTCATCTTAGCGTGCGCGCGCTCGCTGATGATCTTCCTATGCCAACAATCTTCGTACGCGCGCTAGCGCTGATGATCTTTGCGCGCTAGGGCCGACGATCTTCGTATGCACGCTAGCGCCGACGATCTTCTTTTGTGCGCTAGCGCTGACCATCTTCGCGCGCAAGCGCCGACGATCTTCTTACGCGCCCAAGCGCTGACGATCTTCTTTCGCAAGCGACCTCTGATGGCCTGCTAGCGCTGATGATCTTCTTACGCGTGCAAGCGCCGACGATCTTCTTACGCGCGCAAGCGCCGACGATCTTCCTTCACGAGCGAGCGCCGTCGATCTTCTTACGCGCGCAAGCGCTGACGATCTCCAAGCGCCGACGATCTTCTTTGGTGCGCTAGTGCTGACGATCTCCCTACTACGCACGTGAGCTCCGACGATCGTCCGGGCACAGGCTCCGATGGTTCCCTGCGCCAACGATCTTACGCGCTCAAGCGCCGACGATCTTCTTGCGCGCGTAAGCGCCGACGATCTTCTTTCGCGCGCAAACGCCAGCGATCTTCTTGCGCGCACAAGCGCCGACTATCTTTCAGCGCCGTCGATCTTTAGCACTGTCGATCTTCTTTCGTGCACAAGCGCCGACAATCTTCAAGCTCCAACAACCTCGTACGCGTGCACACTGACAGCCGCGCGCACGCGCCGACTTTTTTCACGGGCTCTTCAATCTGATTCCTGCTCACCCTATGATGTCTCTCGCGCGCGCCCCGCACGAGTGTTTTTAACGGTCTCTCGCGCGCGACCCCGGGGTTTTTCCCATCGCGTGAGCGCCAGTGTCTCTCGCTCGCGACCCCTGGGGTTTTCCCATCGGGCGAGCGCCAGCGCGCTCCCTCTACCAAGGTGAGACCTTCTCCCACCGCACCAATGGGAGAAACCCCACCTCGAGCAGGAGTTTCGTCCCGTGTTAGGGAGAGAAGAGCCCTCAGACTTCTTTGTTGGAGTTACGTTTCCCTCTAGGAGGGAATCGAAGGACTCTAGGAGTTCCCCCAAGTAGAGCATTTGGGGACAGGAGACTTTGCTGCCTGTTCACTAGGAGGAGAGCAGCATGATTCAGAGCACCACTCCGTGGAAGAGCTTACCAGGGGAGTCTCTCTTGAGAGACACTCTAGCCGGCAGGTGACATTCTCGGCAACAGAGATCCTGAGTCAGGAGAAGGTCGCAAAGTGCGCCATACAGGCCACTTCGTGGCTGGATGTTTGGCTAGGGTCTCTGGGCATCCTGCTGTGACCCGAGGATCTGTCCAAGGAGAGCATCAGGAAAGCCCTGGAGACCTTCCTTCTGTTGGGCACACGTTCCATCGAGTTTCTGGCCCACATAGTTTCGAACTTGTGGGCAAACTCAATCTTGAAACGACGTGATGCGATGGCCGAGAGGTTCCACTCGAGGGTCCCAGCCATGGATACCTGCAAGCTCAGACACTCTTCCATCTTGGGAAAGAGTCTGTTTGAGCCCAAGGATGCGGAACAGGCCGCTGAGAGGGGGAGGAAATCGAACCACGATTCTCTTCTCCAAAGGGCTCTTACATCTAAGCCCTACAAACCTCCAGCACCTCAACAACCTCGCCAATCTAAGACGACGAAACCGGCAGCGGCAGCAAAGACGAACGTGTCCAAGCAGTAGCCCTTTCCTGTCAAAGACAAGAAGGGCTGAAACTCCTCCAGGGGAAGCAAGAATCTTAGAGGGAGCGGCCAAAGCCGCAAGCACTAGGATTGGCAATCCCCCTGCATGTCCACCAGTGAGGGGATGCCGGCAAGTTGCGCATTCAGGTGGCAGCAACTCGAGTCCGATTCTTGGACGATCTCCGTGATCAGTCAGGAATATCGCGTCCCGTTCTTAGCGTCTCTTCCTCCCCTGACAGCGAATCCAGTGGCGTTGAGCGCCTTTGCCATGGATCGCTAAAGGGCTAGCCCTTCGGGCAGAATTCGAGACCATGCTCTCCAGGAGGTCGTCGAAGGCTCCCCAGGCTCCTTCAGTCGACCCTTTCTCGTAAAGAAGGCTTCTGGAGGCTGGAGACCCGTCATCGACCTCTCATCTCTGAACAAGTTTGTCAAACAAACTCCGTTCAGCATGGAGACAGCAGACACAGTCAGACTTGCAGTGAGACCGCAAGACTTCATGTGTACACCGGATCTGAAGGACGCGTACTTCCAGATCCCAATCCATCCGTCTTCCAGGAAGTACTTAAGGTTCACCCTAGACAACAAGATCTACCAGTTCAAGGTGCTGTGTTTCGGTCTCTTCACAGCACCCCAGGTATCCACCTGAGTGTTCACCCTGATATCTTCGTTGGCACACAGGATCGGCATCCGTGTCCTCCGCTATCTGGACGATTGGCTGATCCTGGCAGTCTCTGAGTCGACCTTTCTTTAACACCGAGACAAGCTTATGGGATTTTGCCAAGATCTAGGGATCATGGTAAATCCAGAGAAGTCCTCTCTGCCTCCATCTCAACGATTGGTATATCTAGGCATGATATTAGACACCAATCTCCACAAAGCCTTTCCATCAGACGACAGGATAGCAAGGCTGAGGAGGGTCACAGATCCGTTCCTCAGACGAGAAGAGCTTCCAGCCCAATCTTGGTTACGTCTCCTAGGACACCTTTCCTCCTTGGCCCGTCTGGTTCCAAACGGCCGCCTCAGGATGAGATCCCTGCAATGGCGGCTCAAGTCCCGGTGGAATCAAGGCCTCGATTCCCCAGACATTCTGGTTCCTATGGGTCCTGCGGAACGGACGGACCTTCAGTGGTGGGGGACGGAGGGAAACCTTCGAATGGGAGTGGATCTTCTCGTCCTCCTCCTGGATTTGATGCTGTTTTCGGACGCTTCAAAAAGAAGGGTGGGGGCCCACTTTCTGAACCACAGGATCTCAGGCCTCTGGTCAGAATCAGAAAAGTGACTCCACATAAATCTGCTAGAATGAAGGCCGTATATCTGGCACTTCAACAATTCCTACAAATCCTGGCGGCCCACTCCGTGGTGGTCGTGAGCGACAACTCCGCGGTAGTGGCTTATATCTATAAGCAAGGAGGTACCTTTTTGCAACAGCTATCCCATCTTGCAGTAGAGATACTGAGATGGACCGAAGCCCACTCGATTCCACTATCGGCTCGCTTCATTCCGGGCAAGAGGAATGTGCTCGCCGACAGTCTGAGCATAGCATTGCAGATAGTGAGTACCGAGTGGTCTTTGGATCCGTTAGTAGCCAACAAAGTCCTGACTTTGTGGGGTTCCCCGACGGTGGACCTGTTCGCGACAGACTTGAACTTCAAGCTTCCGCTGTACTGTTCCCCAGTCCCGGTCCCCGAGGCACTCTGGTAATATGCCTTCCAACAACGATGGGTCAACATCGACGTTTACGTCTTCCCACCATTCTGTCTGATGAGAAGGGTGCTCAAGAAGACCAGACTATCGGTCAACCTGGCAATGACCTTAATAGCTCCGCTATGGCATCACGCAGAGTGGTTCCCGGGCCTCCTGCAGCTCCTGACGGAATTCTCGAGAGAACTTCCTCCACGACACGAGCTACTCAAACAACCACACTGCAACATCTTCCACAAAGCCGTAGCATCGCATCAGCTTCATGCCTGAAGACTATCCAGCATCTCACAGAGAGGGGCTTTTCGCAACAAGTTGCGGAAAGGATGTCTCGACACCTGTGAAAGTCATCGGCAGGGGTCTACCTGGCGAAGTGGAGAGTCTTCTGTGGTTGGTGTCGTGGAAGGGGTATCTCTCCTCTCGATGCCACTATTCCAGCAATAGCGGAGTTTTTTGTGTATTTGTGGGAAGAAATGCGCCTTTCGGTCTCGGCGGTGAAAGGCTAACGCTCAGCCTTAAGCCTGGCCTTCAGGCTGAAGGGAATGGACATTTCTTCCTCGCTGGAACTCTCACTACTCATACGAAGCTGCGAGCTCACCTGCCCTCAGTCGGAAGTGAGACCTCCTCCATGGAACGTGGTCCTCAGGTCTCTTAAGAGACCTCCGTTCAAACCATTACGCCAGGTCTTCTGATCGTCACCTGACTTGGAAGACGATGTTCCTGCTCGCTCTGGCCTCAGCCAAGTGAATCAGTGAACTTCATGGTCTCTCGCATGACGTCGCCCATTCAAGGGGATGGGGGGAGGTAACATCCGGGTTCGTCCCTGAGGTTGTTGCTAAGACTCAAAATCCTGGAGTTCCGGAACAACGGTTCGACTCCTTCAGGATTTCGAGTCTCCGTTCTGTACAGATGACCCAGACCATCCCCTACTGTGCCCAGTACGAAGTCTGAGGCTCTATCTTAACAGAACAGCTGCAGTTCGTCCTCGAGTGCAAGCCCTGTTTGTGAGCAAACGAAGGACGAAGAGGAGGGTCATGAAGTACACCATCTCAGCTTGGATTCGCAGGGTCATCCACCTCTCCCTGAATCCAGACCCTCCTCCGTCACGTCGCCCTAGAGCACACGATGTCAGAGGCATCGCTACGTTCCTGACATTCAAGAGAAACTTCTCATTGACGCAGGTTGGGGTATGGAAGCGTCAAACGACCTTCACAGCCCTCTACCTGCAGGACGTGACCCACAGGAGGCTCGTTCTCTATCGGCCCTGTGGTGGCTACACGACAGCTGGTCTAACCTCAGGATCCTTAATGGACAAGTAGCAGAAGGTTGAGGGCATTGTTACCCGGTTTAAGTCTGCATGAATGAAAAAGTATGCCTGGCCCTTACTCTTTTATTCATCCTCCCCTCTCTTGGGGAAAGCAGCATCCTGGGTTCTCTGCATAGCTGACCTCAAACCACTGCAGGTAAACCATGCTTCCTTATATTCCTAGTATTAGATAATACTGTCGCGTCCCCCATACCCTGACGAGGTGGTATTGGGAACGCCCTAGCCTAGAGTTCCATCTAAGGACTTCAGGTCGACTTCCTAGGACGGGTCACACTTCATTCCTTCACACACAAGCTTATGTAGGCCGCACATTCCTTGCGGAGCAAGGAACTTGCGAGGTGCAGGGACTCCTTATCTCGAGTGCTACACACTCGGATTTTGAGTCCCCGGGCAAAGCCAAAGCCAGTAAGGCTGGGACTTACCACCCTTCCTAAGGGTTAAGTCACCCAATGTAAATAGCGTGGTTTGTATTTCGGTTACGGAACAAATGACAAATTCGGAGATAATTTGTATTTTTCCTAACCATACGAACCTTAGCTATTTACAGTACACATACTTGCCCGCCAGCCCTGTCCCCCGTGAAGTCCTACCTCTAAGCGAAGTGAACCAGTTCACCGGTGTGTGAGGGGAGAGGGGTAGCTAGCTACCCCTCCCCTACCCCCTCACTAACTAGCGAGGGGGTAGTTAACCCTCGTTAAAAATCTAATGGCTCGCCATTTCAGCTACGCCGAAAGTAATACCCAATGTAAATAGCTAAGGTTTGTATGGTTAGGAAAAATACAAATTACCTCCGAATTTATCATTTTATTTTTTTTTTTGTGCATTTCCGTTTGTGTTTCGCGTTTCAATTCTTGCTTGCACAGTCGTTCTCAGGGAGCATTCCTGTGAGATGTGAGATGTGAAAGTGTCCTGGTCTTCTACTCAACTATTATGCAAGGTCTGGCCAAACAACCAATGAGCATGTTACGATAGGAGAAAGAAGATGAAGAAGAGAGATCGCCCGCCTTCTTAGACAGCATTGGAAGTGACCGATCGTTTCTTTTCTTCTCCAGGCTCAGGGTCCATGTGTGTTTCTGCCCCTCCAGCTTTGGTGGGGTGTTCAGGTTTGGATGTTAGTCCCCAAGCACCAATGTGAGGAGTTCAAGGTAAAGTAACTCATGAGTCTCCGTCTGTGGCTTGGATTTACAGTATTTTCTTCTCAGGTACCTCCTTCAACACGCAAGGAGACTCTTAAGCTGGTGTGGTCATCTTTCAGCCTTAAGACTTCCTGACATCAGAGTTGTTCCTGGACCTCATTGGACTGGGTGATTCAGAGGAGGAAACTAGACTAATGGAAGAATTTGCCTCCTTAAGTGTGGGAACCAAAACCAGTTCTTTTAAAAGGAGTGGTAAGTGAGCAGTGGTTTCTTCAGGTGAGAGGAGGATAACAGAATATCTCGGGCTGTCTGCCACTTCATGGTGAAGCGGACGAGTGTAACCTCAGCTTCTCAGGCGATGCAGATTGACGCCAGGTTCTCCTTTCTTCAACCAAGGACATAGCGAGCAAGAGGAAGAGGGTTAGGGTATCCCCCTTGTTGTAGGTTGAATTGCCACATGAGCATATGTCATCTTTTCCCCATGTACCACAAAGCCGTGCTGAATCTCCCTTGCACTCTCCGAAGAAGGCAGAACGGCAGACCAGAGGGATAGAGAGGATGTGTCACCAATCCTATTCCAACATACGTACATGGAGGTAGGATCAAACGCTAGGGATGTTTTTAAGTCGGTGCGTGAAGGACGAGAGGGCACCCAGACTAATGGCAAGGACACGTGCAGACCGACATCGTTCATATCTATCTTCCAATATCACAGAAAGGTCTAGCATATTTCAGAGGTGAAAGGATGTTGGAGAAGATTGCTCTTTAAATCGTTTGAGACGGATCAGTGGTATTCGTCAGTTGACTGTTCCCGGTAGGAAAGTAAACTGAAGGCTAAAGACTAGTCGTCGACCTCTCTCCCCTGATCCAGTATGTACGGCAGTGGGGCTCAATGGAATGGCATGAATTGTATAAGAAAGGAAAAATCTTGCTTTAAGGGAAATTGAAGAAAGGTTCTATTAGTTACTCATTTGTCAGTCCTTTCAGAAGTAACTGAGCTTCTTTCTCAGTGGAACAGTGTACCATTTCACTCATGTTCATGCTGATGGCAACTTAGGTCCTTCTCGTACAGGATGCGTCTTTCAATGTAACTTGATGATTGGTTGATTCTGCCACCCTCAGAGAAGCAGTTGTTACAGGATTGAAATAACTGTGCCATTTGTTGTGATCTAGGGGTTGTGATAAATTGAGAGAAGCTATATCTCACACCCAAGCAAAGGTTGCAGTACAGTATCTAACCATGCTGATAGATACAGCAGCAGCAAGAATGCATCAAAGTAGGGTTAGACCTTTTCACTTGCGTGACCTGGTTGCATCAGTTTTGTGGTCAGCAGGAGAAGTGCATTTGCATCAACGTTTTGTGGTAACAGTACAAGCATTCCAAGAACGTTTGAGGAAGCGTCCAGTGATGTTGATGAGAAGCAACATTGCTGTATTTCATTAGCATCCAAGAAGGCACACAACAGCTTTGCAAGTCACCAAAGAAGATGCATTTCTGCTTGGTGATTCAAGTCTTAGAGCTATCAGCTAGTTTCATTTGCTGAACCCTTTGCCAAACCTATTCCTTTCCCCGGTTGTATCCGATTTGCTTGCTGACTAGGTGTTGATCACGTCGGGCTCAGGTGAGCCTGGTTACTCCTAGGTGACTACAAGACGTGTGAAGTCACAATCGGCATTGTTAGAGCAGATCGCAGAGTTACTTATTTATCATCTCCAAGTACCTTCACTCTGTCCTGACTGTAGAAGGCTACTTCTAAGTCTTGATCTTTGTCTGCCAACTGAAGCCCATATCCTTGCCTCCTCTCAGGAGGTATGTATGCTTGAGAATAGCTTTGAGCAGTCTTGCCCACCTCAGGCTCCTAGAATATGATGTGACCTTTGTCCTCAAGTTTCTTAGGTGTGTCCCTCATGAGCCTTTGAAGTCATCGGAAGGAGATCTAACTCTCAAGACTGTCTTTTTGCCAGCAGTTGTTCTGACAGGGAGAGTTGTCACCAGAATGGGGGAAGAAGGTCTCTTTAGTTTGGTACCCTTATTTGTGACCAAATTCATAACCCATCAGCCTATGACACAAGTTCAAGACTATTTCCTTGCTTCATGAAGCATGTGATGGTAATCTGAGGAGGAGTCAACATCTTGGGCGTGAGTGTCAGTGACTTCCCTAGCACTAGCAAAGCCAAGAAGAAGATCGAGAACAGTCTTTCTCTGGCTTCATGAGACAATCAAAGAGGATATGCTTTAATTTTGGTGGGGGATCGAGGTACCAACTTGAGCTAGAAAGCTCATGGAGTCAAGGGTATTGATGCCACTTTAGTCTCTAAAGAATCTTGCTGTTTGACAGGTAATAATGAGGAGTTTGGGAGTGCAAAAAAATCTCAGCCTTCACAACATTTGTTCAAGGCCCTGTGATGGCAGCTGTAGTAATTGTGTAGCCAGGCCAGCTCCCATACTGGACAGGAAGCATTTTGTCTATAGTAACACGTTTGATGTAAGTCTCAAGCGAGGGTAGGATGACTGACTATTCTGGTTTTTCTTTCCTTCCCCTTACTTGTGGATGAAGCATTTGTACCATTAGGCTGGGATTTGACATTAGTGTCGGTCAGTATAACATTCATGGAATTTGAAAGTTCGCTATTTTAGAGATGAGTTTAGATAAAAAGTTACATTAATTGGTATCGAGATTGTAAAGAGCAAGTAAACTTAATGCATATCATATAGTTATAGAAGGTTGGGTCTTTCATTCTAAATTGCACAATTTTTGTTTGTTTCTTGTTCAGATCAATATCAATTTTACTTTACTGATTAGAAAACCACAGTAGTGTAGATGTATCGTTATGAATTGAGATTTTTTAGACAATTGGTGTTTTACAATATTTTAATTTTTAAAACAGTATAGCATGCAAGTAGGTATTTCCATATTGAAAACCCTTTGAAGAAAATTGGTATTTTACAATATTTTACAGTTTTTGACTCCTTTATTTTTTAATTTTATTTCTACCTCTATCAACGAAGTTGGAAGGAGGTTATAATTTTGCCCTTGTTTGTGTGTTAGTTTGTGAACAGCTTCCTGGCCACAATTTTAATCGTAGAGTAATGAAACTTGCAGGGATTAACTCTTATGTAAATAGATGGAAATGATTAAATTGTTTAAGGTCAAGGTCACGGTCAAGCAAAATGTCCAATTCTTGTAATCAGCCATAAGGTTGGACGTCGTCGTCATAAGAGACTTCAAAACTTGGTTCGTATTTGAGTTGATGAAAATCACGCTAATTAATAAATGTTAAGGTCAAAGGTCAAGGTCAAACAAACGGTCGAGAAATAAGCTGCCGCAGTGGAGGTCTGCACTCTACTGAGTGCCCCTCTAGTTTGTAGGGCTCTTGGTAGAAAGTTGTTGTTTTAGAATATCTTACTATTTTTGACCATCATATTTATGTTTTTGTTTTTATTTTTTGTAGTGATGGAGCCAATCTCGGACAGTGACCGACTGCGGCGCCTCCGTGAACTGGAGGCGCAGCTACGGGATCCAAGAGGCGTTCTCAATGTCGACTCGTTATTGGTAAGCACATGCTGTGAATTGTCTTTTTTAAGCCAATATCTTCGTGTTAAAAGTCTGTTCAGTTGGTAGTTGTTATACTTTCAGTATAGAAGGTTCTCAACTTACAAACGTAGTAGGTTCCAAGAAGCTGTTTGTAAGTTTAATTGGCCTAGGGTAGGTTTAACAAGACTCCCATGCCTATAATTTCCAGCTGCAAAAGTCAACGACTTTAGTCCATTTCTTTTAGCGAGTCGTATTTGCACTGACTCGCAGCAGTGCCCTTTTAGCTCGGAAAAGTTTCATGGTTGCTGATTGGTTAGAATGATCTTATCCAACCAATCAGCGATCAGGAAACTTTTCCGAGCTTAAAGGGCACCGCTGCTAGTCGGTGCAAATATGACTCGCTAAAAGAAATGGACTATAGTACCATTTCATATGGAATACATATCAGGCTATTGCGAATGTTTTGCTTATTGTATTAAAGAATTTGATATTGTTTTATTACAGTATTTCTTTATCTAATTACAGTGCAAACTTTTGATACAATATCTGAGGTTTATTATTTCAGTTGAATTTGTATTTGTGAGATTTCTTTTGCATTTTAAATTAAATTTAGGGCTGAATTTCATCTCGTATAAACCCAGATGATTTTGAAAATCATGAATTGGTTAAGTTGAGAACCCTCTATAGTTCTGTTAGAGTAAAGAAATTAGATGCGGACTACAGTAATTATACTCTAACCGTATAACTGGTCGTGTGTACTTGCAGGACTCTGTGCAGGCAATGGTCGCTGATTGTGATCATCAAGCCATCAGAAGAAACAAAAATGTTGAGGCCTTTGTCAACAGATGTAAGTTGTTTGTTTTCCGTTTTATTTATGCCCGATGCTAACCATTCCAGATTTCCATGACTCAAAATGCCTTCCAGTTCTCAACCATTCAGATTCTACTGATCTATAAGAAGCTCCTCGTGTTTAAGATTCCGTTTATAAAGTGTTTTTGTGTACTGTATAGTTTCAACTCATGATGCTGCTCGTGTTTGAAGGCGCAGCTAAAGTGGTTTTTGTTCAGAAATAACTGTAGAGAGCAGTATAGTATCTGTTGAAGATTACCTTATACAAACAGGAATCATTCAAGATTACAATTCTCAGTTGTTTATGAAATTAACCGATGCATCAAGCTTTAGCATTCGTGCGGATTTTCTAAATAGTCTTAATTCAGTAACTTCCTGTATTGAAACCCTCTCACTCTCCATCGTTTTCAAGAATCCACCACTGTCAGTTTTGACCACTCACAAGGACTCTCAGCTACTCTATAAAAAACCGCTTTCCCCCTTAGCTTTCCAATGCTATAGGAAAGCTCCATCTGTGCAGTTTTTTTAATCTTTCCAAGTGAACAATGGCTGTTTGTTTACATTCTATGGAAAGTCTTGTAATTATTCACGGGCAACATTGCCATAAACATCATACCATAGGGGGAAGTGCCCACTGTGCACTTCCCACTGTGTACTATAGTCATTACTTGGGTCTTTGCAACATTCCTTTGACCCTAAACTGCGCTTGTTTTATATCCTTATATCCTTGTACTTATCTCTATTCCTTCTTTCATCTTTATATCTTTTACTTCATAGTGTAACTAAAGGGTTTATTCCCAGCAGCACTTAGCCACTGGGTGGCCTCTCGGGCCTCCAGCACGGGATGTGTAGTCCAAATTCATGAATCCTATCTGTAGATGTCTTCTATAGTCATGCATGAATTTTGTAAATTACGGTACTGTACCATGTCACTATGATAAGGAGTGGCACAAATGAGATGGTGTGGGCCTGTGTTGAGGATGGATGGTGTGGGCATGTGTTGAGGATGGATGGTGTGGGCTGTGTTGAGGATGGATGGTGTGGGCCTGTGTTGAGGATGGATGGTGTGGGCCTGTGTTGAGGAGGGATGGTGTGGGCCTGTGTTGAGGAGGGATGGTGTGGGCCTGTGTTGAGGAGGGATGGTGTGGGCCTGTGTTGAGGAGGGATGGTGTGGGCCTGTGTTGAGGAGGGATGGTGTGGGCCTGTGTTGAGGAGGGATGGTGTGGGCCTGTGTTGAGGAGGGATGGTGTGGGCCTGTGTTGAGGAGGGATGGTGTGGTCCTGTGTCGAGGAGGGATGGTGTGGGCCTGTGTCGAGGAGGGATGGTGTGGGCCTGTGTTGAGGAGGGATGGTGTGGGCCTGTGTCGAGGATGGATGGTGTGGGCCTGTGTCGAGGATGGATGGTGTGGGCCTGTGTCGAGGATGGATGGTGTGGGCCTGTGTCGAGGATGGATGGTGTGGGCCTGTGTCGAGGATGGATGGTGTGGGCCTGTGTCGAGGATGGATGGTGTGGGCCTGTGTCGAGGAGGGATGGTGTGGGCCTGTGTCGAGGAGGGATGGTGTGGGCCTGTGTCGAGGAGGGATGGTGTGGGCCTGTGTCGAGGAGGGATGGTGTGGGCCTGTGTCGAGGATGGATGGTGTGGGCCTGTGTCGAGGATGGATGGTGTGGGCCTGTGTCGAGGATGGATGGTGTGGGCCTGTGTCGAGGATGGATGGTGTGGGCCTGTGTCGAGGATGGATGGTGTGGGCCTGTGTCGAGGATGGATGGTGTGGGCCTGTGTCGAGGATGGATGGTGTGGGCCTGTGTCGAGGATGGATGGTGTGGGCCTGTGTCGAGGATGGATGGTGTGGGCATGTGTCGAGGATGGATGGTGTGGGCCTGTGTCGAGGATGGATGGTGTGGGCCTGTGTCGAGGATGGATGGTGTGGGCCTGTGTCGAGGATGGATGGTGTGGGCCTGTGTCGAGGATGGATGGTGTGGGCCTGTGTCGAGGATGGATGGTGTGGGCCTGTGTCGAGGATGGATGGTGTGGGCCTGTGTCGAGGATGGATGGTGTGGGCATGTGTCGAGGATGGATGGTGTGGGCCTGTGTCGAGGATGGATGGTGTGGGCCTGTGTCGAGGATGGATGGTGTGGGCCTGTGTCGAGGATGGATGGTGTGGGCCTGTGTTGAGGATGGATGGTGTGGGCATGTGTAGAGGATGGATGGTGTGGAGGGAGTGAGGAGGACTAAGGAGGAACCTGTTATGCGGGAAGATCGAGGCAGAGAATGAAATGGTGAAATAAGGTGAAGGTTGATATGGAGAGATGATGTTTGTTGGAAGAAGATGCCTTTGATAGAAGGTATTAGAGAGGTTGCATCAGGCAGCCGACCCCTTAATGTAGTGTTAACTGTTGAAAAGAAGAGCGGTCATTGTAGGACATAGAACTGTAGTTGAGAGTTCAGTAATAGTTTCTCTTTCCCTTTTTATTTTGTAGGCCCAAAAAAAATGACAAAACAACCTACAAATATACACCAACATCCGTTACTCAACCACCCTTAAAATTAACGTGAGACTCGAAGTTTATTTTACTCAGGTACCCAATCTAATTCTACATCATGTCATCACCAGCCCTTCAGCCCAAGTACTGATATTCATCCTTTTATTTTCTTATCTTTTGATAGAAAAGGGATCTGATCTTGAAGGAATTATTATCATTTTCTAGTAATAAATTGTATTCTATTTAATAGACACATTGTAAGTTGAGTTTGGTGTATTATGAAGATTTTTAAAATAGAAATTACATTTTCCATGACAACCTTAAAACGCAACTATGCATTTTTTTATTTCAGATCGTGAGTCCATTAGGCACTTAGAACTGATTTAGTTTAATAGACATCACATTGCAAGTTGAGTATTGTGTATTTTGGAGACTTCTGATACAGTGATTATGTTTCCATGCTAACCTTAAAACACAATTATACACCTTTTATTCCAGATCGTGAGTCCATTATGGACATTGAACTGTTACGCATGCGTGCAGATGATTTCATCAATATAAAAGTCATCGGAAGGGGCGCCTTTGGTGAAGTTCAGCTCGTTCGACATAAATTCACAAAGCAGGTATGATAATGTGATGGAACAGAAGTTCCTATAACGATTTGAATGCTTTCAGAAGTCTAAAATCCCTCCCAGATCTTTACTTAAACAGCCTCTATAACGTTTAACAGTTTAATTTCTAATCCTGTCCTGCCATTTAACTCCCAATATCCTTCTGAGGGCTTTATTCTCAAATCGACTAAATCTATTGGAGATTGTTTCATTGTCATACCATGACTCATGTCCATAGAGTAATACCGATCTCACTAAACTGATAAATAGTCCGATTTTTATATGCAATTTTAGGCAATTTGATTTCCAAATTGTACTTAACCTAGCCATTGTCTGATTTGCTGTTTTCAATCTTTCACTAAACTAATTCTAAAGACCCTGTATTGGAGATCATAGGTCCTAAATACTTAAATGATTCTACCTCAGTACCAGCCAAACTTGGCTGAGTTCCGTGGTCCCTTGTCAGGCTGGGAGGAACGTAGAGAGGAGAGGTCCCCTTTTTTGTTTCATTTATTTGATTTTGGCTACCCCCAAAATTGGGGGAAGTGCCTTGGTATATGTTTGTACCTCATTAATCCTTTCTCCTTCCAATGATATTTCATCTTCCATTGCATACTCCGTTCTCATCATCTCTGTCTTTCTTCTATCTTCAGCTTGACTTTGTGTGATATTTCATGCATTCTGGTCGTTGATATTTACTCTTTGGATTTCAACAGAAGGTTCTCAACTTAAAAACACTTGGAGATACAATCACAAATCCAACTGAAAATAATAAGGATAAAGAAATATGGTAATAAAACAATATTATATCATTTGATACAGTAAGCAAAATACATTTGTAATAAGCTGATATCCATTTCATACGAAACCCGGCTATTTGTTGACTTTTGTAGCTGGAAATCATAGGCGTGGGATTCAGGTTATGCCTACCTTAGGCCAAAATTAAAAAAAAAAAAAAAATTGGAACCAAATAAAATTTTAAGTTAAGAACCTTCTGTACTACAAATATAGAATATAATGTTGATGTATTATTGTAGTATCAATTATCACATCTTTTTACCCTGGATAGCACTGAATATCTGTCTCTGAAAAGCTATGTAGATTGGGTGGTTTGGTTTTAGCTATAGTCCGTGAGTAATACCTTGCATAATATGTCCCATTTCATCCTTCTAGCCTTGTACGCTACCTTAAAATCTACTTCCTATTTTCAGGTCTATGCGATGAAACTCTTGAGTAAAGTGCAGATGATCAAACGTTCGGATTCCGCCTTCTTCTGGGAAGAACGAGACATCATGGCCCATGCTAATTCCGAGTGGATCGTGCAGTTACATTTTGCATTTCAAGATCATAAATTTCTATATATGGTCATGGATTATATGCCAGGTAAGATTCGTGAGTGTTTATCGAAATGTAATTAGGAAGAGAGGTATTTATGAATAAAATGTTTTGGAAATGGACTGGAACATTGCCAATATAATTAGCTGCAGTGGATATTAGTGCAGTATTACATAGTTTATGATTTATTTTCTTTCTTAATTCAATCATCCATAATCAACGAGAAGATTTAACCTGTTTTCATCTTTTGAATTAGTCACTTGCTTTAGAATTTATGAAATTAACGATTGTCAGGTACAGGGTACAATTTGGGAGGTAAATATTTCAAATTCCGTAATATTTCAGGAGGAGACTTGGTGAACTTGATGTCTAACTATGATGTACCAGAAAAGTGGGCAAAATTTTACTGCGCCGAGGTAGTTCTGGCATTAGATGCGATTCACTCCATGGGATTTGTTCATAGGTGAGTTACAGAATCTTTGATGTCATTAGGAGGCTACGGTTTGGATTGCATGATGGCTCCATCATTGTTAAGTACTTCATCAATAAAGGAATTTTTGCTAAACCTCCACCTCATTTTTGAATTGAACACAAGACCCCCTCGGACGAAAGACGAGTTTGCCACTAACCAGGCCAGATATGTTATAAAGACTGTTGGAACCAAGGGTCTTATAATGCCTCAAGTTTTCAATATTAAACTTAGCCGGTGATTATATAAGCTGCAACTCTTGCTCGACAGAAAACTCTACGTTAAAAATCCGCCAGCGATCGCAATGCAGGTAGGGGGTGTACTTCAACAGCGCCATCTGTCGTGCAGGTACTCAGTACTCAATGTAAACACAGAACTCAATTTTCTCTCTGTCGGGCTACCGGCAAGACCTACTAATTCGCTGTTACTAACTGGATTTGTTTTCACAACTATTTGGTGAAGTACACTATTCTAGTTTTGAGCTTTCGCTATGCAGGTGTTTTATCTTCATCTCAAAACTTGAACTCGTTTTGGATAGATTTAATTATGGTGACAAAGAGAGTATGGACTCTCTTTCACTTTTAAATGGCCGACCCTTCCCTTAGACGGAAGTGTGTTTAGGTTTTTAGTAATTTTGCTTAACACGTTATAGATCTATATATTTTATATCTCTCCGCCTTTATTAGGCCTCTTCGATTAACTTTCCATTTATTATAAACATATAAAAATAAATTTTTATGTTTTGTTTATATGCGACCTTTCCTGATAGTAGGCGGTCCTAACTTGGAACCGAAGTTAATCAACGTTGAGCCCGTTATATCGTATTTAGCCTTTAAAGAATTTAAAACTTTTTAAATTTAATGTTTTATGAAAGAATTTCTTTGATAGTCTTCGTACTGTTTTCAAAGATGAACTAACGTTTAGTTTTTTAGACTACGTAGTTGTTGACGTTCAGGACGTTCAACATGCGCTCTATCGTTACGATAGAGAGAGAGTGTATCACGGTTTCACTTTGCAGTAAGAGTAAATCGATTCTGACGTTTTGTTCATTCTTTCTTAGCTTAAATGTTTTAAATTCTAATTTAAAGGAACTTTTTATTGAAAAACCTTTGTTTTTTCCTTTAGTCAAATAACATGTTTTTTTGACGAAATATAATTGGGCTCTTCTCTTAGGTGCGAAATCAAGAGAGAAAGAGAGAGAGAGATAGAGACGGAGGGAGAGAGAGGAGAGAAAACGTTCCGTTCAAGCGGGTAACGTTGTTCTCGTGTTACTCTCGTCCCTAGTCTCTGTACGGGGAGGAAGGTAAAACGTTTCTAGGGTTTTATTCTTGTCCCCAGGCTATGTGCGGTGAGAGATTGTAAACGTAGTTTATTTGAACTAGTGTTTAGTCTCTTTCCCAGCCACTGAATTTTTTATCTTTATATATGTTTTCTGTTTTTTGCTAGTATTAATGAGCTGCATTATACGACTGATTTCGCAATTACTACCTTTTTATGAAGGGTAGAATTGCGTGTTTCAGGTAGAAATCAGTAAAAGTTTCGATTTCAGTGAAATAAGTGCAAAACAGAAAATCGATAAAGTGATATGCGCAAAGTGTTACAGTGTTGCGTCCGAGGGTTCGTCTGTTCGTGCCTGTCGTTCACCTAGTCCGGGACCTCTTGCAAGCTCCCAAGCCCAGGGGAGAAGTAATGTCGAACGACTTATGGGTTCGAGAGGCCTTGATCAACGAACAGACGTTTTTCCCTCCGTGGTTTCGGGCGTATCTACCCAAGATCGCCCCACCCACACAAAGACGAGAGAGCCCATTTATTTCTCGTCTGCGGAAGAGGTTTCTCGTAAGAAACCATGGACCAAGGTCTCGCGGCTTATTAAGCGCAAGTCGGTCCCTTCCGTGCAAGTCCAACGGCCCAGGTGTAGCCACTGGGTCAGTTCGGACTCGCTGCAGACTTCCGACGACTGCTCACCTCCTAAGAGAGGCAAAGCGGTACCGCATCAGGCAGTCACACCGTCTGTTGCCGCACCTGCTCTTGTAGACCCTAAGTGGTCTTTGCTGCAGACCATGCAGTCTCAGTTAACGTCATTGATGCAGGACTTTCGTGCGGAGAAGGTTGACACCAACCTCTAGCCTACAACCAACCACGGTTGTGCGTCCTGTGGACGCTGAGGCCACCTTCTGCCGCACTCCAGCTGAGAGAGTCCCGCCACCCATGCGTTCCAGTGTACCCTGCCAGCCGCATGTTGACGTTCAGCGACGCACGGAACCTTCCGTTGACGTTCGCGAGGTACAACAACAGTCTAAGTTGTTTTGTTTTGACGCGGTGCGTCAACCTCCGCATTCTAGAGTTGTTTTGACTGCTCAGTCTAGACAGTCAAAGCAGTCTCGAGTGGACACTGTACGTCCTCACGCACCTGTTGTGGTTGACAGTACAGTTGTTGACAGTTCACAGACTGTCAAGCAGTTACATGACGTTGCCTTCTGGTCTGCTACTAATGCTCCAGTGAGAGATTCACTGAGGTAACCTAGCTTTTATCGGACAAGGTTCCTGTAGATGAGGAAGTTGCTGTTCTCCCTCCTACTGATATTCCCTTGAGGACTCTGTCAGATGGAGAGGAGCCTTAAGCTGCTTAGCCTCCTATGGACTTTAATTAAATCATGATGATTTTTTTTTAAGGATCTTCGTCCGGATCTTGTAACTGCTGCTCCTCGTTCGCCTAAACGTCAGAACTTACACTAGGCCTAGCTACTTCGAAGCCGTTGTTTTTAAGCTAGTGCTCTCTCGCTCTCCTAGAGAGCGTTACGTTGGCTAGGCGACTGGTTTTTGCACCAGGAGGAGTTTTTAGGGATACAGCCTTTGATTTCCTCTCTTTTAAACTGGCTTATAGAGCGAGAGTCTGATATGACACGAGAGAAGTTCTCGGCTTGGGAGTTCATGCCTCTGCCCAGATAGACTTCTCAATTCTGGTAGACTCGCCCTGGCGCCTAGCCAGGAGACGCTCCAAGTTGTTTACAGGTCAACTTCTCAGCTTTTGTCAAGCCTTTGAAGTTTTGCTGTACTATTATGTCACACATAACAAGGCTTTCAGGGATGGTAAACGGTTCCGCCTCAGTCGCTAACCCCGTCTGTTGCCACACCTGCTCCCGTAGACCCTAAATGGGCTTTGCTGCAAGCCATGCAGTCCAAGCTTGCGTCCTTGATAGAGGACTTAAATGCGGAGAAGAACCTTCTGGCCAACAACCTTCCAACCGGTCGGTTGTGCGCCCTGTTGACGCTGAGGTAACCTACTCGCGTCTGCCAGTTGAGGTGGTTCCTCCTTCTGGCCAACAACCTTCCAACCGGTCGGTTGTGCGCCCTGTTGACGCTGAGGTATCCTACTCGCTTATGCCAGTTGAGGTGGTTCCTCCTTCTGGCCAACAACCTTCCAACCGGTCGGTTGTGCGCCCTGTTGACGCTGAGGTAATAGACATATCACTAGTAACGAGGTTCATCCAAGGCAACTTGAATGTCATGGCAGATTGTCTCAGTCGGAAGGGACAAATAATTCCAACAGAATGGACCCTCCACAAGGATGTATGCAAGAGACTTTGGGCCACCTGGGGCCAGCCAACCATAGATCTCTTCGCAACCTCGATGACCAAGAGGCTCCCATTATTTTGCTCACCAATCCCGGACCCAGCAGCAGTTCATATAGATGCCTTTCTACTAGATTGGTCACATCTAGATCTATATGCATTCCCTCCGTTCAAGATTGTCAACAAGGTACTGCAGAAGTTCGCCTCTCACGAAGGGACAAGGTTGACGCTAGTTGCTTCCCTCTGGCCCGCGAGAGAATGGTTCACCGAGGTACTTCGATGGCTAGTAGACGTTCCCAGAACACTTCCCCTAAGGGTGGACCTTCTACGTCAGCCACGCGTAAAGAAGGTACACCAAGGCCTCCACGCTCTTCGTCTGACTGCCTTCAGACTATCGAAAGACTCTCGAGAGCTAGAGGCTTTTCGAAGGAGGCAGCCAGAGCGATTGCTAGAGCAAGGAGAACATCCACCCTTAGAGTCTACCAATCGAAGTGGGAAATCTTCCGAAACTGGTGCAAGTCAGTATCCGTATCCTCGACCAGTACCTCTGTAACTCAAATAGCTGACTTCCTCTTATATCTGAGGAAAGAACGATCTCTTTCAGCTCGCACTATCAAGGGTTACAGAAGCATGTTGGCATCAGTCTTCCGTCACAGAGGCTTAGATCTTTCCAACAATAAAGATCTACAGGACCTCCTTAAGTCTTTTGAGACCACGAAGGAGCGTCGTTTGGTTACACCTGGTTGGAATTTAGACGTGGTACTAAGATTCCTTATGTCAGACAGGTTCGAACCGCTACAATCAGCCTCCCTGAAAGATCTCACCTTAAAGACACTTTTCCTGGTATGCTTAGCCACAGCTAAAAGAGTCAGTGAGATTCATACCTTCAGCAAGAACATCGGATTCTCATCCGAAACGGCTACATGTTCTACAACTGGGTTTTCTAGCCAAAAACGAGCTGCCTTCTCGGCCTTGGCCAATATCGTTCGATATTCCAAACTTATCGTATGGTTGGAAATGAACTAGAAAGAGTCTTATGTCCTGTAAGAGCTCTTAAGTTCTATTTAAAACGAACTAAACCTTTACGAGGCCCGTCTGAAGCTTTATGGTGTTCAGTTAAGAAACCATCTTTGCCTATGTCAAAGAATGCTTTATCCTATTTTATCAGACTGTTAATACGAGAAGCTCATTCCCATCTGAATGAGGAAGACCAAGCTTTGCTGAAGGTAAGGACACACGAAGTTAGAGCTGTCGCAACTTCCGTGGCCTTTAAACAAAATAGATCTCTGCAAAGTATAATCGACGCAACCTATTGGAAAAGCAAGTCAGTGTTCGCGTCTTTTTATCTTAAGAATGTCCAGTCTCTTTATGAGAACTGCTACACTCTGGGACCATTCGTAGCAACGAGTGCAGTAGTGGGTGAGGGCTCAACCACTACAATTCCCTAATTCCATAACCTTTTTAATCTTTCTCTTGAAATGTTTTATTATTGTTTTTGGGTTGTCCGGAAGGCTAAGAAGCCTTTCGCATCCTACTTGATTTGGCGGGTGGTCAAAGTCATTTCTTGAGAAGCGCCTAGATTAGAGGTTTTGATGAGGTCCTGTTGTATGGGTTGCAACCCTTGATACTTCAGATCCTAGGGGTCGCTCAGCATCCTAAGAGGATCGCGAGGCTCCGTAAGGAAGACGTACTTAAAAAGGCAGAGTAATTGTTCAAGTCGACTTCCTTACCAGGTACTTATTTATTTTATGTTTGTTATTTTGAATAACTGCTAAAATGAAATAAAAAATCCTTAGCTCATAATAATGTAAACAATTATTGCTGGTCTCTACCCACCCCCTGGGTGTGAATCAGCTTATATAATCACCGGCTAAGTTTAATATTGAAAAATGTTATTTTTATAATAAAATAAATTTTTGAATATACTTACCCGGTGATTATATATTAAAGGACCCTCCCTTCCTCCCCAATAGAGACCCAGTGGACCGAGGAGAAAATTGAGTTCTGTGTTTACATTGAGTACTGAGTACCTGCACGACAGATGGCGCTGTTGAAGTACACCCCCTACCTGCATTGCGATCGCTGGCGGATTTTTAACGTAGAGTTTTCTGTCGAGCAACAGAGTTGCAGCTTATATAATCACCGGGTAAGTATATTCAAAAATTTATTTTATTATAAAAATAACATTTTTCATAGTTCCTAACATATCGTTTTTGCAGCCTTTGCACCCTTGTATACCAGTTCTGTGAAAGTGTGAAATGTGAAGGTTTGGTCTGTATCAAATGCTTGGATGCTAAAGGGCGAACCATTAAGATGTAGAATGAAAGTTATATTTTCTAATAGCTTTTATACTTCTTAAATCTTATGTATTTGATTTAGTTATGAGTGATTGGCAAAAACAGAGTGAATACATAATGAAAGCAATGCATAATATTTATTGTTTTATCATTCTCATTTCTTAGTGTTTAATAACCTTTATGGTCCTAGTACTGTACTTGGGTGATGCATAAAATTTTTTTACATCCAGTCTACCCAGCTCAGGTAGCCTTGCAAGGACTGTAAAAACTTGAGTTCCACATTCTTTTTATGACTTTTTGCCTGGTTAGCGGCACCCTTGTTTCTCCCAAGAGGTCCTGTGTTTAACGCCGAAATTAGGTAGGAATTCGTTTCTACATTTCGCACGTTAATGTGTGTTGATTTCCAAAACGTAGTATTGCCTTAAATAGTACATGATAGGATTGTAATTTATCTTGTTCTAGTTTTGTAGGTTGATTTTTAACTAAGTAAAGTCATACTTGAAGCATGAAGTTCTTTCTGCCCCTTATGTGTACGTATCTCTCACGTTTTTATCAATTTTGGAATGTTGAAGCCGTGGATACGGTAAATATAAAGAAGGAAAACTATGATGAAATTCTCATGACTTCAGTTAGTATTTTTTTATGTGAAAAAGTTCATCTGTTGATGATTTTCAATATAAAGGAAGGAAACTTTATTGAAATTGTCTTAGTATTTCAGTTAAGATTTATTTCGTGAAGAACTTTTTCTACATTGATGATTTTATAAGAAAACAATTAGTATCTCCAATAGGATTTAGAATGTAGCTTTTATGAGAAATAGTAAGTATTGCCTCTTTGAAAGGTGCCTTTGCATTTTATTATTTTAAATTGAACAATATCTTAGGGCCAGTTCAAAGGGGAGAAACCTTTTTTTATTTGATACCTCTAGAATAGAAACTTCAACTCCTCAGATTATACCTGTTGTTAAAAAATTAATACCGATGGGAAAGCATGTCTTTAAAATCATTCATACTTAGTATTATATGTGGTCACATAATTTTTAGGACTCATAATTATTACTTAAAGTTTATTGTAATGGATCTTGTTAAACTGTCATGATTGTCTATTGCCTCTTTTAAGGAAGGTAAGAATTTTCTTGAGTAATTTGAGTAAAAGTGTTGATTGTTAAGTGTTTCTTTTATTATCAAGGGTAATACATTAATCTATTTTGTTTGATTTCATCGTAAAGATGGGAATACTTTTCTAAATTTTTCAGTCCTTTACAATGTGAATTTTATTGTCTTTTTAGCACTTCCGTTTTCACCTATATAGTGGTTCTCTTAGGGATAGGTACTTTTGGCCATAAAATCAATAATCACCATTTTTTTATTTC
The DNA here is from genome assembly GCF_036898095.1 of Palaemon carinicauda. Lineage (NCBI taxonomy): Eukaryota > Metazoa > Arthropoda > Malacostraca > Decapoda > Palaemonidae > Palaemon > Palaemon carinicauda. The sequence continues at coordinate 59,194,895 of NC_090752.1, read as the reverse complement.
ATATATCTAAACTCATTTTTGCCTTTGTTTTTTCATTTTTTGGGAGGGGGGGCTAGGTCTTGAACATTACAACAGGCTTCATATATTATGACGATTGAAAAGAACAGTGGGAAGACCGTTGAATCTAGTTGCATTCCGTAAGCCTCGTACCTTATGGAACCCAAGATATACTTGATCTATTATTGCTTGCTAAGCTACAACTGTAGTTGAAAAAGCAGGATGCTATAAGCCCAAGGGCTCCAATATAGAAGTACCCCAGTAAGGAAAGAAACTATGGAAATAAATATGCTACAAGAGACATAATGAACAATTAAAATGAAATATTTCAAGAACAGTAACAACAACAAAATAAATCTTTCATATATAAAATGTAAAAACTTCAAAATAAGGTTTTATTATCCGCATTAGCTGCTGATCATTAGCCTGAAATTTAAAGTAGTATGCAAATGAATATTTAATCTGAATGGGCACACACAAAGCTTACTGGAATTCTAGTCAATTAGGTTGGGTTATCCACTGCTGAAATTTAACTTCATCGCAAACCCATTCTTTGTATATAGCTCGCATTCGTGGTCTTTACTATCCAAGGCTGCAGTGTTTTGTCTAACAGATTAGAGAAGAGGGGTGTTGGTACTGTACGTGTATATCATTGATCCACAGCTGGCCCAAAGGAGTTGATTGTTCCAGTTATTTTTATATGATAAATCCTTAAGGGACAGAAAGGATTTATCAGAAACAATCCTTAAGGGACAGAAAGGATTTATCAGAAACATAGCTCACACACTGAAAAAGAAATCAAAGTACTCAAAGAGACAGCAATAGTTGATGAAACAAGAAATAGGATATTTTTTTGTGAAAGTGATTTGATGCTTTCATGGCTAATTGCCAATTAGTAGATTAAATTATTTTGCCAAATACAACAAAAAATGCAATTTTCTACTTAGTGGTTTACTGTATAGGGACCTCACATAAATCTATAGACGTTAGAGGGGAACTAGTGTGACAGCTCATATCTATATCTATAGACGTATACCATCACTTAAGGTTTATGCAGACTTCCTTTGATTAAGGTGTGACCGTTAATGTTGACAATACTGGCACTAAATGGAACGACGAATGGGAATAACTTTAATAGGTCCCTTTATGAAAGACTGCTGTCACAAACACTGATTATTATTATTAATGCTAGCTAAGCTACAACCCCAGTTGGAAAAGTAGTAAGCTCTAAGCCCAAGGGCTCCAACAGGGAAAAATATCCCAGTTTTCGATGAACTGATTTAGACATTGATTTAGATAACTTGTACATACATGCATATACCAAGGCACTTCCCCCAGTTTTGGGGGTTAGCCGACATCAAACAAATGAAACAGAAAAGGGGACCTCTCCTCTCTACGTTCTAATCCTGTGAGACATCAAAGAGGTAGATGACTTGTACCTTCGACAAACTTCTCTCCTGTCAGTTAGACAAATAAACTGCAGTTTCCTTGGGCATTTGAAGGTTACAAATCTAAGCTATATATGATGAAGGGCTTTGTATGAGAAAATTGCATTGTTCTGCAAGCAAGGGTTGTACGCTTCAAACAGCAGTGAAGGGATATTTATAATGAGTTGCAGACAAGGCAGTCTATACTGAATTGGTCCAGCTTAGTGGTGGTTAACCTTTTTTTTTTTAGTAAATCCCCTTGGAGAATCTAATGATAGGAATGGACCCTTCATTTAGAAAAATGTTCATAATCACAAAGAGGGCATATTTTTATCTTAGTTTATCAGACCTTCACGGACCCACAAAGTCAAACGTGGGACCCCAGATTAAGAAGCGCTGGTATAATTGTTGAGACAGATGAATAGAGCATTCACAAAAAAAGAGTTTGAAGTAAAGCATTATTGAAATTATGGTTTTCATGTGCAGTATACATTTGTATAAAGCTAATTTATTTAAACTACATTCTGCTTTTACTTTTATTCCAGTAGATAGGAAATCAAGGAGTAAGTATCAGTGTATAATGGTTGATCATAAAAGGGACAGGCATGAAGCGTAAATAAATTGTTCCGTTAAATATACTACATAACCTTGGCTCTTGGTACCTTTTTGGATTTAGTAAGGGAGATCCTCTTTTAGGATTTTATCATAAATGTTTTGTTCCATTAAATAACTTTAGCTTGGTTTCTTTTTTATCTAGTAATGGAGATCTTATTTTAGGGCTCTCTCGTATTCTTCACGAAGTCGTAACTAGCATGGACTGATGATAGAATGTTTTGTAAACATTTTTTTGTATTGTGAGGTACATTAGAACTCTAGTCGTGTTTTTAAAATTTATCTTTACAAATGATTTTCTGCTTTTTGTATTGTTTTCACTATTGATTCCTAGTTTGTTTATTGTTTTACCCTAGGGATGTTAAACCAGACAACATGTTGCTCGATATTAGTGGTCACCTTAAATTAGCAGATTTTGGTACCTGTATGAAGATGGACAAGGTAAGACTTTTCTTTTCCTTCATCATTTTGATTTGATTCTGCAGCAATTGGAGAGTTTAGTTATAGTTACTTATTGCTCTTAAACTAACAGCTATAATTTTGTTAGACTTAACATAATTTTCATTTTGATTACTGTATATTTTTGTTTGATCCTTCTCATTACGTTTTTAAGAGTTAATTTAGCTGAATAGATCAAATTTTGTTTCTTCATATTTTAATTGATTTGAATTAGATTGAATTCATCAGCTTTGCTTTTATATTTATTTTCCTTTCAAATATACAGTATGAAATTTACCATACATCTGATGTCTGTATAATACAGATTACAGTGCACTTATTTTTACTTATGCCTTAGTATCCTTTTAAGAGCAGAAAAATTGTGAGGAATAGCCAAGTTAAAAATTGCTGATGGAGTGGTTAGTTAGATAATCTCTTGCTCATCAGTCAAAGATTTTTCCTTTGTAATGATTTTGAGAGATGAGCATATCCCCTTTTTCTGTTAGAATCGGTGAGAGTAAAGTCAAGTAAAGTAAATAGAATATTGAAAATGTTATATACCTAGATACAGTCATGTGGATGATTCATTTCACTGGTGTGGGTACCAAATTGACAGGTGAGATTAGTTTTTCCCCCTCTTGAGTAGGACTGGTTTTTGTTCATTGCTATCTGCTGCTTCCCTTTTGTATACATCTATCATTATTGGTTTTTTCTCCTAAGTAACGGATGCCAAAGCTTAGCTGAAAATAGAAAGTATTTACTGAACTTATTTTTTCATTTCATGTTTGTTATTTTTCCAATAACAGGATGGGCTCGTAAGATCAGACACAGCAGTTGGAACGCCGGACTATATTTCCCCAGAAGTCCTCAAGTCTCAAGGTGGCGAAGGAGTGTATGGTCGGGAGTGCGATTGGTGGTCTGTTGGAGTCTTTTTGTATGAAATGCTTGTCGGAGACACCCCTTTCTATGCAGACTCTCTTGTGGGAACGTATGGGAAGATCATGGACCACAAGAATTCTCTCAAGTTTCCAGAGGATATAGAGATAACGTCAGAGGCTAAAAGCCTCATATGTGGTTTTCTAACAGACAGGTTAGTAATCGATGTCTCACAGGATGGAAAATGGCTGTCTGCTAAAGAAGGTGATGAATGCAAGAGTTGATGGGAGAAGTACTAGAGGAAGGCCAAGGTTTGGGTGGATGGATGGAGTGAAGGAAGCTCTGGGTGATAGGAGGATAGATGTGAGAGAGGCAAGAGAGCGTGTTAGAAATAGGAATGAATGGCGAGCGATTGTGACGCAGTTCCAGTAGGCCCTGCTGCTGCCTCCGATGCCTTAGATGACCGCGGAGGTAGCAGCAGTAGGGGATTCAGCATTATGAAGCTTCATCTGTGGTGGATAATGTGGGAGGGTGGGCTGTGACACCCTAGCAGTACCAGCTGATCTCGGTTGAGTCCTTTGTTAGGCTGGGAGGAGCGTAGAGAGTAGAGGTCCCTTTTTTGTTTTTGTTTCTTTGTTGGTGTCGGCTACCCCCAAATTGGGGGAGGTGCCATGGTATATGTATGTATGTATGTAGGTTAGTAATATATATATATAGTATCTAAGAGGGAGAATAATTTAAATATATAAACAAGCTGGTAATTATCATTGTTATAGCAGAAGTATCTCTTGATAGGATAGCTTTGCATCAGCTGCCTGGATTGGTATCGATGTTCTTCATAGCCTTTGAACCAAAAGCAAGTTTTGTGGGGTGGGATGTATGATCCCTGTATCGAGAAAAGTTTCCGTTTGAAACAACCCAAACATTTTTGGGGAAGGCTCCCTTCTTTGAATTTTAATGCAATATATTTTCATACTAACTTAGTACTGTAATTTTCAAATTATATATATGTTTTTTTTAGAAGAAAAGAGAATTTGAAATGCTGTATCTATGTAGAAGGATAGTATTTTATGAGCACTGATTGTGTCAATTACAGTCCAGTCTCTTGTTTTTTCTAATGCTTTTTAAATTTGTTTAATACTTATGACCTATAGACATCTTAAATTAAGGTAAAGCACGCTTCATTCCCTTATGGTGTAGTGCAGTCGGTGTGCTCACGAGGTGCATTGTAGTATTGCAGCATTCATTAGGACATTAGCTGCACTTGTTTTATATCCTACTTTACCTGTTTCCACGTCCTTTTTCCTCTCTTGCTGTCCATCCCCTTCTAACTTTTACTTCATAGTGCGACTACTTGATTTTTCTCCAGATTCCTTTAGGTCCTGAATGGGCTAATCCATCACGCTTACCCAGTAAAAAAAAACCTTTGGTGATTAACTGAACTAGGGTTGATTGGAAGGGCTCTAATAGAAGTAAAGACACCAGGGTTCTTTGATAAATAATTTGTTAACCAGGCATTGTAGGCTATAGAATTTTCTTATGATTGACAGTGAGGTATAGCTGTTTTTCATAAACCTGGACCACCGTACTTTCTTTTCTGAAAATTTTTTCCTCCATTTTTTCCAGTATCCCCATTAAAGATCCCTATGTCACTTCGTTTTTAGATTTGTCAATCGCTCCTTTGGTGTTATGCTGTCCATCTGTTTAGATTTTTTAACTTTGTTCTAACCAAAACAAACCTAGGGCACCACATATTACCTAACGTTCCCCCCCCCCCCCCCCTTAGAGCGACAGGTATTTGCACACAGTGACCACCCAAGCTTGGCTGAAAAGTGTTGAGTAGCCCTTGTGATGTTCCTAGGTTTTAAGAAAAATGTATTTCAATATTTACTATTATCTAGTTGGTTGCCTCTTTTACTTTTAATAAACCAATATTAAGTTAATCCATCTTAATTTTTTTCAATTCCAAACAGGTTAACAAGATTGGGTGGTAATGGGGTTAATGAAATTAAAAGGCACAAGTTCTTCCTCAACGACCAGTGGACGTATGATACCATACGAGATTGTAAGTAGCAAAGAGCGATTCGTTTATGTCTGCTCTCTGGTCAATGTAGATATGTGATTTTTGAAATAGTTTTGCTAATTGGCTATGTCAAGAGGAGTCTGTATCTTGTGACATTGTAAAATATTTATTTATATTGTTGCATTAATAGAAATAAGTTGAAATTTACCAATTATTGGTCTGGTTATCTCCCCTCAGGCTGACATTAGTCATAGTTTATATATGACAGATCTATTTTAACATTGATATTGATATCAAAATATCATATATTAGCTATTCGCTACTTTTCATAAAGTTTATTTTGTTATTCCCTTATGTCAGGGGGCTATTTTTCCTGTTGGAGCCCTTAGGATTATAGAATCCTGCTTTTCCAATTAGAGTTGTAGCTTGGCTTGTAGAAATAATAGTAATAATGCAGTTGTTTACTTCACCCGAATGTATATTAATGTTACTTTATCTCATATGGCTATATAATCTCTCCATTTTCGTAATGATGCTAAACTCTTATCTTAAATTCAAGCCAAAGAAAAAAGTAGTACAGTAATTGGAAATTTCTCGCTATTCTCTCAGAAATTTTGTTAGGGTGATCTAAATCTATCTGCAATTACTGCCAAGAATTAGAGAATTCTCTGATAAGGTAATGCCAAGAATTAGAGAATTCACTGATAAGGTGATGCCAAGAATTAGAGATTTCACTGGTAGGGTAATGCCAAGAATTAGAGAATTCATTGATAAGGTAATGCCAAGAATTAGAGAATTCACTGATAAGGTAATGCCAAGAATTAGAGAATTCACTGATAAGGTAATGCCAAGAATTAGAGAATTCTCTTTCAAGATTATGATAAACTTTGGAGATTTTACTGATAAGATAATGTCAAGAATTGGAGAATTCACTGATAAGACAATGCTGAGCATTGGAGAATTCACTGATAAGATAATGCTGAGCATTGGAGAATTCGTTGATAAGATAATGCCAAGAATGGGAGAAGTCACTTATAATGCTAAGAATTGGAGAATTCACTGATAAGAGAATACCAATTAATATTCTCTACATCTGTTTTAGGTGTACCTCCGGTTGTTCCTGATCTAGATGGCGATGCTGACACGAGCAATTTTGATGAGGTTGAAAATGAAGATTCACCTGAAGAAAGTTTCCCTGTTCCAAAGGCCTTCGTCGGAAATCATTTACCGTTCGTCGGGTTCACGTACTCTAAAGATTACAGGTGAGTAAATGTGTTTGCTAAACCACGTGCGTAGAGTTAACTTTTGTTCATTTCAAAGTTTAAGAAACTGCAGTCGACAAATTTGCTTATATTTAAAATTTGAAGGAAGCTGCTATCATAAAGTTTGCGTATTTGTTTATTATAAGTTGAAGGGGAGGGTTATCTTTGTAGATTGTATGTAAGATCGTAATTGATAGGAACTTCTCTCACCGTGAAGTATATTTTAGTGAACAACATTTTATGTCTACTTGCTTAGTCATCAGCAGTAATTGCCTCACCCTACCAGGGCCTAGCTTGGGTGGAGAGGGTGGGCCTTGGGCACTGATCATATGTATATACTGTATGGTCAGTCTCTAGGCCAATGTCACTGTCCCTTGCCTCTGCCATTCATGTGCAGCTTTAAACTTTTAAACCCTATAATTTGCTTTTCACTGCAGAGAACAAGTTTGACTTGTATTGAAGGAGTGTGGTTTGATACATGGTGCGGAAAGTATTTACATCTTATTTAGAAATTAATGGATGGAGTAAATATTTGTTGCTAGAATTCTGTTGACTAGAATAATAGGTAATGCCAAACATCTATCTATCTACTATGGCACTGCCCCCAAATTTTGGAACGTAGCCAACATAAAAAAAAAAGACAAAAAGGGATTTTTTTTCTTATCGTTCCTCTTTGCCTGATGAGGTACTTGTCCGAGTTTGGCTGGTACTGCTAGGGTGCCACAGCCCACATAAATTGAAAAATTGTATCGTCAGTGACATTTTGTTTTTTCTTGCAGATTGCTAACCGCTCCGGACAAACCTGATGGAAAGCGAAATCTGGTATGTGGAATTCAGTACAATTTTCTTAATATATGTTCTTTCCCAGTTTTTCAGTGGTTTTCTCTAGTATTTGGTACTGTATATATTAAACATACTGTATAGTTGTAAAATGTAAAAGCTACATCTATGTAGATGTAAAAGGGTTCTAGAATGTTTTTTTTTTTTTACAATGTTTTATGTCACACTGTTCAGGTAGTTGCTAGCTCCCTTTTTTCCTGTTTTTTCTTGAAACGTTTCCCCCCCCAACCCCCATATTTGTAATATATTGAATTAGACTGGTCATGTTTTTTATCTGAGAAAAACTGATTATATGGTAGTTTGATTTTTATTCAATTTGTACATATGGGGACGATAAATAAAATTGCTTATCAACTGGACAACACTGCATTTGGTATGTTGACTTCAGAGGACATGTCTAGAAGATATCAAAGAATTATAATCCTCTTGTGGGAGTCAGTATGACAAGTTTGTTGCGTGAGTAACGGTAAGCCATACCGATCGGACAGTCTCAATTCAAGGAGCTTATGGAATGACAAAAATCATGTTGAATTATGAATTGTCTCATTTAGACTGTTAAATGTATTTTAATTGATTTTGATTCGCACCATCGTGCACTTTTTAGCGGGAAGTAAAGTGGTACAGTACATGATTTTGAGTAAAAATTGAAGTATAAAGCTTAGTTTTTTTTTGTGAGCATCTGCCAAAAAGAGCTTTGCTCTGTCTCCCATGGTGTACACTACAGAAATTCCGTTTTGCTTTTTAGTTGTGGGATAAAGTTTGAATTTTACATCCATGGAATTTTTCAATATTGACATAAGTACAGTACTAAATCTTTTCCAACTTCATTTTTTTGGTAACTAAAAAAATATTTAAGTTGCTTGATTCAGATTTTACTAAGCCTTCTTTTGAAAGGGAAAAGATATGAAGAACGTCTATCAATCTGATTAACTTTAGGGCTAAAATTTTGTAGGAGAAGTTTTGTAAGTTTTTGTTTTTGATGAATAAACTTCCTGTGAAGAATTCTCTTGCAGGTCATTGCTATTTGCTCTTGTCATAAGCTTAAAGATTTTTAGAGTTATGAGATTGCGGTTAAGCTTTGAGAATTTTCTAGTTTAGTAAACGTAAGCCAAAGGGCATTGCTGTATGGGAACATTCAAGTTCAAAGTGTAGTCTTTGCAACATTGGATTTCAGATATGCTGGAGGTATTATCCCATGCGCTTATTATGAAGATGCTAGAAACATGGCTTGTCCTGTTCTGTTTATAGATTTAGATTGCTTCCACAGTTAGCTACATTGCTAAACCCCGAAGACTGCATGAATGTAAAGGTGTGAATTTTATTTATAAGTTTTACCTATATATAATCTTTATAAGTTTTACCCATCTATAATCAAAATAGCTTTCCTTAATGAGTTTTGCAGTGCTTAGATGTACAATAGTTATGTACTCGGGAATCTGTACAGTACATGATTATCAGTGTTAAAAAGTTGCTTTTATGGTAATTTGTGACCAGTGGCTATCCTCGGAATAGTTATTTAGTGTGTAGTAGCAGCTGAATAATAATGTTTGGCTGATATATAATATTTGCTTATAACAGTAGTGCTCTTCCCTACAGAATACACTGATATGGGATTGGATAAAGGTATGCATATTATTATTAGTTGTCATCAAAATTACTCTTTAGGAATGTGCTATGATTTGCAATGTTTTTCCCCCTTGACTTTCAGTAGGTGCAACAGTATTTTGACTTTTCCCGTTTAGATGTGTCGAATTATTTACGTACCACAGATTTAAAGCGTTTTCTTTTGTAAAACTTGAGTTTTTGTATAGTTTGCGTTGATATTGCCGTGCTTCCTTCATTTGCAACTTTAGGGAGCTAAAGCATGTTTTGAAATAGCAAAAGGTTTATATTTATCTTTTATTGCAACTTTAACAATGCTAAAGCATGTTTTGCAGGAGCAAGAGTTTTGTTTTTGCAACTTCAGTTAGCTAAAGCATGTTTTGAAATAGCAAAAGGTTTATATTTTCCTTTTATTGCAACTTTAATAATGCTAAAGCATGTTTTGCAGGAGCAAGAGTTTTGTTTTTGCAACTTCAGTTGGCTAAAGCATGTTTTGAAGAAAAAGAGGTTTGGCTAAATTTTTTTTTTGCAACTTTAATGAGCCAAAAGAGTGTCCTGTTCAGACTAGCAACTTAAAATGCTTGTGCAGCTTTGCTTAATACATTAAATAGTGTTTCGTGATGTGGAAGTTCTATATGCTGTGCGTGAGTTGATGCGTTTGCCATCTCTATCGGAAGGTGGACTTGGACCAGGAAGTAATATTCAATGGGTCGCATCCCTTGGAAGATTTAGTATCGAGTTTACATGGTATTTTTGGGGATTAGGGCATCTTTTCTTTACCTTCTTTTCAGATAGTATATCCTTGGGATCTATCTGAGGTCAGAAATGGTTTGTAATTTTATGTAATTGCCGCCCAGTCTTTAAAAATCTCCTTGCCTATGATATACAGTATCTACTTCTTTAACTCTACATTCATTCTCTTTTGGAACTTTGCAACTTTAAGGCATTGGAAGTTAACAAAAGAAAGTGACTCGTCGTGTAACAAATTTTTCTCCCATTAAAAGGCTCAGAAAGTTCAGCCAAGAAGCTTAGAGTTTATACAGCTGCGTTGTTGAACAAGTCAAATATATGGTACTACAGCAACTCCCCTCCTCATTATACCATATTTCGTCTCTTTCTCTCTCCTCTCTCTCTCTCTTCTCCCATACTATATGCTTTGTATATTGTATTTGTGTATTGCTCTACGCTCTACTTTTAGTCTCATTTTCATGTTTCAGTTTCTTTAAATTACAAACAATAAATTTTTAATTGGGTATCTTGACTTTCCCTATTCAATCATACTTCTTCCAAATCTCCCTTTACTCCTTTTCAGTGCCACATTTCCTTCACCTATTCACCTTTATTTCCAGTGTCTCATTCCATTTTATCCAGGCTATTGTTGCTGTTTTCCATAACATCCTCTTGATACCAGCTACCTAATCCAGTATGCCACCAAAGTTAACATTTGTTTCTTTGCCAATGGAAAAAATACACCTGAATTGGAGTCACCTAAAGGAAGAACTGCATTGCATGCCCCTTTCTAACTCCCTTGCACTTTACCCAACTGGGTGCTTGGTTTGCTTCGTTATTGGTCGCTAGCAGCTTTTGTTTTGTAGTAATTGATTTTCATTCATTGCTTTTTCATGCCACTGTTTCCCCTTTTAGATATAAGACCTCTCTCTGTAATCAACTCGGCAATATACTGTGGTAGTTTTGCCGATCGACCTCATTTGAAATTGCTGAATTGCACCGTGCGCTAGCATCATTTTGCTTTTCCGACTAGGTTTGCTGCTTGGCTTATACAAAAGGTCCTCAACTTACTAATATTCGGAGATACAATCACGAATCTAACTTAAAAAAAACATACGATAAAAAAATAATGTGATAAAACAGTATATCATTTGATACAGTAAGCAAAGCAACATTTGTGATAACTTGATATCTATTTCATGTGAAACCTGACCGTTTGTTAACGTTTGTAGCTGGAAATCATAGGCAGGGGATTCAGGTTAACCCTTTTACCCCCAAAGGACGTACTGGTACGTTTCACAAAAGCCATCCCTTTACCCCCATGGACGTACCGGTACGTCCTTGCAAAAAAATGCTATGAAATTTTTTTTTTCATATTTTTGATAATTTTTTGAAAAAATCCAGGCATTTTCCAAGAGAATGAGACCAATCTGACCTCTATGACAAAAATTAAGGCTGTTAGAGTAATTTAAAAAAAATATACTGCAAAATGTGCTGGGAGAAAAATAACCCCCTGGGGGTTAAGGGTTAGAAATTTCCAAATAGCCTGGGGTTAAAGGGTTAAGTCTGCCGCAGGCCGAAATTTAACAAAACTCGACTTGCAAAGAGCTTCTTGGAACTATTCAAGTTTATAAGTTTGGGACCTTCTGTAATGATATCATTAAGAGAGTTTTTTTTTTTTCAGTAGATTCAATTTTTGTCTCTTATGTACGGTTAGATTTGCCTTTAAGAATTATTTTATTTTCATGGGATAATTATTTTGCCATCAAAAAGTTATAAGACATATTGAGTTTTCTTGCTAATTAGAACATAATTAAAAACTAAGTTTTTTATTTTATTTTAATGAATGTCAACCTATTTTAGAATTTTACTTACCTGTAATTCAATTTAACCTCAAGGCTTATATGTACATGAAAAATACTACATTATCTAATTATTTTAGAAGATGTCTATAAACACAAGAACTGTTGTCCACTCTAATATGCAGAATTGTGCTGGTATAGTAATATTTGGGTTGTTTTGAGGAGGGATCATTATTAGTTGTAAACAGTTTTTGGTGGTTCTGAACATCTTAGTCGTGTAATCATTACAATATATTCATGATTAAGGATAAGCTTTAATTTAGCTCTCGCACTTAAACATTCACAAATTCCTATTTTATTATATCCAAGTTGTGAAGAATTTTAAAGAGAAACAGATGTTAATCCTGTTACCCCCAGGCTATTTGGAAATTTCCAACCCTTAACCCCCAGGGGGTTATTTTTTTCCCAGCACATTTTGCAGTATATTTTTTTCAAATTGCTCTAACTGCCTTAATTTTTGTCATTGAGAGGTCAGGTTGGTCTCATTCTCTTGGAAAATGCCTGAATTTTCTCAAAAAATCATCAAAAATATGAAAAAAAAAATTTTTAAAGCATTTTTTTGCAAGGACGTACTGGTACGTCCATGGGGGTAAAGGGATGACTTTTGTGAAACGTACCAGTACGTCCTTTGGGGGTAAAAGGGTTAAAAAATTTTACATGAAAATAATACAGTACCTGTACTTCCATTTTGCTTTCCTTCTCAAGAAGTTTTTGATACAATTACTCAGAGCATATTTATATGATGCGAAACAGAGATGGTGAGTTTTGTGCTTGACATAGCCTCCGTAAGAAAATATTGATATAGCAATTAAACTTGAAATCGCATGATAGAATTGTGGATAAAGACACCCGGCAATACATATCGTGTAGTATTGATTGAGTGATTACTTTTGGCAAACCAGTGTTACATCAACTTTTGTCACTGGTGCTGGTTTAGGACATAAAGATGAATAAGGAATTTTTGCTCTTCTACTTGTAAGCCGAGTTACATCGAGTTTGAAATTTGATTACTGTATCTTGATAGTGCTTAGTGGAGTGCCAAGATATTTTAATCCACTTCAAGTTGAGGACCTTGTGTACTTATGAATATTCAGAAATACCCGGTATATACTTTAGATAATCATCGACCTTATTAACTGGTGTGTCTTGCTGTAGTAGTTTTTTACAGTACAATATTAATACTGCATATGAAAATGAAACAAAAAAGTTACTTAGGAAAGAAGAATATACCTTAGTATCTTTGAAATCAAGATTTTCATGTTCTGGATGCCATTGAAGTGAAATCATCTTACCGAGTTTTGTATTACTTGTTTGTAAATATGTTTTCAGTGTTTACATACAATAGTTACATGGTTTAAGTTTGACATATTTTAACAGAATATTAAATAAATTGAATAAAAGATTTAACATTTTATTGCTGCCTGAAGTATGCAAATTAGATAAAGAGATTTCATTGTCGAAACTATAAAGACTAATTGTATATCATGGAGGTTACTCAAGTCCCCCAACTGCTTGATAAAATGAAATTTATTGGGGTTGTTATTTTGTCCATTAAGTAAATGCTATCACACATTCTTAAAGGCTCTTCTTAGAAGTTTTTGCGAAGTTTTTTCAGTCAATACTTCAGGTTTTTTTACTACGAACCACGAATCTTTAGTTCCTTCTCCAAAGTCTAGGGGGTATGGATATAACAGAAGCAAGTGTAAATTGAATTGAAATGAACTAACTTGAGTTTTTAAATTGACATGATGGTCATCATCATCATCATCATTTTGTTCATGTCAAGTGTTTCCCTAATGGTCATTATCATCACTATCTTTGTAAGTCAAGTCTTAACCTATATTGAGTTAAATATGAATTAAGTTTTAAATATTTAACTTAGCCGGTGAATATATAATAGCTGCTGCTCCACCGGCTCGACAGAAAACACACACAAAAACTCGCGAGCGATCGCTATGAAGGTTGCGGGTGTGCCCACCAGCGCCAACTATCGGCCAGATACCGCATATACATGTAAACAGACCCAATTTTTTCTCTGTCGGCCTTAACGACAAGACGTATCAATACTCGCTGTATAACCTGGAGTTTTCTCAACATATTTGGTGAAGTACTTCCTTTTGGTTTGAGCTTTCGCAGTGCAGGTGTTTTATCTTCAACTTAAATCTTGAACTCGTTTTTGAATAGATTTAATTTTTGATGACTTTGGATTGTTTTTTGGACTTTCTTTGACTTTTAAATGGCTGACCCTTCCCTTAGTACGGAAGTGTGTTTTAGGCTTTTAGCAATTATCTTATCACGTTATAAATTAATTATAGATTTTCCTCTATATATTTTATATCTCAACCGCCTTTATTAGGTCTCTTCGATTAGCTTTCCATTTATAATAAACATCAAGATAAATTTTAATGATTTGTTTATATGCGACCTTTCCTGAGAGTAGGCGGTCCTAACTTGGAAACCGAAGTTAAACAACGTTGAGCCCTTTCAATCGTAAATAACTTTTACAGAGCAAATGATTTAAAACTTATTAAATTAATATTTTTTAGTAGATATTTTATGAAAGATTTTCTTTGAATAGTCTTCGTACTGTTTCAAAGATGAACTAACGTTTAGTTTATTTATGCTACGCAGTTTGCGCTCTATCGTTACGATAGAGAGAGAGAGTATCACGGTTTCACTTTGTAGAAAGAGTAAATCGATTCTGACATTTTGTTCATTCTTCTTTCAAAGCTTAAATGTTTTAAATACTATTTTAAAGGAACTTTTTAATTGAAAAACCTTTCAGTTTTTTCCTTTGGTCAAATAACCTGTTTATTGACGAAAGGTAAGTGGGCTCTTCTCTTCGGTGCGAAATCAAGAGAGATAGAGACGGAGAGAGAGAGAGGAGAGAGAACGTTCCGATCTTTATTCTCGTCCCAAGCGAGTAACGTTGTTCTCGAGTCAGCTTTTTACTCTCGTCCCTAGTCTCTGTACGGGGAGAAAGGATAAAACGTTTTTAGTTTTTATTCTCGTCCCAAGGCACTGTACGGTGAGAGATTGAAAACGTAGTTTTGAATGAACTAGTGTTTAGTCTCCTTCCCAGCCACTGATCTTTTTATCTTAAAATATGTTTACTGTTTTTTGCTTGTATTAATGTGCTTACATTATACGACTGATTTCGCAATTATAACCTTTTGATGAGGGTAGAATTGCGTGCTTCAGGTAGAAATCAGTTTTATTCATACCTAATGTGAATTGTTAAAAAATTCGATTTCAGTGAAATAAGTGCAAAACAGAAAATCGTAGTGATAAAGTGATATTGCGCAAAGTGTTATCAGTGTTGCGACCGAGGGTTCGTCTGTTCGTGCCTGTCGTTCGCCTAGTCCGAGACCTCTTGCAAGCTCCCAAGCCCAGGGGAGAAGTAATGTCGTACGACTTATGGGTTCGAGAGGACTTGATCAGCGAACAGACGTTCCCTCTATGGTTTCAGGCGTGTCTCATCAACACCGCCCCTACCATAAGTCGAGCGAGACGATTTTCTCCTCGTCATCCGAAGGCTTTTCGCATAAGAAACCGTGGAACAAGGTTTCGAGGCCCTTTAAGCGAAAGTCAGTCCTTTCAGGACAGGTCCAGCGTCCTGGTTTTAACTATTAGGACAGCTCTGACCCTATGCAGTCATCGGAAGACTGCTCGCCGCCTAAACAAAAGCGTAACACAGGCTCCGAGAGTCTTTTTGTAGGCAAGGTTTTGCAGTCACAGACGTTACCCTCGTCTCTTACCGCAACCATTCCCGTTGATCCTAAATGGGTTGTACGGCAAGACATTCAGAATAAGCTTGCCTCTCTTATGGAGGACTATTCTGCTGAGCAGGTTCACGATGATCCTCGCCGCTTAGCTGATCGAGATCCTGGCCGTCAGCCGCCCAAACGAACCTTTGCTCGTCCTGTTGACGTTGACGTTACAAAGTCACGTCAGTCACGATATGTAGAACCTCACTCGATGCAGTCCAGTGTTGACTTTCAGCCGCTTGTGGACGTTCAGCCGCTGCCGCATGCTCTTGTTGACGTTCAGGACGTTCGCCAACCAGCGAAGTTGACTTGTTTTGACGTTGAGCGTCAAGCACCGCAGTCAAGAGTTGTTTTGACTGCTCAGTCTAGGCAGTCAAGGCAGTCTCGAGTTGACGTCGAGCGTCCTCCCGCACCTGTTGGTTGTTGCTGGTCAGTCCTTTAAGCAGTTACATGACATAGCGTCCTTGACTGCTACTGTTGCTCCTTTGCGTGTGGACTCTGCTTGTCAAGCATTGCCACCACGGCAGGTCTCTCCCTTGCTTGAGACTCGGCTATTGTCGGACAAGGTTCCTTCAGATGAGGAAGTTGCTGTTCCCTCTCCTACTGATATTCCCTTGAGGACTCTGTCAGACGGAGAGGAGCCTAAAGCTGCTCAGCCCTCTATGGACTTTAAATAAATCATGCTGATTTTTAAGGATCTTTGTCCGGATCTTTTTGTAACTGCTGCTCCTCGTTCGCCTAAACGTCAGAGTTTACACTAGGCCTAGCTACTTCGAAGCCGTTGTTTTATAAGCTAGTGCTCTCTCGCTCTTCTAAGAGAGCTTTACGTTTGCTAGGCGACTGGTTTATCACCAGGAGGAGTTTGGGGGAGACAGCCTTTGCTTTCCCTACTTTTAAGCTGGCTTATAGAGCGAGAGTCTGATATGACTCGGGAGAAGTTCTCGGCTTGGGAGTTCCTGCCTCTGCCCAGATAGACTTCTCAAACCTCATAGACTCTCCCTGGCGCCTGGCCATGAGACGCTCCAAGATTTTATGGTCGACTTCAGAGCTAGACCATCTCCTGTTAGGAGTTTTTTTCGAGCGTTTGAAGTTTTGCTGTACAATTATGTCATGCATAAACAAGGCTTTCAGGGATGGCTCCAATGATCTGACAGCCACGTTCTATGCAGGAACAAGTCCCTCAGGGATGGCTCCAATGATCTGGCAGCCACGTTCACTGCAGGAGTACGTAAGAGGCAAGTGCGCTCAATGTGTTCATTGTCAAGACAAACTTCACGATGAAGTCTACCAGGCTGTCTTGACAGCATTAATGGAAGGCGACTGGATGGTCTCTCTCGACCTTCAGGAGGCATACTTCCACATTCCTATACACCCGGATTCCCAACCGTTTCTGAGGTTTGTTTACAGGAATGTGGGGTACCAGTTTCGAGCCCTGTGCTTTGGCCTCAGTCCTGCTCCTCTCGTGTTTACGAGGCTCATGAGGAATGTGGCAAAATCCCTCCATCTATCGGGGATCCGAGCCTCCCAGTACTTGGACGACTGGCCTCTCAGAGCATCGTCCAGTCTTCGCTGTCTGCAGGATCTACATTGGACGTTGAGTCTGGCCAGGGAGTTGGGACTTTTGGTCAACCTAAAAGTCCTAACTGATCCCATCCCAGATTATTCTATATTTGGGGATGGAGATTCGCAGTCCAGTTTTTTCGGGCTTTTCCGTCTGCCACCGAATAGAACAAGCCCTGCTCGAAGTCCAACTAATGCTGAAAAGAAAACGTTTGTTCAGTCAGGAGTTGGAACAGTCTCGTAGGGACTCTCTCATCCCTGGAGCAGTTTGTCTCACTAGGGAGACTACACCTTCTGCCTCTCCGGTTCCATCTAGCCTCTCAATGGAACTAGGACAAGACGTTAGAGACGGTATCATTCCCAGTCTCCGAACCAGTAAAGGCATGCCTGAAATGGTGGGACTGCAATATCAGTCTGAGAGAGGGACTATCCCTAGCAGTCAAGAACCCAAACCACGTGTTGTTCTCAGACGCGTCGGATTTGGGTTGGGGTGCGACCCTGGACGGTCGGGAATGCTCGGGTCTGTGGACCTCAAGTCAGAAGAGCATGCACATCAACGGCAAGGAGCTATTAGCAGTCCACTTGGCCTTGATGATATTCGAAAGCTTCTTCGAAACTAAGTGGTAGAGGTCAACTCAGACAACACCACAGCTTTGGCGTACATCTCCAAGCAAGGAGGCACACACTCCTTCACGCTGCTCGAGATCGCAAGGGACCTTCTCTTATGGTCAAGAAATCGAGGCATCTCCCTGTTGACGAGATTCATCCAGGGGGACTTGAACGCCTTGGCAGACTCTCTCAGTCGGAGGGGTCAGGTGATACCCACGGAATGGACCCTCCACAAGGACGTGGGCAAGAGTCTTTGGGCTACTTGGGGTCAACCCACCATAGACCTCTTTGCCTCCTCGTTGACCAAAAGGTTACCAATCTATTGCTCTCCAGTCCTAGATACAGAAGCAATCTACATAGACGCGTTTCTACTGGATTGGTCTCTTCTGGACTTATATGCATTCCCACCATTCAAGATAGTCAACAAGGTACTGCAGAAGTTCGCCTCTCAGGAAGGGACAAGGTTGACGTTGGTTGCTACCCTCTGGCCCGCGAGAGAGTGGTTCACCGAGGTACTTCAATGGCTGGTAGACTTTCCAAGAAGTCTTCCTCTAAGGGTAGATCTGTTACGTCAGCCCCACGTAAAGAATGTCCATCAAAGCCTCCCCGCTCTTCGTCTGACTTCCTTCAGACTATCGAAAGACTCTCAAGAGCTCGAGGCTTTTCGAAGGAGGCAGCCAGTGCGATTGCAAGAGCGAGGAGAGCTTCTACCATTAGAGTATACCAGTCGAAGTGGGAAGTCTTTCGAGACTGGTGCAAGTCAGCATCTGTGTCCTCGTCCAGTACCTCTGTAGCCCAAATCGCAGATTTTCTTTTACATCTGAGAAAGGTTCGCTCCCTTTCAGCTCCCACGATTAAGGGCTACAGGAGCATGTTGGCTTCGGTCTTTCGACATAGAGGCTTAGATCTTTCCAACAATAAAGATCTCCAAGATCTCCTTAAGTCTTTCGAGACCTCTAAGGAACGTCGTTTGGCAACTCCTGGATGGAACTTAGACGTGGTCCTAAGGTTCCTCATGTCAGACAGGTTTGAGCCATTACATTCAGCCTCCCTGAAGGATCTCACCCTCAAGACACTTTTCCTAGTGTGCTTGGCTTCGGCTAAAAGGGTCAGTGAACTTCATGCCTTCAGTAAGAACATCGGCTTTTCTACAGAAAAAGCCACTTGTTCACTTCAACTTGGTTTCCTGGCCAAAAATGAACTGCCTTCTCGTCCTTGGCCTAAATCTTTTGATATTCCTTGCTTATCAGAGATCGTAGGCAACGAACTGGAAAGAGTATTATGTCCTGTTAGAGCTCTTAAGTTCTATTTAGCTCGTACTAAGTCATTACGAGGTAAATCTGAGGCATTATGGTGCTCAGTTAAGAAACCATCATTGCCTATGTCAAAGAATGCTTTGTCATATTTTATCAGATTTTTAATACGAGAATCTCATTCTCACTTGAATGAGAAAGACCAATGTTTGCTTAAGGTTAAGACGCACGAAGTTAGAGCTATAGCAACCTCCGTGGCCTTCAAGCAAAATAAATCTCTGCAAAGTATTATGGACGCGACTTTTTGGAGAAGCAAGTCAGTGTTCGCGTCACTTTACTTAAAAGATGTCCAGACTCTTTACGAGGACTGCTACACACTGGGTCCATTCGTTGCAGCGAGTGCAGTAGTGGGTGAGGGTTCTACCACTACATTACCCTAATTCCAATATCCTTTTTAATCTGTCTCTTGAAATGTTTTTTAATATTGTTTTTTGGGTTGTACGGAAAGCTAAGAAGCCTTTCGCATCCTTGTTGATTTGGCGGGTGGTCAAAGTCATTTCTTGAGAGCGCCCAGATTAGGGGTTTGATGAGGTCCTGTTGTATGGGTTGCAGCCCTTAATACTTCAGCTCCTGGGAATCTTTCAGCATCCTAAGAGGATCGCTGGGCTTCGTGAGGAAGACAGACTAATAAGGCAGAGTAATCGTCTAAGTCAACTTCCTTACCAGGTATCTTTATATATTTGGGTTTTGTTATGATATAACTGTCAAAAACTCTAAGCATATACGCTGTAAACTTAATCAACTCTGGTCTCTACCCACCACCATGGGTGTGAATCAGCTATTATATATTCACCGGCTAAGTTAAATATTTAAAAATGATATTTTAATTATAAAATAAATTTTTGAATATACTTACCCGGTGAATATATAAATTAAAGGCCCCCCCCTTCCTCCCCGATGGAGACCCAGCGGGATGAGAAAAAATTGGGTGTGTTTACATGTATATGCGGTATCTGGCCGATAGTTGGCGCTGGTGGGCACACCCGCAACCTTCATAGCGATCGCTCACGAGTTTTTGTGTGTGTTTTCTGTCGAGCCGCTGGAGCAGCAGCTATTATATATTCACCGGGTAAGTATATTCAAAAATTTATTTTATAATTAAAATATCATTTTATATTTTTTTTTTTTACCTTTTCTCTTTGAAGTCTCCTTTGGTTAAAGTCTGTTTATTCTATTTCTTCCTATGTTTCTTATGGTCTTCTGTCAGGTTTTTAATTATACTTAAATTTTTTCCCAATTTTATTCTGATCCAAGTGCAGTATTTCCTTGGTACAGGTATTTGTGTTGTACAGTATTGGATTCTCTGGTCTAGCCTTACACAGGAAAGTGCTTGGAGATACCACAGCACCTGCCCAAAATGAAGTTTTTCCTTTGTCAAAACTTCATTTTTGTAAGGTCTTTAAATTGTATTTAAAAAAAGAAAATACAGTACGGTATTTTATAAAAATTATTTGTCTCTTTCTCCATCATATGTTCAGACTATATTTGTTCTTTTTTGGACATAACATGACATGATATCTCTCCCCCACTTTTCTATTCATCTTGTCACGAATCTTGTCATTTTATAGTCCTTAGTTTTCATAATCTCCTGTCTCTTTATCATTCTTCATATTCCTGGTAAGTAGACTAGCACAGTCTGTATGTACCCGTGATATGAATCTGTTTTCGGTTCTCTGTACTAATGGGACATTTTAATTTTCTAGGAACCTGTCTGTATAATCCAATCTTGCTGCAGCTACTTGTTTTCTTTTTGCCTTCTTAGCTGTACCAAAGTTCAGTGTGTTCCCAAGGGAACAGAAACTTTTTTCTTGCCCAAAGTCCAGTTTAACTTTCACAATGGTTTTAACCTGCCTTTTCCTCTTGTACTCTTTTAATATGTTTAAGGCATCGGATCTCCTAATTAGTATTGTATGTATTTTGTAAATGCTAAGCTACAACCCTAGTTGGAAAAGCAGGATGCTATAAGCCCAGGGGCTCCAACAGGGAAAATAGCCCAGTGAGGAAAGGAAACAAGGAAAAATAAATTATTTTAAGAACAGCAAAAACATTGAAATAAATATTTCCTATATAAACTATAAAAACTTTAACAAAACAAGAGGAAGAGAAACTAGATAGAACAGTGTGCCTGAGTGTACCCTCAAACAAGAGAACTCTTAACCCAAGACAGTGGAAGACCATGGTACAGAGGCTATGCCACTACCAAAGACTAGAGAACAATGGTTTGATTTTGGAGTGTCCTTCTCCTAGAAAAGCTGCTTACCATAGCTAAAGAGTCTCTTCTACCCTTACCAAGAGGAGAGTAGCCACTGAACAACTACAGTGCAGTAGTTAACCCCTTGGGTGAAGAAGAATTGTTTGGTAATCTCAGCGTTGTCAGGTGTATGACGACAGAGGAGAATCTAAAGAATAGGCCAGACTAATCAGTGTATGTGTAGGCAAAGGAAAAGTAATAGTTAAGTTCACTATGTTTGGATCTTAGCTTTCATTTGGGTTTTGTAGAAAGTGAAAACTATATTTTTGGAAGCCTTATAGTATAAGCAATCGGAAAAACAATGTTTCCTTATGCTTCGAGTCCCATGTGACCTCCCTCTTGGATATAACAAAATGGTGGTTGTGAAATGTTTTTGTTTATATCTGAGCTTCTAGATATCTAGAGCTTTTATTTTGACATCCAAACTAACATTTACAGGACCAAGGGATCCAGTTTTCTTAGTTGTAGATGTGGTGAGACATTTTTACAGCAGTTCTTGCAAATACTTACTAATATTATAAGACAAATTAGGCCATACGAAGCACCAAACTCGAGGACATTGTCCTTATCTAGTGGTCTGATTATTGTAAAAGACCTATATTATGTACAGTATACGTCCACGTAGGGTACACTACATGGACGTATACTATGTACAGGTGATAGTTGTATTATAATGTTTATTGATCTTTTGTAGCGGGGTCTAAACATGAGTGACACACTACAAGTTGCCGAAGAAGCTACTTGTTAATGCCAGAAGTCTGTTAACAGAAAGCAGTGTTTGTTTTGCCAGTCTGATACTGAAAAGGAAGAGCTAGTGCAACCTCCTCTTGACATCATAGAAGAGAGGGCCAATGGGCATGGTGGCAACTATATTGAAGTTCGATGTTTTTACTAAGAACACACTATACAAATTAGACAGTCTATCACTGCAGTTGCCATGCACATGCACTTAAAAAAGATCCAATCCAACGTGCTGGAGACAGTCATGCACATGCATTAGCTACTGGCCATCACACTGGCAAGCAACATGGAAACATAAGAGGAAGCATTGAAATGGATGAATCAGGCCAATCAACATCTGGCTCTCTAACACCAGACACAAGGTCCCGTACATGTCCATTTTATAAGAAACTATGTTTCTTATGTCAGCAAGATTGTGATGAGCAACTCTTATCAGGTGAGGAGGATAGTCAATGCTGGGAAATCTTCTAAAGGTGTTGAAAGACCAAATGATGATACATTGGAATAAAGACTCAACACATACATTGAGTTAAGGGATGCACATTTCAATTTCAGTACCACAAAACCTGCTGCTAAACAAAATATAGTTTTCATGGACAATAAGAAGCCAGCACCGGTGGAAGCAGAACAAGGTGATGAAAAGTCTCTCTGGACTCGTCGGACCAGAACTCTCCTGGGTTACAAGAGTTCTAGAGTCGGTTTGACTTGGAACTTGACAAAATCAGAGAACATCATGCTGTTGGCCCAAATGATATGAAAAAGGAGCATGATGTTATCAGAGAGATCAAGGCTGCTGTACTGAATTTTTTAAATTCATTTGCTGCTGAAGGGGATGAGCTGCCTGATGTGATCACTCATGATCTACGTCCAGGATGAATATCTACCAATGATCTTGAAGGCAGATCTGACTAGTCAGAAGCTGTATGAAAAATGTGTCAGAGCAAATCAATGGAAATATCAGCTTATGGGTACCAGTGAAGGAGAAAAACAAGATTCTCATATCTGCAAACAAGAACATCACAGCAAAACTTCAATGTTTTGCAGACTGATGGTCCTAGCCACTTCCTGTCGAGACATCAACCAGGAAGAGGACAATTGGAACACTAATTCACTCTGGCACCTAGAGTCCTATTGGCTCTAGATGGCACACTCCTCCCATGCCTAGATAGTTCAAAGTTGAACCACCTTCCCAACAAGGTGGCAACAGTAGAAACTCCACAGAAAGATCACCAGCTAAAGAATGGGATGAATACCACACCAGATGCTGCAAGTTACAGTGTAGCCTTAGTAGATGGAATGGTGGTTCTGCAATAGATGGCCAGGAAATCAGCGACCATAGTCAATCAAAGAACTCAGTGAATGCGTTAATGACAGGCTGATTTACCAATTTTGAGATTGAGGAAATCATCCTTGTGTTTGACAAATATCTGGGTGATTCTCTGAAGCACTACCATGATAAATAAAATAGTAAGGAAAAGCACCAATCCAGTACCAGGTCTGAGATGACACAAACTGGTCACCATCTCTTCTTCAAGATATACTAGGAGCAATGAAAACTTGCTATTACAGAGCAACAACATAAAAACAGACTCACTGTTGATCTACAAAGCAGCCGTGATATCACAACAAAACCCATCGGATGCACGAATGGTTATCTTCATAGCAAACTATGATCTCAGGCTGAAGAACACGTCTATTTCCGCGACCTCAGATATATGAGGATAGAGCCAAGCTGGAGAACGATAGGTGCAGAAAGAGCAAAGGCTTTGCCTGTTTTTTATGCTAAAACTGGGGCTGACAATGCTGGACCAGTCTCTTATAGGCAAAACAACCTGTCTGCAGCTCTACATGAAGGCAGAGAAAAATAGAATAATTTTTCTGCCGATGCTTTCAATAGGGGGCAGAAGTGACCAAAGCTATGTTGGCCACTCTGGCTAGCTTCACCTATGCAGCCTACTCCTCCAAAGGCATGAAGACCATCTCCGAACTGTGATGTCGTCTCTTTTGAAAGCATATGGTAGAAAATGACAAGTTACCTCCTACTCTTGGAGCTCTGAGACAACCTGTCCTTACAGTCCATATCCAACTATGACAGAGGCCTTTCCAGCTTCAAAGGCCATCATTGAGATGGTTAGCTGCCTATGCAAAACAGACTGGTCTCCTCTCAGATGTTCTTGTAGAATAACGAACTATTTGCACCGTGTGGCAGTGCGTGTTAGAATAATGACAATGCACAGAACAAGAATGAAACTGTTGATGTTTATAATGGTGGTGATATGTAAAGACTCCTTGGTTGTAATATTAAACCCATTTTTGTCATAGGAGCATATTGGTTCTTCCTGGACACTTGTAAAACATTCAGTAAAGCTAAATATTTCAGTCAAATAATTTTGTGATTAAATCTAGTTCATTTTTTGTACTAGGGGATTCCTTGGCCCTTAAAATGGTAGTTAAGCCTTCAAAATCAGATGTCTATATTATTCAGAAGCTGAGATATTGATGAAACCTTTTTTTCCATATAGCAGCCATTTTGTAAAATCCAAAATGGTAGCCATATAAGTAGGGGGGGAATGCATAGTTTTTCTAATTGTTTATACAATAAAGTTAACAAAAATGTCTGTTGTTGATATAGTACAAAAATCTGGGAACCTTTCAAAGTGAACCTTTTCTTAACTGCTTTTTTAACTTCTTCCAGTGGCTACTTTCCTCTTGGTAAGGGTAGAAGAGAGACTTTAGCTATGGTAAGCAGCTCTTCCAGGAGAGGGAGACTCCAAAATCAAACCATTGTTCTCTAGTCTTGGGTAGTACCATAGCCTCTGTACCATGGTCTTTCACTGTCTTGGGTTAGAGTTCTCTTGCTTGAGGGTACACTCAGGCACACTATTCTATCTGATTTCGCTTCCATTTGTTTTGTTAAAGTTTTTATAGTTTATATAGGAAATATTTATTTTAATGTTGTTACTCTTCTTAAAATATTTTATTTTTCCTTGTTTCCTTTCCTCACTGGGCTATTTTCCCTGTTGGGGCCCCTGGGCTTATAGCATTCTGCTTTCCCAACTAAGGTTGTAGATTAGAAAATAATAATAATAATAATAATTATAATAATAATGATAATAATATACAGCAAAGGTCTCTCTACCTATCCTCAATGAACAGCAGCATTTATCCAAAATTTTGTTTATGCAACAGTTGAAGTTATTTTCAAATTGTTAGAATGAGTTATACTGTTGTACAATAATCGGTCAAGATTATAATTTTCCTCTTCCGTGAATTTTGGTATGAGAATTTTATAAGTTAGGTAGCAGCACCATCTTTGTAAAATGATGTATTGGACTTGGTGACAATGCCAGCGGTTCAAAATTATAATTGTTGGTTTGCATTACAGCCTATTTTTATAGTTAAGTATGTGGATCTCGCATAGCTCTAAAGTGGCACTGAAGGTTCTTTGCATCCTTACTTTGTCCCTCATCCGCATTTCTTTCTGACATTTTCTTTTTGTCTGTTCCATTTGGGCTCGTCCTTCTTAGATGTCTTGGTTCCTTAGCTCTACGTTGCTCAAACTGTCGCCTTTTGTGTAAAAACAAATCTTTCCTTTCAGAGAAGCTCTGCGAGCCTATGTGTATAATTTTGTTAAACATACTTTTAATAATAAGTTGTAATACTGATGAAGTCGTCCAATTGAGGGCTAAACTCATTATAGTTTGTAGTCTTGTGATGCCTTTTTTGTTTAGTCCCAATCGCAATTACAATATCTAACAACGATAATTCCTTTCAGACAAACGATGGGACCGACGCCAGCGAGTTGCCGGGATTACGAGCACAGCTGGAACACCAGAGAAATATCATGGAGGAGTTGGAAAACAAGCATAAAACCTCTCTATCCCAGCTGGACGCACTCACACGGAAAGAGCATGAAAAGCAGCAAGAACGAAGGGATCTCGATCGCAAGCTTGCCCTTCTGCAACATGACCTGAAAGAAGCCCAGAGGAAGGCAAGTGGTCTGGCCCTGTGGTAATACCCAGTTTTCAAGTCCTTCCTCTTTTATATTTCAGTATTAAAATGTCGCCATTAATACTAATGTTTATTTTATGGATGGAAAATTTTCACATTCTTTCTTAATGTTTTGATTTTGGTTATTTGCAAATGCAATAGCAGAAATAGATATAGTTTGAAGGTCTTAACAGTTCTAGTGAAACTGCATCAAGTTATTTCTTTTAACAAATTTGGAAATGAACAATAACATACTTGAATATGTCTTTCATGTTATCTTTGGTTCTTTTTATTTTGCCAAGTAATCATAGAGGAATAAGTGTAAAGGAAGATGAAAGATATGATTAAAATCTTATAAAGAAATAGTGTTTGAAATATAGTCTTTTATTGTTGTAGTCATCATATGGGACAAAGGATTTATCCATCCAAAGTAAGTCATTGCAGTATTGTACCTGTAACACAATTTATAGTCCACTTTATAGAAAAGTTTTTCTACACAGATTATAAAATGTAGACTATATTCATTGCTATTTATTTTTAGGCTGATTACGAAGGTGAATGCAGACGGAAACTTGATGGACTCTACCAAGAAATCAAGAAGAAATTGGAAGATGAGCAAAACAAACGAACTCGAGATTTGTCGTCTGCCTTACAAACAAATGATAAGTTGAACTCTTTGGAAAAGCAGGTGTGTGTTTATTTCAACAGTGTTAAAACCATCACCACGGTTCAGTTCAAGTTCACTATGCTAAATTGGCTCAACCTCTAGACCTGATTCCCTACTTCCTATTCCATCATTATACAGGTGTTGTGTTAATATCTGATTTCAACGTTGTGGTGTTAGACTGAACTCGAATCCTCTCGTCTGTCTTTGGCGTAGAAAGGAACAGAATTATTAAACATTGAAAGTGATACAAAAGATGTAGAAATGGGCCACAAAAGATATAAAACGGAAAGAATAACTAATGGATCGTCATCATCTCCTCCTACGCCTCTTGGCGCAAAGGGCCTCGGTTAGATTTTTCTAGTCGTCTATCTTGACCTTTTAAATCAATACTTCTTTGCTCATCATCTCCTACTTCACATATCATATTCCTCAGCTATATGCCTGGGTCTTCCAACTCATCTAGTGCCTTGTGGAGCCCAGCTGAAAGTAATTGAAAATACAAAAATTTTGAAGGAAAACTGTTATTTGAAACAGAAAATCTTAAATACCGTATAGATGTTTGTCTAAATACTGTACGAAAACAATAGCTGCACAAAAAGGTAGTACAGAGAAATAAAATAAAACTATGAAGAGCTGAAAAGAATAGGAAAGTAGGTCAAGCAAAGGAAATAAAATTACAGTACAATAGCCTGTGAGATGTGATGGGGACAGTACCAACATTGCCATACATTTGGAATTGTATGAGAGATAGGCATTAAAAAAATTTAGGCAGCCTTAGTTGTTAAACGAACCAAACAAGAGTCCCTATGACATAACTAATACATTACCACTACTCCTAGCATGAGTGCAAATGACATGGCACTGGATGCCGAATTCTGGTTTTATATTGAAGAGCCGAACAAAGGAGCTACTTCTAAGGACACCCTCCAAGCATTGAGTGCTTCATTGCATTACTGTTGATTAGAATCATTAATTAAATCCCTTTTTACTATAAAATTTAGGGTGTATCTACCTAATAGAATGGAATTTTGATTTGGATGTTCCTAATCATATTATTGGATCTCTTCTGAGAGGAAATATTAGTTTCCACTGAACTTCAGTACTAGCAAGGGGTCACTTTATTGTGTGTTCTTTATTCCTTGCAGGCGAGGAGGAATAAGGAGGAAATAATCGCCTTTTATGTTTCCTTTTGGATGCCAGCTACCTCCCAAAATTGGGGGAAGTGCCTTGGTAGATAGGTAGCTCTTGGGATTCTTGAAAATGGCCTTTGTAGGGTTTAAAGTGCAAAGTAGGCATTAGTTTAGGACTTTTCATCATCCTTCTTGACCTCAATCTGTACTACTTCATCGAAAGGCCTTCTTAGCCTCGGCTTTGCTATATGCCACAAATTCATAAATCCAACAAGTAGAACAGGGAAGCATCTGAGGAAACTGTCCCGTCTTTCTCATGTCCATAATACAAAACTTGAATTCTTAGAAGGAAATGTCTTAGTTTTGGTTACCCTCGTTCTGCTTGAGTAGCCGGGTAGAGATGGCTCTATTGCGATAAATGTGACGTATTTACTTAAAGTGTAAGTTTATTGTTGAAGGATATGGTACACCATAACATCGAGAGATATTTGGAATGGTTTTCAAAAAAAGATAGAGCAAATCATTCAAATTTTTTTGTCATCTATTCTTTGATTTCTTTGAAACTGAATTGTAATCTTGATTTATTCTCAAGTCTTCAGGTCTCATATCTGAAGACAGCCCTAAGCTTTTTTTTAGTTACTGATTTTCTAGCAAAATATTTTTCGTTTTTTTTTTTTTCTGACAGATTTTTTCTTAATGTCTTTTTAGATAAAAGAGGTACAAGATAAGCTGAAGAGCGAATCCGATGCCAACTCGAGGCTCCGTAAGCAAAATGCCGAGTTGACCTCCATCAATCAACAAAAAGAGACTTCCTTAGCGGAGTACATGGACAAGCTGGCTGGATTTCAGACGTTGCGAGACTCCCTCGAGTGTGATTTGGTTAACAGGCAAGCACTCCTGGATAAGGAACGTGCTCTGAAAAATCATCAGGCCGATCTTTTTGCTCATGCTGAAAACAAAATTCAGGGTCTGCAAGCGAAGGTAAGGATCGCTATTGAATTCTTTTTACCGAGTTTAATCTATGATGAGATATTTTACTTTAGACGTTTAACGTTTAAGAAACTGCTGGTGTTTATCAGAATGGAAGAAGCACAGTGATTTAAAACAACCTGACATTTTCAGCTTGAAACTGCGTACGAAAGAGAAACTCTAGCTCGCAAAGAAGCCGACAAGGTGTCCGATCGTTTGGTACAGTTAGAAAAGGACAAAACTTCTCTAGAACTCGAGCTGAGAAGCATGACGAACAGATACGAGCAAGAGGCCAAAGCTCTGCGAGAGGCCAATTCAGCTGCCCCCACAAACCACCAGACAAGTGCTCAGGCATTAGCAGGTATTACTTCTTTCAAAGACGTTATCATTTGTCAAGTTTAGTTATTTTTACGGAAGGTACTAATCCAGTTCATCCCTGTAGAATAATTTGAGACAATGCAGTTTTATTAGAGAGATTTGATAAATGAAAGGCTGATATCCAAATTTTAGAAGTTATAAACAGCCTGGTCGGAAGAGGTCATCAAAGGAAATTACTATAGCATTAAAGGTAGAGAAGGGAATCGTCATCAGCTTGCTTGCCCACTGAAGGATACCCTCAATTCTTCCAATATTATTAGCAGTTTTGTCATCTGCTCACTGCTCACTTCCTAAGTATGTGTTAGGTAACGATAAATTGTTCATTGGTCTGGGCAAACTTACAAAGGATTATATTGTATTCATTTATATTTATTCTTCATATGCTTTGTTATCCTAATGTTATACAGTAATTCTTTTACGTAAATTTGTTTGTTTCTAATATGATTTAATAATAAATGGTTAATTAGGTGAAGACTTGATTGAGAAAGCTTGGTAAAATTAGAAGAATTTTTAAACATAAGAAGGTTTAAATTGCATAGTTGGCAAATATATATTGGCTATTGAATCATTGGAAAGAGAGTCATCAAAGTGGATAACTTATGAAACAAAAAGTCCCAAGACTTTAGGACCTGGTAGTAACTTGAAATTTCAATGATCTCTCCTACGACCCTTCAGAATCACAACACAGTTGTCATCCTTTTCTTGAATATATTAGTTAATATAAAATATATATATTTTTGCATATATTTAGCATTCTCTGTTTACAGCTCATTTGTCCTTTGCCTATCCTTACACGGAATAGTCTGGCCTATTCTTACCACATTCTCCCTTGTCCTCATACATCTGAGAACACTGAGATTACCAAACAATTCTTCTTTGCTGTAGAGGTTGATTGTTCAGTGGCTACTTTTCTCTTGGTAAGGGTAGAAGTGACTCTAGCTATGTTAAGCAGCTCTTATAGGAGAAGGGCACACCAAAGTAAAACCATTGTTCTCTAGTCTTGGGTAGTGCTATAACCTCTGTACCATGATCTTCCACTGCCTTGGTTTAGAGTTCTCTTGCTTGAGGGTACACTCGGACAGACTATTCCATCTTAATCTTCTTCATCTTGCTTTTTTCAAGTTTTTATAGTTTATATATGAAAGATCTACAGTATTTTAATGTTACTATTATTAAATTATTTTATTTTAATTATTCATTACTTCTCTTGTAGTTTATTTCCTTTTTTCCTTTCCTCACTGGGTGATTTTTCCCCGTAGGAGCTCCTGCTTTTCCTATAATTGTTTTTGCTTAGCGAGTAATAATAATATATCCTATAGTATGTTTCATTACCTTTTCTTTTGATCGCAGCATTGCAGGAACGCTTGAATGAAGAGAAACAAAAGCGGCAACAAGCGGAAGCGTCTAGTCAAGAGAAAGAACGTCAGAATTCTATGCTGAGCGTTGATTACAGGCAGTTGCAGCAACAGTTGAACAAATTAGAAGGGGAGCATAGACAAGAGTGTGAAAAGGTTAGTTTATAGTTTTTTTCCTGTATGTTTTTCTTGGTTACAGAAGGTCCTCAACTCACAAACATTTGATTTAAAAAACATTCGGAGATACGAACACAAATCCAACTAAAATAACAAAGATGAGGCTGAGATAAAAACGAACAAGGTTGAAAATTAAAGTGTGATGCTACCTAGAAATCCCAAACAGACAAATATAATACTCAACTTGGGAGCAGGGATCTCCAAAATGTCACACATCTTGAAAAACACAAAACAACACAGAGCTAAGAAAAACACATCTGAACCGTCACTGGTACTAAGGAGGAATGAGGGTGGGGAGGGGTAGAGGTAAGGGGAGGATAGTCGTAGTAGGAGGCAGCAGTCGGGTGTAGATCGGCACCTCGTAGTTCTGGTTGATGTTGAAGAAGGAGAGGTCTTAACTGGTGAGGGACCTATGGTCGTGGTTCTATCACGCCCCAGTTACTATACCGACACTCATTAGAGTGAGCAAGCTGGGTTATTCCTGGCATTCCATTCAATCTTTTTTTTCTCTGGTATATTAAGCAATATTTATGCCTTAGAAATGGTGCTAGAGGAGCATTTCACGGAGCGACACAGGTCGAGACCAGAAATAGATTTTTCCTTCGTTAGAATCCCTTTAATAAAACAATATTATATAATTTGATACAGTAAGCGAAATGACATTTGTAGTAACCTGATATCCATTTCATATGGAACCCGACTTTTTGTTGACTCTTGTAGTTGGGAATCATAGGCATGGGATTAAGGTACTTACAAACAGCTTCTTGGAACCAATCAAGTTTGTAAATTGAGGACCCTCTGTATTATACTCTAATAATTTAGTTACCTACTGCATATTTAAAGCTGGGGCCCCAGTAGGGGTGAGTACCACCAGCGTGCCACTCGCTTTGCACTGTAGGAATTACTTAAGGGTTTTTGTATAGCTTCGGGCCAGCTCTGCAAGAATCTAGCTTGAGGCAATAAGGGGCCTGGCTAATATCCTTTCAGTTTAATAATAATAATGAGTCAAATTGCATGTAACCATTATTTGTTTTGCAGGTGAAAACTCTTCAAAAACAAATTGAAACGGAAAGTGAAAAGAGAGCCACAATTTCAAGCGACCTCCAGACTCAGACGTCGGAATTGTCTCTCTTGCGCACAAGGGAGAAACAGCTGATGAGGGACCTTGAGGAACTGAAAGAGGCCCGATCCACTCTGGAGGAAGAGCTACACAAACTCAAAACTCAGAAGTCCGTCGATGACGTGCAGATGCGGGAGCTTCAAGACACGCTGGAAGCTGAACAGTATTTCTCCGTGAGTATTGCAAAGGGCTCTCTTTTTATTATCTTCCAATTTTGGTTGTCATTGTGTTTGTTATGGATTAGTTATTTTTTAATTTGCCATTCTTCAACATTCGTGGATTTTCCATTCCTTTAAACTGGTTAATCATTTGCTAGTCATTGTTTTTCAAGAGTTTTGGGGTTTTTTCAAATCACTAGTTCTAATTTGAAATTAACTAATGGGGTAGATTTGATTTTTATTGCACTTTGGAGGCAATTAACCTTTCATCAGTTATAATAAATCATTCAAGCAACAAACTGCCTAAAGTAATTTAGCCATTGTAATACTCTGGGATATATTTTAGGGGCTAGTTGAAAAAGTTTTTTAAACATAATTATTTTTTTTGTTTAGGAATTTGATAGAAATTAGGAGGAAATTGAATAACTCAGAAGTCAAATTGTAATTAAAGTGAACAAACTTGATTTTTAATTTTGTGATGGTCTTCTGAAAGGATTTTTTTATGATAAATGAATATATCTTTAAAGTTGGATTGAAAATAAACAAGGATTAGTATTATCAACTATAAATCCATGTGTAATGAAGCTATGGAATTTCCTTTATTCATTTCTTATGACACAAAATTCTTGTGCATCCGTTTTGCGGAGTGTGAATATTAAGAAGGTGCAGATTTTTTAAAATTTAGATTAGTCATTCAACATTATTATAGAACATTAGGGAGCTTTTCATCATTTTCATGATAGTTGTGCATAATGTTTATTTCTGGGTAATTTTTGTAATTTTTCCAAGATCCTTTTGCATTATTTAGTTTGTGAAAAAAAAAAAAACTTAATCAAACTAGGTCCATGTGGTTTAGTTATGAAAAATATACCATTTTAGTGTCTCAATAGTTGATAAATTTAGTCCTAAGTGTATAGTAAAATTAAAGCAACTCCTGTTATTTTGATAAGTTCCAAGAATCAAGTTTGACATGTTGAATACTCATTTAATCTGTTACTATTTTTCTATACATGTTTTTATTCATTTATTTCGCAGACGCTCTACAAGACTCAGGTTCGCGAACTCCGCGAAGAAGTGGACGAAAAAACGCGCCAAGTCATGGAACTGGAGGAGGAAAGAACCAGTTTAACACACCAGCTACAGTTGGCAGTGGCTAGAGCGGACTCCGAAACATTGGCGCGCTCCATTGCTGAAGAAACTGTGGCGGAATTAGAGAAGGAGAAAACCGTGAAAGAGTTAGAGATCAGAGATTTGTTATCAAAACACGAGTCAGACATGTCTGAGAAAGAATCTGCATATAATGAGGTGAATCTTTTTTATTTGTGTGATTTGAATTCTAGTCTTCGCAAGATATATTTTAAACAGGGAACTTTCAGCATTCCTATAGTCTGCAATTTTATAGAGAATGTTTATCTTCAGTTACGTTATTGTCATGGAATTTATTCAAATTTCAGGTCAAGGCAAGAGAAGAGGAGTTGAGTAAGACAT
Source organism: Palaemon carinicauda (assembly GCF_036898095.1). Classification (NCBI taxonomy): domain Eukaryota; kingdom Metazoa; phylum Arthropoda; class Malacostraca; order Decapoda; family Palaemonidae; genus Palaemon; species Palaemon carinicauda. The sequence goes on along the minus strand of NC_090752.1, from coordinate 59,161,554 downwards.
TCGAGAATATTAAACAAGAAAAGGAAGCATTAAATGCCCAAGTTCAGAGTCTAGAAGAAGGTAAGCTTGGATTCTATGGTTAATTGCATGAAAACATTTCATTCTTTTGCATCTCAGTTCTTCGTTATTTACCCCATTTGCCAGAGGGAATCTTGATCCATTTCCTCTGGCGGTAAAAATTTGTCATGTTAACTTTAAATATGTTATTCCTCTTGTAATTCTCAAGTTCAGAAAGTGTTATCTACTATTCTGGTTATTCTAAACTTACAAATCTTAACTGTGTAACCCTTGTTAATATCTGGAAAATATAATTTGATTTTTACCTTTTTAAGTTTTTTATGCTTTTTAACTGATCAAGTAACACACATTCAGACCTATTCTTTGGTGATGTTAATTTGGTGGTTAGTGTAAAATACTATTTTAAAAAATAGATATATTAAGAGAAATTATTTTGTATTCTCAAAATGTATTCTTAGAATTTTTTTGGTCCATTGGTCTGGGTAGAGTATTTCTGACATTTTAAGTAAGAAGAACAGATGTTAATTTTTTATGTTTTTTTTTTTGTTATTGTGGGCATGTTTAGTTAAAACTGGAGTGGAGATATTCCCTAGCTGTAAAAGGCTATAAAACCTATTAGTTTTGAAAATATTCCAGTCATGCAATAGTAAATCAGATGGAGTTAGGATTGGAGTGTACAGTAGTGTATTTGTTGTTTGTTTGTTCCAGAAAATAAGAAAGTCATAGCGGAGCATAAGGATGGCATTGATAAGATTAGCAAACAACTCAAGCAGGAACAACTCTTGAAAATGCAAGCTGTTAATAAACTAGCAGAGATTATGGCTCGCAAGGAGAACTTGCCAGCCAACCGCAAACCCAAAGCTTCGGCAAGTGACTTAAGGAGAAAAGAAAAGGAGTGCAGGAAACTACAACAAGAATTAACGATGGTAAGTAGCTTCCCCGACTTTTTCAATTATTCTTCATTAATAGTTCTAGCTAATCCTTATTTATTTGTTATTTGTTAAATATATTGTATGGGGCTTCTGTTGTTATAAGTTTGACATGTCACCTAAGAAAAACATGCACTTATGCACAGACACACTTGCAGGAATCCCAAGTAGAAGGCTCAGGCACACTTGTGTGTGTTTATGTGTGCATATTCCGATTAAATATTTATTACTCCAGGTATAATTTTGGTTCAAATCAGTGAAAGTGTTTGGTGGGGAAATTTTCTCCATAGGTAAAGATCATATATGTATCATTCCACATAATAAGACACGTATCATCCAGTAGTAGATACAGTTCTTCTTCATGAATTTTTTGCCTTGAAAAAAGCACCAACACTATTCAGTTTTTAAAGCAAATATGAGAAATTTAACGTAGCAAAGTTTTCAATATACATCTAGACAGATAACTAGGTTATTTTTTGTCTTTTCTTTAATCATTACAACTATTTTTACAGGAACGAGATAAGTTCTCTCAGATAATAAGCAAGTACCAGAAGGAAGTTCAAGATCTCCAGGCTCTTCTTTACGAAGAAACTCAGTCCAAAGTTCGACTGCAAATGGAGGTTGATTCGAAAGATTCAGAAATCGAGGCCCTTACGTGTAAATTAGCCAACGTCAATAGCGAGACGGCGTCGCTCAGCAGCGGTGCGGATAACGATCTGGATGAAATGGGTACGTTCCGCTGATTTGATCTAACGAGATGCATCGTACTCATCAAAAGATAAACCTTAGAGCCACCCCTTTAAGACTTGTAAATGCCAACTAAATGGTCTAGTTGAAGTATTTGATGATAATGTGATTACAGTTTTAAAAGTAATGCTATTATATTTTATCTTCCGGCAGAATATCGTCTCGAAGGATGGTTATCGGTGCCCAATAAACAAAATATAAAGCGACATGGCTGGAGAAAGCAATATGTTGTTGTGTCGTCTAGGAAGATTATTTTTTACAATTCCGAAAACGACAAACAGAATTCTGATCCCGTCCTTATTCTAGATCTTACGTAAGTATTAGTTTGTTTTTGATCCTCTGCTGAAGCAAAGTTCTATATTTATTTGATTTTAATTTTACTTTGTATCTTTTTCTTAATACTATTCATGGGGCTCACCTTCCTCATCCTACCCTCCTAGGAAAATTATATTTAATAGATCCTCATGTTACAAAACTTCTCACTTACCTATATCACCATCGTAAAAATTTTTACATCGGCGGCTTTGTTTACCAGGCAAAATATAAGAGGACTTCGTTCTTTTTATCTTCGATTCTTTGCCCTGTCTCCATTATTACCCACCAGATCTAGATCTTCATCTATATCCTTTTCCAATATTTAATGGGCCGCCTTACAGGTCGCTATCCTACCACTTTCATATATACTGCATCTCTGGCCAACTATTCCTTGTCCTTCGTCAGTATATGTCCCAGTCTTTGAGTTTTCAGTCTCTTTTTTTTCTCTCCAATTTCTTACTGTCTTCTTAAATTTTTAAAATACTAAGTAATCACATTCAAGAGTTAGGTCAAATTAAGTAGTATTTTATTAAAAGTTTTATTGAGAGTTAATTATTTCTATGAACCTCCCTCATTTTCATATTGCCTCTTCTCTGGAAGCTTGGTTTTATGGACATTCACCCCAAGAACTAAAAAAAGATTTTAATTTTCTTTCCTCCCTATAGAGGAAAGTAAGGAGACAATCTAGTGGTTAATGGCAAGAAGCTAAGCGTGAGCATGGCCACCAACCCTTTGTCCTCAGTCTCGGTTTTGCATTCGGTCAGACAACAGCCCCTGTACTCCAGAGTATTAGGTTTATTTTAGTTCGTTTAAAGATTTCTTCTTCTCAATTGGCTAGTAATTGTAGATTGCTCAAGGGAATATTTTCTTGGCAAACATGATCCACATTCTCTTTGTCTCATGTTGCGAACAGTATTGTCAGGGGCATTAAGGTTTCTCTCTTCCTCTCATGGAAAAGTATGTTTCTATGGTTGCCGACTAAATTGAAAGTTCCAAGAGCAGAAGGAGACTTGCTTTTAGTTCAAGGGGAAATCCAGAGAAAATTAAGCTACAGTACTTGATTATGTCAGGGATGATTAATAACAATGATATACCAGCAACAGAATCCAATTCAGTTCTTAGCAAGTCAAGTTTTGATAGAGATGACCTTCAAAAACTTCTTTTGTGGAAACTGCAGTGAGTCTTCACTTCAGGCAGTAATTCTTTACTTACTTATAACCTTAACCTGACTTCCCAAGTCGGGTCTAGAGGTAATAGTGTTCCTTTTAGTAGTTCAAGATCCTCTCAAAGCCTCAAATTCTTTATTTACTTTAGTCCCTTCTTACAGTGGCAATTAGATTGAGAGGCAGAAGACCCAAGTTGGTAGCTGGGCTCTTAGTATCCCTCCACTCGCAGAAATAAGTGCCGTTAAACAACTTTGTATATTGTATATGGATGACATGCTTTATCCTATGATTCCCTTAAAATAAAATTTTTACATAAAATTCTGGTCGGATGCGAGGAGATCACAGATACTCCTAAGAAAGTAGTTCAAGGTAAGTACTGTTAGGAAAAATACAAATTACTTAAAATTTGTGATTTTTCTGATAAAGATGGCCAATGCTGATCGGTTGCATTATGGTTTTGATGGCTTTGCACATCTTTTGTTTGCAAGCTTGGCGACTAGCTTGTCGTGGGTTACCTCTAATAAAGTAATATTAGGCGCTAGTACTTCGCCTGCTGAAATGAGTCCCTTGAAAAACAAATGTGTAGTAAGTAATTAAATAAGATTCACTTTTTGTTCATGAAATGTTTATTATCACTTGGAAGGCATCACATGACAATGATAATATCTGCAATGAAAGATAGCACAATGAGAAATAAAATAGCATTTGCATCGGCAGTCAAAATAAATTCAATATGAAATTACACTGACATCTAATAGCATATATGAGTCAGTTAATAAATTCACAATATACACAGCTAGCTAATGAACCATTTGCTGCTAGCATATAATAATTATAACATGTACAACAGATATGAATAGACAAACAATCCTCTAGTAATGTATCAGTTCTTCCTTTGGAACAGGAAGAGTTTGAATACGATGAAGTACAGTATTTTCCTTTCAAACCTAACTATAACTTATTACTGAAAAGTGTCATAATAAGTTGCTCAAGGTAAGTTCTGATGCTGACAGCTACTTCCAAGAGGATTTAGACCTCTCAATTCTCCATTTTTTTGGGGGGGGAGATAGAATTGATGAATTGTTGTCTAAGATGCAAAGAAAGGCTTGTAATTCTGGTTTTCATTTTGTGTTGAAGCTTTCTAAACCTCAATGACATTCTATATAAGATGAATTACTTATCTAGTCTTGTTCCAGATTATATACTAATTTGCATTGAGCCTATCTTTAATGCTAAGTGACTAAAATCTTTAAATGCAGGGATTGTAAGCTGATTTACTAAAGAATTGCTGTTTTGTATGTAATAAAGTGGGAAGTATTCTTGAATGCAAGAGTTAATGGGAGAAGTTCAAGAGGAAGGCCAAGGTTTGGGTGGATGGATGGATGGATGGACTGAAGTAAGCTCTGGGTGATAGGAGGATACATGTGAGAGAGGCAAGAGAGCGTGCTAGAAATAGGAATGAATGGCGAGCAATTGTGACGCAGTTCCGGTAGGCCCTCCTGTTTCCTCCAGTTGCCTTGGTGACCGCGGAGGTAGCAGCAGTTGGGGATTCAGCGTATGAAACTTCATCTGTGGTGGATAATGGGGGAGGGTGGGCTGGGGCACCCTAGCAGTACCAGCCAAACTCAGCTGAATCCCTTGTCAGGCTGGTAGGAGCAGTGAGAGGAAGGTCCCCATTTGTTCATTTGTTTGTTGTCGGCTACTCCCCAAAATTTGGGAAAGTGTCTTGGTAAATAGAATAGATTATTGAAATACTCTTGTAGATTCTAATTTTCAGGCCAGCCTTTCATGATTAGGAGATGCGAACAAGTATGTGCCTCAATTATTGACAGTCTCTGAGCCGCAGAAATGTTTATTGATCGCTTCCCCCCTATCGTCTATCCTGTTTTGAATATACATACATACACCAAGGCACTTCCCCCAATTTGGGGGGTAGCCGACATCAACAAATGAAACAAAAACAAAAAAGGGGACCTCTACTCTACGTTCCTCCCAGCCTGACAAGGGACTCAACCGAGTTCAGCTGGTACTGCTAGGGTGCCACAGCCCACCCTCCCACATTATCCACCACAGATGAAGCTTCATAATGCTGAATCCCCTACTGCTGCTACCTCCGCGGTCATCTAAGGCATCGGAGGAAGCAGGAGGGCCTACCGGAACTGCGTCACAATCGCTCGCCATTCATTCCTATTTCTAGCAAACTCTCTTGCCTCTCTCACATCTATCCTCCTATCACCCAGAGCTTCCTTCACTCCATCCATCCACCCAAACCTTGGCCTTCCTCTTGTACTTCTCCCATCAACTCTTGCATTCATCACCTTCTTTAGTAGACAGCCATTTTCCATTCTCTTAACATGGCCAAACCACCTCAACACATTCATATCCGCTCTAGCTGCTAACTCATTTCTTACACCCGTTCTCACCCTCACCACTTCGTTTCTAACCCTATCTACTTGAGATACACCAGCCATACTCCTTAGACACTTCATCTCAAACACATTCAATTTCTGTCTCTCCATCACTTTCATTCCCCACAACTCCAATCCATACATCACAGTTGGTACAATCACTTTCTCATATAGAAAATCTCTTTACATTCATGCCCAACCAACCCTCTATTTTTTACTACTCCCTTAACTGCCCCCAACACTTTGCAACCTTCATTCACTCTCTGACGTACATCTGCTTCCACTCCACCATTTGCTGCAACAACAGACCCCAAGTACTTAAAGTGATCCACCTCCTCAAGTAACTCTCCATTCAACATGACATTCAACCTTGCACCACCTTCCCTTCTCGTACATCTCATAACCTTACTCTTACCCACATTAACTCAACTTCCTTCTCTCACACACCCTTCCAAATTCTGTCACTAATTGGCCAAGCTTCTCTTCTGTGTCTCCAACCAGTACAGTATCATCCGCAAACAACAACTGATTTACCTCCCATTCATAGTCATTCTCGTCTACCAGTTTTAATCCTCGTCCAAGCACTCGAGCATTCACCTTTCTCACCACTCCATCAACATACAAGTTAAACAACCATGGCGACATCACACATCCCTGTCTCAGCACCTCTCTCACCGGAAACCAATCACTCACTTCATTTCCTATCCTAACACATGCTTTACTACCTTTGTAGAAACTTTTCACTGCTTGCAACAGCCTTCCACCAACTCCATATAACCTCATCACATTCCACATTGCTTCCCTATCAACTCTATCATACACTTTCTCCAGATCCATAAACGCAACATACACCTCCTTACCTTTTGCTAAATATTTCTCGCATATCTGCCTTACTGTAAAAATCTGATTCATACAACCCCTACCTCTTCTAAAACCACCCTGTACTTCTAAGATTGCATTCTTTGTTTTATCCTTGATCCTATTAATCATTACTCTACCATACACTTTTCCAACTACGCTTAACAAACTAATACCTCTTGAATTACAACACTCATGCACATCGCCTTTACCCTTATATAGTGGTACAATACATGCACAAACCCAATCTACTGGTACCATTGACAACACAAAACACACATTAAACAATCTCACCAACCATTCAAGTACAGTCACACCCCCTTCCTTCAACATCTCAGCTCTCACACCATCCATACCAGACGCTTTTCCTACTCTCGTTTCATCTAGTGCTCTCCTCACTTCATCTATTGTAATCTCTCTCTCATTCTCATCTCCCATCACCAGCACCTCAACACCTGCAACAGCAATTATATCTACCTCCCTATTATCCTCAACATTCAGTAAACTTTCAAAATATTCCGCCCATCTTTTCCGTGCCTCCTCTCCTTTTAACAACCTTCCATTTTCATCTTTCACTGTCTCTTCAATTCTTGAGCCAGCCTTCCTTACTCTCTTCACTTCTTTCCAAAACTTCTTCTTATTCTCTTCATATGAATGACCCAATCCCTGACCCCACCTCAGGTCAGCTGCCCTCTTTGCCTCACGTACCTTGCGCTTTACTTCCACATTTTTCTCTTTATATTTTTCATACTTCTCTATACTATTTTGGATATAGACATGATTAATGATATACTTGCCCAAGTGGGTACCAATACTCAAAAGTTATGCTTTGAGGTCTCTCTCGAGCGATAACCCAAGTTTCCACCTTTAAGCCAATAGCTTCAACAGCTTTAGAATTGTTGAGACTGAAAGGACAATTTTTCTGTGGTATTCTTATGCTTCACTCGCCATTAACTGCTAGATGGTGTTATTATGCTATTATTTTAGGAGAAAATTTAGATAAAACTGAGCTCCCAGAAAAGAAGCAATATGATGAGGGGAGTATAGAAATAAACAAATTAATATTTTTTAAAATATAATTTTTTTTATATATATATTTATACGAGAAAATGATTGTACTGAATATAGCCTATTGTGAGTTTTATTGTATATAGAAATTAATCTCTAATAAGATAAATATACTATGCTCAGATAAGGCAAGATGTAAGCATGTAAGGGAATTATACGTGTTACACTCAAATATACCTCATTCAGTTTTTTTATCATTCACATTATCTCTATCTTGTGATGTACTGTAATGAAGAATCATTGTAAGTAACAATAGCACACTTATTTTCTAATATCCACAGAAAACTCTTTCACGTGCGTTCCGTGACTCAAGGTGATGTTATAAGAGCAGAGGCTCGTGATATACCCAGAATATTTCAGGTAAGGATTTTTTTTTTTGTATAACCTTTAGGTGGAAAATATTATCAGTCTGAGGATTTGCGATAGTTTTGGTGTATGACAAATTGGAACCAATAAGGAAAACCTCTCATCTAGCAAGAGACTCTTGTATAAACATGGAGAGTCTATGCTAATTATGATAATTATTTCCGTATCATGAATATGACTGAAATACGTTAATATTTTTTGAAAGGTTAAACTATGTTATTAATAGTCATCTCAAAGATGAGGAAAAATTATATATAAGATACCTTATAAATTAACCTTCACGATTCTGTAATCGTATGACTTGCAAATGATTCTATTATTAATTTATTATAATTCTTGTTTAAAATTTTGCAATTGTTCTGTACTTCAGCTCTTATATGCCGGCGAAGGGGAGAGTCGTAAACCTGGTGATAACCCTGGTGGTCCGCTTGCATTGCATGAAGGTGCAGGTCCAGACAAAGTAGGGACTCTAGTCCACAAAGGCCATGAGTTTTTGGCCATAACTTTTCACATGCCCACAAACTGCGAAGTATGTCAACGGCATTTGTGGCATATGTTCAAACCCCCACCAGCTTTGGAATGCAGAAGTAAGTTTTGAAAGCAAACCGTTTTTCATGCTAATAGATTGATGTATTGTGTTGATTTTAATGTTGTTATCAGCGGGTAATGTATACAGACGGTCCTCAACTTCCAAACCTTCGTAGATACAGACACAAATCCAACTGAAAATAACAAAGATAAGATACAAAAATACTGTAATAAAACAATATCATATTTGATACAATAAGCAAAACATTATTTGTAATAACCTGATAATTATTTTATATGAAACCTGACTATTTGTTGACTTTTGTAGCTGGAAATCATAGGCAGGGGATTCAGGTTAAGCCTCCCTGTAGTCGATTCTTTTTAGTGAGGCAGATTTGCACCGACTCGCAGGGTGCCCTTTTAGCCCGGAAAAGTTTCCGGATCGCTGATTGGTTGGACAAGATAATTCTAACCAATCAGATAGCAAGAAACTTTTCCGAGCTAAAAGGGCACCACTGTGAGTCGGTGCAAATGCGCTTCATTAAAGAAAATTGAGTTTAGGTCAAAATTTAACGAAGGTCTACTTACAAACAATTTGACTTACAAACCGCTTCTTAGAACCAATTAACCCTTTTAACCCCAGGCTATTTGGAACTTTCCAACCCTTAACCCCCAGGGGTTATTTTTTTTTCAAGCACATTTTGCAATATATTTTTTTTTAAATTGCTCTAACAGCCTTAATTTTCGTCATAGAGAGATGAGGTTGGTCTCATTCTCTTGGAAAATGTCTGAAGTTTCTCAAAAAATTATCAAAGATATGCAAAAAAAAAAATGTAAATAGCAGTTTTTTGCAAGGACGTGCCGGTACGTCCATAGGGGTAAAGGGATGAGTTTTGTGAAACGTACCTGTACGTCCTCTGGGGGTAAAAGGTAACGTTAAGCTTGTGAGTTGAGGCCCTTCTGTACATCCTTTTTGTTCATGTTACCTGAATGCTATTGCTTTGTTAATGGGATCATTCCTCGAGTTTAATACTTTTAACTACGTCATCAAAGTGTTGGTTCAAGTGATGAGTAACACTGACGCCCGATCCGTTCTTTCAGGATGCCGCATGAAAGTCCATCGAGACCACCTCGAGCGGAAGGAAGAACTTGTCGCCCCGTGTAAAATAAGTTACGACCTAAATACTGCCAAAGAGTTGTTGCTTTTGGCGCCATCTGTTGATGAGCAGCAGGTTGGTGAAATGCCGAGTGTTATCAATTCTTTTTAATCTACGAGTCTGCGTGACTAAGAAAGCCCATACTTTTAAAGCCTATCTTTCAAATAAGGCACAGAAGTATCTAAAGTTCCAGAATGGTTGTTTGGTAATACTGTTTTTTGGGTCTCTCTTTTGTCTAGAATGTAGGCCATTACTGCCTATAGTAGGAAAAATAAGAAATATTTACAGTACAGTACCTGTATACAGTGGAACTGTTTAATTTTTTTCAGAATTGGGTGTTGAGATTATCAAAGAAAATTCAGAAGTCAGGGTACAAGGCCAACAATACGGGCGGTCCTGACGGTGCCAAAGTTTCTCCTAGGTAAGTACTTCCACTGGTGTTTGTTTTTCAATCTTCATTTTAAATAGACTTTTTATTTTGCTCCTCTTTATATGCCAAGGAAAATTCTCATTTTGTGATGTGGTTCATAGGAATTCACAGGTCATTTCTTAAGATTCTAATATAACTTCATTTTTATATCGATTCAATTTATAGGTTATTTTAGTGACTTTATTGTCTGTTTCTACTCATATATGTGAAGTAAACAAGTAATTGAACAAGTGTTTGGACCTCAAGGTGTTCTTTGTTTCAGGTGTTGAGTATTAAGGCTAATTTAGAGTGTAAAGAGTTATGCTTATGAAATGGCATTGAGAAACTTTCAGTATTGCATGTTAATGATAGATCTATCAATGTCATCTTTCTCATGATAGGTTAGAAAATTGATGTGTATGTGTAGGAGCATTAAATTTTTAGCATTTTAAACTTGAATCTTTACAGGGTTAATAAGTAGCTTTGGTACAATTAGCAAAGCCAAGAACACTAAAAGTATTGATCTAATTCCAAGATACCCATATTACTGGCTGTATGATAGACGTTCAAGATAACACTACCCAGCTTAAATAATTTTGTATTTAGTTGCTGTTGCATCCATTTTCTGTTTTTGCATGCACAGATATTTTTTTAAAAGTTTTAATTCATGAATGAAGTACGAATACCAAGTAAAATTTAGCATATGCTAAAACTTTTGATGCCACATTTAACTTTTATTTTGAACCATAAGAATAGTGCTTCTGGCTTATCTTTTAAGGGTTCATGTTTGTATTCTGTTGGAAGATCTGCTTCATTGCTTGTTGTAATGTTTAAAACAGCTTCAGTTTTTTCTTTGCGATACCAAAGAAGTTCAACTCTGGAAGTATGTTGGTCCTCCTTTATTTAAAATTTTATTTTACTTATGAAAAATTCAAGCCTTTTTTTTATGATCATTCTTCAAAATGTATGCTGACAGTTTTTGGTTGTGGTTTTTGCAGAATGTAAAAGGCTTTAGGACTTGCAGACACAACCTTCAAGTAATGCAGGGAGTATTTATAATTACACTTCTAGCTTGCCTGAACTGGTCGCTTTTCAACATAACGCACGGCTACACATTCTCTCCACCATTGCATTCACATTCACTTCCTTAGTAACTGTGCCTCGTTTGCTCTTTAACATTGTTCAGAAACGTTTTGTTCTGACGCGGTATACTTCCACGAACCACATCTATAGGAGAGTCCTAAGGGATGTATTGGCAGAACTGTAGTGGGGTTCCTGGGCCAAGTCAAGGCCAGGGTTGACCTCCGGTCATTTCTGGCAGAGGGAGGGTGGTATATTGGGGGGGAGGCCTATCCAGGTTTCTCTGGTCGGAACTGGGAGGATCCCAGGACTCTCCTATAGGTGGGGTTTGTGGTAAGTATAGCTAGGAAAAATACAAATTACTAAGAATTTGTCCTTTTTGTATCGTTTAAATAAAAGAGGAATTTTTTCAGTCTTATGCAAGTGAATAAGTGTTCTACTAATATGTGTTTTAGTTTTTTTAATCTATAGGATATTCATTAAAGAATAAACTATTTCATATATTGAGCCAAGCTACAGCAGTACCATAAACATCCTTAGGTAATAATTCGGTAGAGTTCCACCCAGCGCCATCACCACTTGCCAGTACATAGGAGATTAATTTTTTTTTTTAGTGATGCGAGTACTCAGCTGATAAAAACCATTAGATTTCGGTAGTCTAATAGTTTTTGCTCGTCATGCGCTCGCTTCACTCACGAAAAAAGAAACACATCAAGCCCCCATGTACTGGCAAGTGATAATATCGCTGTGTGGGACTTTACCAAAATATTACCCACCCTTATATCCCATGTGTGATTCGATGCTGTCATTGCGTCTGCTTGGGCAGGCAGGTTCAGTGACCGTGCTGTCATATTAACAATTCATACTTCCCATCTAAAATAGCCAACTAATTAGCCATCCTAAACAAGACTGGGAAATTGGATGAGGAATGGCTTCAATGAATAGCAAGTGTATGCCAAAAGTATTTTTAAATTCCGAGAAGGTTGATAGCTTTGGCTACGTATAGGTCACAGTTACAGCAAAGGCCACATGAATTAAATGAAACTATAAGCCAAAGAGTTTTTTTGGACTATCCAATTCCATTTTGAAATCTGTTAAAGTGATACGAAATCGTATGGTAATTTCACATTTCAGCTCATTTTTTTGTGGCCTTTGCTACTTTTCTCGTCAAAATCTATCATGTGACATAGGAGCGTAAGGCGTTGATTCGAAACCACAGCTGACATTCACTTTCCCATTAGAAAAGAAAATATTTAATTTGAAGAAATTATCTTGAAGTTATTTTTGCTTTGATATCATCCCTGTTTTTTTCCTCTGTCACAGTATGTATTAACATATGCTGTCATTACTTATATTTTTGTTCAGATAAAGGTTAACATACCAGTTGGTGTAAGAAATGATCACTGAATAGGTAGTAGATTTATCTCATTTAACAAAATATTGCCTTTGAGTTATCTTCATCCAAATTGATACTTTTCGATTGATTGATTTGCAAATACTATATTTTTTAGATTTTAATTTACAATACAAATTGTTTTTTTCTAATGGACCTCGTACTGTATAATGTTTTATGCTTGAGCGGTCTTCAAAATTTTTTTATATAGAGTAAAATTTGAACTATTAGAAGGCATATTAGTGAAAATGCTAAATTTTTTTTAAGGTCCATCATGTATTACACCGCTCTAGATTTATGTATTTCTTGGAAACAGGTAATTAACAATTTCAAGATAATTTGGAAAGGGGTTTTTGTAATTTGACTATAACATTCATGTGAAATTTTAATTTGTTACTTTCGCAGCAAAGGAAATAATTGTTCTAGTATTTTGATCATTATGAAAAAATTTTCATCAGAATTTTTAGGAATTTTTTTTTTTTTTTGTGCTGTTTTTTTGTTTAACTGGCATTCATGTTCACTCATCGATTCCAGAAGAAAAGAAGTAGCTCTCTCTCTCTCTCTCTCTCTCTCTCTCTCTCTCTCTCTCTCTCTCTCTCTCTCTCTCTCTCTCTCTCTCTCTCTCTCTCTCTCTCTCTCATATTCTTTTGATTTTATTTTATGCTCTGGGTAAAAATATTTAGATAATGTCATTATCATCATGTATAATTTTTTGGGGGGTATGAAAGGATTGGTGCATATTTTGAGTAAAAAAAAAGAAAAAAAATAAAAAAAAAATCCTGTTTTAACAATTCCACAACTTTTCATTATCATTCGTTAACTTAATCAGATTTTAGCCATGTAGTTTTAACAATTTGAATTATTCATCTGTAACTATCAGATAACAAGGAAATTCTATATTTAATTTTTATACTACTAAATTTCCAGGTGCCTTTTAATGGTATAAGCATGTTATAGAGACTCATTTGAGGTTGTATTTCCCAAGTTATAATGTCTAATATTCGTTAATGATACAGTTGGTTTCATTAATTTCGGTACACTGTTGTCTCCTTAGTCTCCCATGAAATGTAATGGAATGAATGAGGTCATCTGTTCATATCATGTCCCCTCCATTGTTCAGAAGGGCAATTTCCACTTTCATATTTAAGCTTTTGATTGAAAATCATGAAAGAAGTCAGTGTGGACAGTATATTCTAATGTGACTAGGATTTGGAAAAGTGATAAAAAAAAAACTTAACCTCTGGTACGTTATGAGTAATCGATGGTATTGAATCCCTGTAAGATGGAAAGTAATTTCTTCCTAATGTTTTTTGGTTCTCGGAGTCACTCCTTAATACTGGTGTTCAAATATTTTTCATTGACTATTCTACTGATGCTCTACTGTTCTGTCTGTACTGCTGGCCATTCCACAGATGTCTCAGGGGACTAACTTTTTCCCTCTTCAATATTCTATTACTATTGTGTTCGCCAGATTTTCTGACCACTCAACTGGTGTTCCTCTGTTGGACCATCTTATTACAATTCTACTCTTCCACAGTCAGTCCATCCACTCAATTGGTGTTATTACAATTCTACTCTTCCACAGTCGGTCCGTCCACTCAACTGGCGTTCCTCTGTTTGACCATCTTATTACAATTCTACTCTTCTTATACTCCACTGGCACACTTACAGTTCCTCTTTCATTTCACAGTTCTTGTGTCTAATTCTGGGTTCTATCATTCAAATGACCGTGTTACGGATTTCCAGTTTCTCGTTGATTCCTCTTTCTGTGTAACCTTCTACAAAATGATAAAACTAGTAGCTTCAAGTTTGTTCTTCCCACCAAACGTTTGATTGCCAATCGAAATTGAGGTGTATTGCCTCTAACTAGTCTCTGAATTTGACTTTGTACTAAAAAAAATAAAAATGATAGGATTCAATGCAATCAATTTGATAGCATTCAGGGTATTGGAGGTTTGCTCTTTTCCTGTAGTCCTTACTGCGTGCCATTCTTCCTAATAACCCTGATATAATCTTAGGGCTCTTTGCAACTTGGCTTCCATGAACATAGAATGTCTATAATACGAAAGGAGATACATGATGGGATTAAGGTTTATAAATTTTTTGTCTGAGGAATTTGCCATGGAAAATAAAAAATGAAAATTGAATTGGTATTAAACAATTGTAGATGTAAATTTACTCTGCTTTCATGAGCCCACAAGTTTGAAAACCTTAACCTAAGAGTATTAAGGTCATAGTTTAAAGCCTTTGTCATAAGTCAGGGTTTAAGAGCACCGGTTTTTCTCGAGCTCTATCAGAGGTGAGAATGTAGGTATAAATGGTCTTGTTAAGCTTTATGATGATGAGGATGATAGAAAGAATAGCAGTAATACAGTAGTAATAATGAGTCTTCAGAGATTGCCGAGTATATCACCCACCAAAATATTTATTCCTGTAAGTTATACTCCTATACCTCCGCAGGTTCTGATAATTTGTTGCCAGTCACGAAGTCATTCTTTGCAGCTGATGTTATGGTTCTTACTTTTCTTACTTTATTACTTTCCAAATTTGAGAATGAGTGTGTCGCCTAATCTTGGAAACTTACGCAGTTAGAGAAGGAGAATTAGTTCTGCCTTTTTTAAACTTATAGACTGGAGATGAGCTTTCCCGGTGGAGGAGACAGAGACGTGGGTTTAGACATGTTAGAAATGCAATTAGGTGTGTGGGGAGGCTGGGTGCAGACTGATGAGAAAAGTTTTGATGCCGGGTACTTGTGTATCCCCTTTTTGTAAATTATTTAAAGGGGTTCAGCTTTTATTTTATGTTCTAATTTTTTAATAATGTTATTAGAGTGCTACTAAAGCTAGCATTCAGTATTAAGATAAAAGGTACTGACCATAGTACATCGGTTTCTGTTCAATATCTTGCTATTTTTTAACACTTCTTTCCATTTTCCTTTTTCTTATTTTCTTCAGGACATTGATAAAAATAACCACTGGTGTCTTCTCTCATTGACCTTGATTATATGAAAAAAAATTATGAATTTATAGAAGTGCAAAACTTTTTTTTCCTAATGTAGATGATTATACTTGATTTTGTACCATAGAAGATTTGATTTCTGCTTTGACATCACAATTGTAGTTAGAAAGATTCCTAAGATGTACTTAATTTTCCCATTGATATTACTCTTTTTCTTTAGCACCACATTCATCTCCAAAGCCTACACTTGTGTACAGTATTTGTAAATTACTTATTTTTTGTTACTCTCCCATCACCATCTATTTTAAATTGAGATATTCTTCCACTGTATAGTAAAATTGAATGGTTTAATATACCCTAGTTTTTATTTTGTACAAAGTTATATTAGAATAGAATGTATTTTAAATCTTTGCTTTTGGAAAACTTACATAAACCTATAAAAAGCCTATGAAAGAATTGCTAAATAAGTGATGTGGACTGTGTAAAGAATGTATGATGTTGATAATAATTTAAGAGCAATCAAAAGTTTTTTTTTCCGTAAAACATGTCAGAATACATTGACGGGAAAGGGACAAGTATGGTGTGAAAAGGGGCATGAGACCAGGGAGACTTTCATCTCTATGGCCGTTCAATACCATGTTTATGGTTCGGTAGTGTAAATGAAGGCTGAGGATATGGATACCCACACTCTAGCCAATTTTTAGCTGTGGGTTGTTTACAGCTAATCATTCCACTTTTTCGTGGCACCATGAATCAGTTGCAACCACCGTCCCTGGAAAGTGTTCCGTGTACAGGCAGCCTAAAGGTCATTGCAAAGATGCCGTATAAGAAGTTATTTATGAACTGAGTGTGGAATAGTTAAGTGTACAGTAGATGATATAGTAGTCGAGAGGGAGAAACTGCACAACTAGTCAGATGGTGAAAGTGATTGTAAGAGTACTGTAATTCTGTGAGAATAAATGGAGATCAGGAAGATTAACCAATGCCGAAAGAAGAGAAGCGGTTGACTTAAAAATGATTGATGACTGTGATGGATGTCTTCAAGTGATGGGGAGATAGATGCATGAAATTATCCTTCTTGCATAAAAACTGTTGTTTTGGTTTATTGTAAAACATAGAACATGGAATCCAGTTCGAACTTTACCTTATCATTTGTTTAAAGAGATACGTGGACATATTAAAAGTAAAATTTTTCATATGCATATTTTATAATTGAAAATTCCTTAAAAACATGTTTATACCATATCCATTATTTAAAATGTGTATATTGTATATGTATATGACTATACAATTAATTTCATATAAATATATAATTTCTATATGTACCCTGTTTTTATACTATGTATATAAATAATGTCTGTCCGTAAAATGTTACAAGTATTTTCTGGAAGTGCCAATGAAACCAGTTTTATTGTAATTGTAATATTCTTTTATTAAATTATCTTATTTGATATGTGTTTTCAGAGGCCTTTATCGATAGTCAAGAAAATCTCCCCAATTGTAGGAGGTTAAAGGATGCAAATACTCCACCTAATGAAATAGTTCCTAAGCTTTTCCATTTTTGTTTCATGAGGGTGTATTGCTTCAGCTTCACATCTACCTCGGCTACATTGCTTTCAGCTATTTACTCTTCATCTCTTCCTTCCGATATCCTCTTACCCAGTAGTTCGTGTTCGACTCTAATGCTCAGAAATTTGCCCTTGCTAGAACAAATTCTTTAACAAAGCTCTGTCATGATTTGTAAATGATACTAGGTGGTTTCAGTTAATTATTGTACTGTACTGTTGCTAAGCAGTCAAAATTTGCCATTTTAAAGCTTACAAACTTCATTGTCACCATAATTTCAATTAGATTGATTTTAGGCATATGTATGAATAGGAATATATCAAATATGTGACGCCCCAAATGGCTTTTGCGTCGGATGTCCCCAGTGTGCCTTCTTTTGTGCGCCTTTAGCCAGGAGTTTATCATGTTTTGTCCAATCTGTCAAGATCTTTGACATCTCAATAAATTATCCAACATCTGGCTCCCACATCTCAGCAATTTTTCTTTTATTAGCAGTAAAGAACAGTGGATTTTCTTCTGCAAAATAGCTGGGACCTCCCAATTGGTTTAGAAACTTGAATCAGAAAGGAGATAGAGACTTCATTCTACATGTTTCAGAAGGAAGAATTAATATAGAAGGTTGTGAACACTTCAGGACTGATTTGTTGTTTGTATTATGGCCACCTAGTTCTGTTTGTAACCAGGCAAACAAGGATCTGTCATCTCGTATCTACAGCTGTATTATGTTACAGTGGATGTGGGTCTTCGGATCTATCAAATGTCAACAGTGTGTCTCATTGGAACCTTTTTCTGAAGGGGTATTTAGCCAAAAGGACTAGGCCTTGACTTTGATCTGGCTATGATTAGAATATACAGACCATTGGCCATCTTCCCCTTTTACCTACCAACTTCTTATGATGTTTGTTATTCTGTGTCTTCTCTCCATACCAATCAGTAAAGCACATTAACCAGAAGTGTGGCACAAAATGTATGTACATCCTGAAATATAGAAAGATGACGATCCTTTCATATGTGCAACCAGAGCCATAAGATATTTCATGAACGGGTCATAGGCACAGGAACAAACCTTACCTGAAGTAAATCCTACTTCTGGGCTTTGAAGGTAACTTCTGCTTAAAGGCAGTAAAAGTAATGGATTTGAACCACCTGCGCGACACAGTAAATTGGAGTTTGAAAGAAGAAACTTGTTGGTTATTGAAAGTACTGAAGAACATCAAAACTAAACCAGATTCTAATTTCTAATGAGAATCTATATCCCGGTCTAAATGGGATTCTTCCTGATTGGTGATTTCATCTCTTGGAAGATGATGATTAATTCTTCCATTCTTGACTTCTTTCAATTACAAATGCCGTATTTTACTGTTACTCTTCTTAAAATACTTTGTTTTCCTTTCCTCACTGGGCTATTTTCCCTGTTGGAGCTCCTGGGCTTATAGCATCCTGCTTTTCCAACTAGGGATGTATCTTAGCAAGTAATAGTAATAATAATTAAGTAGGGATGAATTAATTCTCTTCCAAGTACAGTACTTTCTCTTGATTTCTTCTCCCTTGACAATCAACACTCTTGTTCTTTGACAAAGCCTGATTGTCAACAAGTTGCTCATATTAGGTGTGTCCAATAGGCACAGTGTTATCTGTATGCCTAAGCATGTTGTACGTGAATGACACACCATATCGTAGCATATAAATCACGAGAATTTTGCGGGCAGAAGGCATAGCGAATAGCAAAGGTACACAGGGAAAGCATCATTGATAACAAGTTGTAATAAAATTTCTCTTAAAGTGTAGGTTTAATCATTTAAAAAGAGGTTTTCTTTCAGATCAATTCAATAAAGACACAAGATTGTTTTATTAGTGTATAAATGTTGAAAATTAAGCAAACTTATAAAAAACCCTAATGAATTAGCAATACATTAAGTAGATTGTTTTAAATCACATCATCACCAAATCAAAATAAAAGAAACTAGTTAAAGTGATACATATTAGAGTTGTACAATAAATACTGTAATAACACTAATTGCTTTTAGTTTTTGTAGATTATATCAAAAGTATTCAAACAAATGTCAAGATTAATATTTCTTTATTAGTGTAATTGCTACGAAATACTGTACCTGAAATGATAGGTCAGGTTCATTTTGTAGTGACAGGCTTTCTGTTTATAATCCTTAACGTAGATAAAGGTTTTTTTGGGGGGGTTGTTCGAGAAGCTTTTCCAAGGAAATAATCTGACCTTTTTGCCAAAGTTGATTACGAGTTTTGTGTCGTCAAATAATTTTTTTTTTTTTTTTTTTTTTTTTTTTTTTTTTTTTTTTTTTTTTTTTTTTTTTTTGGCATGAATATCCCTCCTTTAAATGTTCTTTGTAAGTGAAGTTTCTAGTAATTGAATATCTCGGGGGAAGAATAAAATAGTTTTACACTTCTAAGTTTTTATTTTTGTAATAATGGGATTACTTATGATAAATTACTACTAAGTTTATACTTGTGAAATTGACGAGAATCATTAATGCTGTTATTCATCTCTGGTAAGAAGAAAATTAGCAGATTATATGAGAAATGTTCACTTTTATTGTAACTGATTACATTTTAACCATTTCAGGGAATCCACGAGATCCGCCTACCGACCCTTTGTTGCCCAGAAGTCTGCCACCCTGCCACCAAACTCGAACCTGAGTCGAAAATGAAGTGTTTCCTGTTAGGTCGTAATTCCTATAAGTGCCAGCAAACCCTTTGTACTATTTATTCAATGATTATTCTACAAAAGGGTACTACGTTGAACGGCTTTTTTACCTCTTAACAATGAATGAGGAGTTGACCCTCTGTACGCAAAAAAAAAAAAAATAATCTGATAAAAAAAACTGCTGTCTCTCGAAGGTCTCGGATGACGTGAAATTTACTTTGCCAATTTAGACAATGTATCAAGGACAAGTGCCTTATCAAGTCTAAGCTAAAATGACTTGACAGAGATAAGAGATATATAGATACACTATATCTGTATGTTGTACATTTGTTATATATTAAATTAATTTCCATTTGATGATTCAACAATTGCTGTGTTTATGAGGTGACGCCTCATATATTGACTGCTTTTAGTCCCCGACTACTATCTTTGCATGAGGGTGACATAATTTTTTTCCCATTGTGTGGGCTTAATTCTTGCTACTATAGATGTTACCCCCCTCCCTCCTCCCCAGTGGTAATGCAGATAGGAACATGCAGGTTGACACAGACAAACATTTTAACAAGTTACTGTATGCTTTTTTGATCATACACAAACACTTAATCTATACCTTGCCTAACTTATAAGGTAGTCTTTATTATCCAAGGTGTAAGTGTCCAGGTTTTTCTTACTTTCTACGTTTGAAATTGTTTTAATTTGAAATTTCTTAAAAAATAACTGTCAAACACTACATTGGCATATCATTACGATTTAGAATTTTCATTAAAGATTTCACAGTGTAAAATATATTTGTAAATAGAATTTACATACGACTTTTTAGCTCGTGTGCACCGTAAAGATTTAACAGTTGATATTTTTGTAAGTATAACCTATAAGAAATATTTTATTTTCAACTGCATTCATTATTTCAGTTACCCTGTTTTATGCATCCAGTCAGCAGAAAGATCTTGGTCCGAATTACGCTGGATAATGGAGATTATGAATAGAAATATATACATATATGATTCAGAAAGTGATTGAAGCTATTTGTATCGTTATTATCATCTTAGAATTTTGTAGAAAACTAGAGAATTTGGCTTTAAATATGACCGGTTATGCAGGTACGCACCTTGAGCGTTCGACGTTTTAACCCTTTTACCCCCAAAGGACGTACTGGTACGTTTCACAAAAGCCATCCCTTTACCCCCATGGACGTACCGGTACGTCTTTGCAAAAAAATGCTATAAAAATTTGTTTTTCATATTTTTTGATAATTTTTTGAGAAAATTCTTGGATTTTCCAAGAGAATGAGACCAACCTGACCTCTCTATGACAAAAATTAAGGCTGTTAGAGCAATTTAAAAAAATATATACTGCAAAATGTGCTGGGAAAAAAATAACCCCCTGGGGGTTAAGGGTTGGAAATTTCCAGATACCCCGGGGGTAAAAGGGTTAACATGCTTCCAAATCTCTCTGGCCCTTGTTCATGTTGCTGTTGTGATTTACCTGATCATACTATTTTTGCATACGTGACTTATGAATTCATCCAAATGAATTTCAAGGAAATTACAGAAATTTAGTTGTGTATTCCTAGCAATAATTTTGATAACGTTTTTTTCAGTGCCAGTGATGCGTAGTCTCCTATAGTGATACATCAAGTGGCCAGTCAGTCAAAATAGTACCTCATTATAGCTTGCCAACTGAATCAGATTAGTATATATCATGCAAAGTTCATTTTATAACTGAGCACGTTTTGTAAATAGCAAGATGCGTGACTGTGCTTGAGAGGATGTCTGACTGTTTGTCTAATCCAAAAGTTACTCTTGTTAGCGTGTGTGATTGTATGTGCGAGTATGTGTGGATGGGAATGCATGACTGTATAGATAATATTTTGTTTATAAACAATTATATGAAACTGGTAAATATGCTGATGAAGTTCAAATTCCCAGCTCTTCCGGATGGTGTCTGCAGTATCATCTGGCCTTAGTCCCATTGGACCGCTTGTTAGAGCATACTTCATATGCCTGTTCGATTCCTTCTTTACTCAATTTACAGTTTTAGCTCCTGTCTTAGCCAGGCATCGGTATGATATTTCATTGGCCATATCTCACACTTTACTAATTTATACATTTGTTAACTTTAGGATATGCAGTTATGACTCATGAGAAGTAAAAATGAAGAGATACGTTATTTTCATTCTTCGCTCTGTTAGAAACTTAACACATTTAGGCATTGTTGCTGCTGGGCCAAGATAGGAGTAGGCATGACCAATGATTATGATGTGTAGATGATACGTAAGGAGTTTCTCATTCCATGGCTTATAGACAGTGTATGTGTAAACAGCTGAATGTTATCCAGTGGCCAAATATCTGGGTGGCTAGATTTTGACTTACTGTTATTTTACTGTATTCCCCCTTATTGCATAGTTGCATTAAAGTTTCATTTTATATGCATGTGATATGTACAAGTCATCTGTCCATAGAATACTACTGGAGTTCTGACACTAGACACTTGATTGTCCTCCATCACATTTCACCGACTTTTCAGTTTTACATAGTTTCCCCGTACAGTTGATCGATCAAAACATTTCAAAGCAACTCTGTATGTCAATGCCATCGGTTAGGTTTATTGATCGTTCTTTTTAGGCATTGCTACATGTCAGACTACAAAATGGAGGTTTTAGAGTTAAGGGAGAATGATGTTAATGCATTGTTTCCACACCATTCATTTGCTAAGCAGCAGACAGTTATATATTCTTACGACTTTAGAGGTAGTTGTTAAATGTATATTTTTTTAACAAACAATACAATTGATTGTGATAATTAAATGTGCTTTTAAGTAAATCAAGCATAATTACAGTAATGTACAGTACTGATACTGCTACGAGAATTCATTGTGAAAAATTGCCATAATTATTTTGTGGCCTGAAAAAAAACACATTTCATTTGAAACAGAATTTATAATTTATTTATTTATTTTTTTTTTTTTTGCATTCAGATTTGAATGGATCAGAATATATTAATTCTTGATATACATTCGGGGATTTTAAAATAACAGCTGTCCATATATATATTAGTTTAATATTGGAAGTTCCTTTCATAAATTGTGTCCTGATTTAACCTTGAAATGTACTGTATGTCTTAAGCTGGTTCCTATTATTGATTAGAAATAGTTAGTTGTCAGTTGGTGAGATGAATTAACCGTATAATCAGAGAAAGTTTTATAAGATTGTGATAATATTCGTAACTTTCCAAGTACTCTTCTTGTGTGGAGGAAATTGAGAGAATTCTGAAATTGATTTGTGATTTCAACTAGCAGTGTCATCATGTTTACATTTTGATGGTGTATCCTTTTGAATCCAGTTCTTTTGTTTATCTGATATAGATTACACCTGCCTCCCCCTTTCAATGAAGATGGGCTAGGATATCTTGGGTATAGTGTATTTAATTTTTTTTCCTTTATTGTGAGAACTCTGCTCCATTTCGATGCAACACTGTACAGAGAAATGATATATTCAGTGTGTAATAGCTGAAGGCTAATAAATCGTATTTGGCGTGCGTGAATGAAATTGAATTTAAGCGATGTATAGTTTGTGATAAGATTTTTGTGCCAATATTTTTTATTGGCTCTGAAGCCAGATTGAAAGTGCGCGCTGTTGTATGATGCGAGTCACGTATAAGAAGTCAGTGTTTTGTTATGCTATGTATAAATATCTTTTAACTATTTGGTACTGTTGTCTTGATTTTTGGTATAATTAGACTGTTGACTTTTAATTGTCCCTTTACTTTTAGCATGATTGGAACTCATGTTGATCATGGGTTTTTTTTTTTTATAATTTTGATGTGAGATTGATCTTGTATGAGTATGGAGTAATTATCAGAGTACTGTACGTGTATCCATCTTTTTATTCTCTTTGTATCTGTACAAATGCAAATGCAAGTACTTATTCCAAGATATATGAACCACTGAAATTTTAATTTTGCTTTGTCGACCAGTTGATTTTTCTTCTTCATATACAAAGAGTTATGTTTTGCCACCCAGTTTATGTGGCCATCAGACTGTTGCAATGGATCATTCAGTAAATCTCCTGACAATAATACTCGGAAGGATCGTCTGTTGCTTTCCGAGGACCAATTGAGATCTAACTGCGGTGGTCTCGCTCTTTTCTTTTCCTCTTGTGCTAAATGAATGATTTCTGTTTTAATTTAATCAACTCTTATCGTACTTTATATGAATAAGCTTTGTACATGGCTATTTTAACAATGATATCGTTTCCCTTCATTTGGGTAACGCACTCAGCGACTAGCATTTAAAGGAACGGAATCCTAGTCCCAGCCTGCTGCCATAGGTCCACGTGTAATAGTATCAACAACTTTGCCCAAAATTCTAAATTTTTTTAATGATATAAACTCATAAGATTTTTTTTTTTATTTTGCTCTCTCAAGGTCTTTACTGTCCATGTAGAAATGATTGTCTTGATTCCTGTCTGTTGGTTGTGTAAAAAAATCTGTTGAAAGTAAATGTTTACCAAGACATTGTTTATTATTTACTCCATTTTCTATATTTTTTTGGATCAAAGCACACACTCTCTCTCTCTCTCTCTCTCTCTCTCTCTCTCTCTCTCTCTCTCTCTCTCTCTCTCTCTCTCTCTCTCTCTCTCTCTCTCTCTCTCTCTCTCTCTCTCTCTCTCTAATGAAAATTTTCTTGTTACTGTATTTTATTTTTTAACAATACACGGTTTATCATTTACTCCAACTTGCTGTCTTTGTGAAATTATAAACATCACCACGGTACATTGAAATTCTCTCTCTCTCTCTCTCTCTCTCTCTCTCTCTCTCTCTCTCTCTCTCTCTCTCTCTCTCTCTCTCTCTCTCTCTCTCTCTCTCTCACAAAGTATTTACGCTTGGAGAGATCAATGTTTATGGTACTCTATACCCATTGGCAGCAGGCAGGACTTGCTTTTTAGTGCCTGAGGTTCACAAATGTGATGAGATTTTCATCTCAAATCAGCTCGTGAGTAATATCACTTGATAAGTTCTAATTTAAAGTGCACCACAGTAATATGATCCTTTTCTCATTCGTAAGAGGAGGTGCTGGGTTGCAGCCTGCTAAACATAGCTTGCGGGCTACCTGAAAGTATAAACAGAACTTGACTTGCACGTTTAGACTTCGAAACTGAAGTTATATTTCTGCGAGCTGGACGTACTTGTATGTAAATTGAGCCATCCTGGACCCTTAGGAAAATATCTCTCTAGTGATGGTTGTGAGAACTGTTGAGAGAAAGCTTTGTGATTGGCTTACGATGCTCGACTTAACCTTTAGTAAGATCATTTCACTTCCATCGGTTCTCTTAGTACAGTATCTTATCATGTTGTGCGAAGGCTGATGCATTGAGTAACTATATACCCTTGATCAGTGAGGTAAAGAGAATTTGAAGAGAATTGCAGTACCAATAAAGTGAATTCTGCTATCTTGAGTAAGAACATATTTTGATAACTTGTACGTCAAACCCCTACCATGTTCAGTCTTGTATAGATGAATATACTATACTAATGGCACGGTTATCATCTTCGAAGCTTTATTCAAGACCTTTTTTCCTTTGTAGCCCGCGAAGCTCTTTTTACACCAGAGTTTTGCTGCAATGTATGAATGGAGAACTTTTTTATAAACAAAATTGAGTTTGTTATCTGAGATTAACTGCAATTCATTTATCGGTACGATTTAATACTCGACTTACTGTAATTTTGTTAGTCTTTTTCATTGGAAGATGTAATATCTTCCTCAGGATATTTTTGCAGTTCGTGAAAACTTGATTATCTGAAGCATTTCCATGTGACTTGTTAAATAAACCTAAGAAATAACAAGTTATGCAGGAAGTATTTCATTGTTGAGTGTATAGTATATAAAAGTTTACAAGAAATATTCAAAAGCAATAAAAATGAAAGGTCACACTAGAAGTAAAATTGAAGGTCTACAAAGATAAATATTCCTTGGTAGTAATTTTTCTAAACAAAATAGTACAAAGATTATCTCAGTAGTTGAGTGGAATTGTTTCAGTTTCAAAGAAGTATTTAGAATTGAAAGGTACACAAACCTTTACAGTAAGAGAAACTTATGGATTTTTATGTTAGTATAAAAGTCTTGCATATTCCTGTAATAACTATTTTACCAAATTTTTCAAGAACCCACGATATGTCTTGTTGATTTAATCTCTTATAATCCAGAAAGAAGTGGTATTAAACTTACAGCTAACTACATTTGAACTTCAAAAATGGTACTGTACTACTTAAAAGAGCCAGCTTGTTATGGAATTGTCCTAAATTGTGTAAGTGGTGAAATTTATTCTTATTTTCCAAAAACTGCATTCAAGGTTTTCGTTGTTGCACTGAGCATAACAGAATGCGTAGACCTTGGCAACTTTTGTGGTACCTTCCTGGGAAAAAATCTTTTCAACTTGACC
The DNA here is from genome assembly GCF_036898095.1 of Palaemon carinicauda. NCBI lineage: Eukaryota > Metazoa > Arthropoda > Malacostraca > Decapoda > Palaemonidae > Palaemon > Palaemon carinicauda. The sequence goes on along the minus strand of NC_090752.1, from coordinate 59,135,472 downwards.
ACTACATGATGAATGTTGATGAAAGAAGAAACAAATGTAAATTATTGAAATAAGTTGATCAAAAATACACTTTACTATTTATGATTTCAAGAGAATCATTTGTGTTTGCTGAAGTATTTTTTTCTATCCTGGATGACAAAGAAAGTTTACCATATGTGCCATCCAATACTGTCCCGAAAGGTTTTTTTTTTTACTCGATCATGTGAAGGTGTTTTTATATGACCATATTTGTCAGTATACTGTACTGTACTCTGCTCATTTCTAGAACTACTACTTTATTTGAACTAGCTTTACTTCTCAAAACCCATTGGCTGCTTAACTTTTAATATTTCATATACTGTAAAGTGTTAGATACAAGTTCTACCAGTCTCTCCTATTTATGTCTCTTCACAATGTAACTTCTAAGCTGTAGAATAACATTCTTAATTGAGATTGAATGCAGGCAAGTATGGATTGACAGGCACATTGAATCAAGATGTAAGATTCCAAGGGTGCACACTAACTTATTAGGTCTGTATAACACACAGAATAAAACAACAGACTAGTGTGTGTAATGCTAAATGATTTATTGACAAATAAATAACTTTGATGAGAGCAAGTCTAGTAAACTGGTATGACTTTATTATACATTTTTAAATATTTTCCCTGTTTTGCTTATACATGAAGCAAGTGCTTATGAGCCATGTTGACTTATTTTATCATACTGATCATAGTACTCTACATTTTTCTAAAAATTATCGTGAATTCAGAAATGACTTATGTCGTCCCAAATTGGGAAAACTATATTCATCTTTATTGTATACTATAATTTTTTTTGTGACTGAATTCAATTTTTTATGAAACACTATTTAGATGCAAGACCTTAAATCATTTGATCTTTCATGTGCCTGCAAGAGATTGCTATGCTCAGGGTTGTGTTACAGTCCGTTAGCAACTAATTGGTCTCGTTTTTACTTGGGGGATGCAGGATGGCTCGGATCGTAGGAATGATTAATTCCAAAACTAAATAATTGATAACATTTGTACTGTGCTGAGGATATTTTCAGTTAGTACTTTTGTACCAGGTTTTGTTCCTCTGTGAATATAATCTATCATAATAATAAAAGACAAATGAAATTCTTTTATTTCAATTCTTATCCATCATGCAGTATCTCAACTGTCATTATAAGTGTTTATTTTTCATTACATATAGAATGCTGCATCCAGTCATAGGGTGATAGCCCTTAGCACACTAGAGCCATTACTTGTGAATATTAGTGAGTCAAACAGTTGCCTAAATGTTGATACCTGCTCACTGGTGGACAAGGACGTTTCTTTTCCCCCGCCCTGAAAATTAACTATGAATGGCGTAGACATCTTGTATAGCCATATGAAACGCCAATAGCGTGTAACAAGAAAAAAAAGCTGCCTTCCATACATTTTTATCCAATTGTGAGTGAAAATTAGGTTTTTAGTAGATTATGATTACCCCCACCATCAAATTTCTTATTCACTATAGTAATTTGAGTGAACTATCTAATAGTAATAATGTCGTGATGTTAAAGATGAGTAAGTTTTCTACCAACCAGACACTACAGATGTTTCACTTGGTTTGTCTGTAAAACTCAAAAAGGAAAGTGTGTGACAATTTATGTACGTATTGGAGAACACAACAATATAGTTTACAGGAGGCTTAGCACTTATTGAGATCGCTGGTAATTAAGTTGTTTTCTCAGTGTCGTAAACATTAAAATTGTCTGGGCTAGGGCTTTGAGTTCCATAAAAATGAATTACCTGGTGCAGGTAGCATTGAAATTATTCATTATAAATGTCAAATGATGACCTAAATCTCCCACTACAATATATCGACAAAACTGCATCCCAGCAAATTCTTTAATTAAACTAAACACTTTTAGAGTTGTGAGAATAAGTTTGGTTGCTTAAATATGTTGGATTCCTTTCCAAGTAAGCATATAAGGTAGTAAAGCTCATTTGATAGTTCAGTTAAAGATGGTTTACGATAACACAGAGCTTGGCCTGAGGCAACTTATATGAGCTGTATATGGAAAACTGTTGGAGGCGTGGTATGAGCCTCATATCTGTGCCCAATCAACCAAGTCAAAGGAACTGAAGGTGCAGATGTAGCAGCTAATTCTGTAATGATTGCGACTTGGACGAATTATTGTTATCATCATTATATTTATTATTATTATTACTATTACTTGGTATATCACAAAGTGCGTTGAAATAGGGGCCAAGATACTGTATGTGAAGCAATGAAAGATGAAAAATTGAAAGCAAATTTTAAGCTCACTGAAAGGTTGCTAACTTTTCAATCCAGTTCACTTTCATAATGAACGCAATACCTAATGTGTTTGGTTCATACATGTTGTATTTCAAAAAATCCAAAGATACAGCTCCCCTTCTAATTTTGCCACTTTCCCTCTCGAAGCGTAAAGGCTATTTTTCGCTCAAAATCCGTTTAGTATGTACATACATATACCAAGGCACTTCCCCCAATTTTGGGGGTTAGCCGACATCAAACAAATGAAACAAAAAAGGGGACTTCTCCTCTCTACATTCCTCCCAGCCTGACAAGGGACTCAACCAAGTTCAGCTGGTACTGCTAGGGTGCACACAGCCCACCCTTCCCCATTATCCACCACAGATGAAGTTTCATAAAGCTGAATCCCCTACTGCTGCTACCTCTGCGGTCATCGAAGGCACCGGATGAAGCAGCAGGGCCCACCGGAACTGCGTCACAATCGCTCGCCATTCATTCCTATTTCTAGCACGCTCTCTTGCCTGTCTCACATCTATTCTCCTATCACCCAGAGCTTTCTTCACTCCATCCATCCACCCAAACCTTGGCCTTCCTCTTGTACTTCTCCCATCAACTCTTGCATTCATCACCTTCTTTAGCATACAGCCATTTTCCATTCTCTCAACCTGACCAAACCACCTCAACACATTCATATCCCCTCTAGCTGCTAACTCATTTCTTACACCTATTCTCACCCTCACTACTTCGTTCCTAACCCTATCTACTCGAGATACACCAGCCATACTCCTTAGACACTTCATCTTAGATACATTCAATTTCTGTCTCTCTGTCACTTTCATTCCCCACAACTCCGATCCATACATCACAGTTGGTACAATCACTTTCTCATACAGAACTCTCTTTATATTCATGCCTAATCCTCTATTATTTACTACTCCCTTAACTGTCCCCAACATTTTGCATCCTTCATTCACTCACTGATGTACATCTGCTTCTACTCCACCATTTGCTGCAACAACAGACCCCAAGTACTTGAACTGATCCACCACCTCAAGTAACTCTCCATTCAACCTCACAACACCTTCCCTTCCCGTACATCTCTTAACCTTACTCTTACCCACATTAACTCTCAACTTCCTTCTCTCACACACCCTTCCAAATTCTGTCACTAATCGGCCAAGCTTCTCTTCCGTGTCTGCAACCAGTACAGTATCATCCGCAAACAACAACTGATTTACCTCCCTTTCATGGTCATTCTCGTCTACCAGTTTCAATCCTCGTCCAAGCACTCGAGTATTCACGTCTCTTACCACTCCATCAACATACAAGTTAAACAACCACGGCGATATCACACATCCCTATCTCAGCCCACTCTCACCGGAAACCAATCACTCACTTCATTTCCTATCACAACACATGCTTTACTACCTTTGTAGAAACTATTCATTGCTTGCAACAGCCTTCCACCAACTCCATATAACCTCATCACATTCCACATTGTTTCCCTATCAACTCTATCATACGCTTTCTCCAGATCCATAAACGCAACATACACCTCCTTACCTTTTGCTAAATATTTCTCGCATATCTGCCTAACTGTAAAAATCTGATTCATACAACCCCTACCTCTTCTAAAACCACCCTGTACTTCTAAGATTGCATTTTCTATTGTATCCTTAATCCTATTAATCAGTACTCTACCATACACTTTTCCAACTACACTCAACAAACTAATACCCCTTGAATTACAACACTCATGCATATCTCCCATACCCTTATATAGTGGTACAATACATGCACAAACCCAATCTACTGGTACCATTGACAACACAAAACACATTAAACAATCTCACCAACCATTCAAGTACAGTCACACCCCGTTCCTTCAACATCTCAGCTCTCACACCAACCATACCAGATGTTTTCCCTACTCTTGTTTCATCAAGTGCTCTCC